>NC_048593.1:4959189-5559189 GCF_013265735.2 Oncorhynchus mykiss
ATCCCTCGAGCATGTGTTGTACCTACTGTAGAACGTTGTAGTAGACTGTAGAATACTATGTCTGCAAAAACACTACAGGTCTGCAAAAACAATACACTTTTTTAACTATGGTAAATACTATAGTATCAAATGTACATATACCCTGCCCATTCCCCTCCTCCATATGGGTGGCACAAATTGGGATAAGTGAGAAACCTACATTCCAAGTTTGGACCATATTGTGTTCCATACAGGTTATAGACAACAGCAGAAGTTCTGAACTATCCGGGCAGACCCCAGTCCTACAGTACCTACAAATGATGGAAAATCTTTCAGTGTTTCTCCAGTAGGTTTCCTGAAAGAGAAAGCCTCCACTTCTTTGTCAAAGATACCGTAGTATCACCGTAGTATACTATAGCATTTTTTCATGTGGCTAGCCACATTAAGTTGAATTAACTTCTTCACTTGAGTTCTGTATAATTTAGAGTTCGATATTCCTATTAAATATTACCTTGTCTCAGCAAAACTGGGCTTTGGAGTGTACAGAACATCCCCCTCTGCCTCAGTTTGACAGATAATACACATACACACCCAATGGTCTTTCCCTGTTCTGTTTATAAAGCCATTACTTTGGTAAATAACCCCATCAGCTATCTTCTCAACACATTCTCTTCAGGAAACAGAGCATTTACAGCAGCACAGTAGAACATTTATTTCAAGCCAAGCTAATGAGCTATTCCCCATAAAGGCCGGAACTCAATAAAGGCAGTAGGTATAGGAAGCCATCTTGTTGTTATAGAACCATTTACACATATTAATCACAGTGGCTCATAGAAAATACCTGATATAGCACAATGCGCCCCTCCATGATCACAATGCTTAGAGATGAACAGTCTTCTATAATGTTCACCCAGCAAACATGCCCACATTGGCACGATGTGGACTCAATGTGGACTAAAATATTGGCCCCATGTAGGCTGCCCACATTGGGCCAATGATTTTTATAATTGTTTCATTACAATGCACAAATTGTATCACTTTAAGCTTGAAAGATATTCAGTGAATGTGTTATATTGTATCAGAAATACAACCAAGTTGTTGCTATCATACATACAGTATATTTTTTGAAAATAAACTGTTCAGTTTTTCATATGTCACATGCACTTGTTTAAGACTTCCTCATTGGCAAGATTCAAGAGTCAAAAGAATTGGCATCACACAACAGAACACTTAGGGCTTGATTCAATCAGATCCGCTTTAGCTAACATCCGAGTAGTTGTTGTTTTGGCGGTGTCGAAAGTGGAACTGTGATAGAGCTGTCAAATCCACAAGCTGTCAAATCCGCAATGTGGGAGTCGCATTAACAGAAATTCCACACAGCCTTGTTTACAAGTTCGAACACTGGAATGTGAGATGCAATCTACACCTCAGTTAGGATTATAGAAATCCCCCTTATTTAGTTGAATTCTTTTTCATTTTGAGCGTAATTATTTATATTTAGCCTACACTTTCTCGTTTTGAAATTATAACACTTCATGACAATGCTGCTCACCTTAGTTCCACCTCCGACACTTCCAAAATATCCGCTATGCGGGTGTCTGCTATCACAGGTGTCTGCTATAACAGGTTATGCTTGATCTTATTCAATCTCTGCCTTAAATTGGAATGACACTTCTCAGTAACGGTTGCACAAAAGGGAGGTGGGAAAAGCCAAATTATTTTAATGAATTGCCGCCTCTATATTATGTAATAGCTGGGCTTGGTGTGGGCTAGCCCGTGTTGGGCTCGTGTAGGTTAGACGTTGTTGGGTTCATGTGGGATTGGTGTGGGCTAGCCTGTGTTGGGCTGTTGTAGGCTAGCCCGTGTTGGGCTGATGTGGGCTTGGTGTGGGTTAGCCTGTGCTGGGCTCGCCCATGTTGGGCCGGTGTGGGCTAGCCCCTGCCCACCTTGCCCACAGAATACTCACATGATGCCAATGGGGTCATGATTGCTGGGCAGTTTGATATACACACTGTCCTTTGGGTTTTTGTATCCAACTGATGCTAAAAGGCATGGTTACATTAACATTAATAATACAAGATATTGTAATGACAAGAAGCAGTACTTGCTGAAGTGAAAGAACTGGAAGAGTGAAGGCTGAGAATAAGTGGGTCTAATAAAATGACCTCTGTGACATGGGATTTATTTTCCTTCAGTGAACTTTCCTTGACAATGCACAAGGGCATTAGTTTGTTTCAACTGAGCTAGTTCATAAGTTGGCATGAGCCTAGCTCTATAACAAGAAAGAAGCTTCATAACTTCACTTGAAAATTATTTTGACTGCATTGAAAGTTTCTCTCGATTTAAAATGTCAAATAATTGTGTTCTCTATGACCCTGCGAAATGATTGTTTGTCTTGAATTGGTAGTATCCTTCTTCCTTAATCTAGGCTGTGGTTTAATTGTACCTTCCCCTTGACTTAAAATTAAATATCAATAGCAAAACTTAGTTGAATATTTTCTCTCACATTGTCGTGTAAATATCCATAATAAACCAGTCAACTACAACCTGACAGCACCATAAATCAGTACACACATATTTGCCTTTGTGGTTTCATTTTGCGTAAGTATACAGCTTCACCAAATAATGCTGCATTTCCCAAACTCGGTCCTTGGGAACCCAGGGGATGCACGTTTTGGTTTTTGCTTTAACAGGAGTATGATGAAGGTGCCGCAGGGGATGGCTGACGTTTTACAGCCTCTGAACCAACCATGCTATTTTGTTTGTTTTTTCATATTGTTTGTAACTCATTTTGTACATAGTGCTGCTGCTAACGGTCTCTTATGACCGAAAAGAGCTTCTGGACATCAGAACAGCGATTACTCACCTAGAACTGGATGAGTAATTTTTCTTTAATGAGTCGGACGAGAGGGATTTACCCCAGACACCGGAACAGGCCCCCATCCCCGTCATTCGCAGGAGAAATCAAATCAAATCAAATCAAATTTTATTTGTCACATACACATGGTTAGCAGATGTTAATGCGAGTGTAGCGAAATGCTTGTGCTTCTAGTTCCGACAATGCAGTAATAACCAACAAGTAATCTAAGTAATCTAACTAACAATTCCAAAACTACTGTCTTGTACACAGTGTAAGGGGATAAAGAATATGTACATAAGGATATATGATGAGTGATGGTACAGAGCAGCATAGGCAAGATACAGTAGATGGTATCGAGTACAGTATGTACAAATGAGATGAGTATGTAAACAAAGTGGCATAGTTTAAAGTGGCTAGTGATACATGTATTACATAAGGATACAGTCGATGATATAGAGTACAGTATATACGTATGCATATGAGATGAATAATGTAGGGTAAGTAACATTATATAAGGTAGCATTGTTTAAAGTGGCTAGTGATATATTTACATCATTTCCCATCAATTCCCATTATTAAAGTGGCTGGAGTTGAGTCAGTGTCAGTGTGTTGGCAGCAGCCACTCAATGTTAGTGGTGGCTGTTTAACAGTCTGATGGCCTTGAGATAGAAGCTGTTTTTCAGTCTCTCGGTCCCAGCTTTGATGCACCTGTACTGACCTCGCCTTCTGGATGATAGCGGGGTGAACAGGCAGTGGCTCGGGTGGTTGATGTCCTTGATGATCTTTATGGCCTTCCTGTGACATCGGGTGGTGTAGGTGTCCTGGAGGGCAGGTAGTTTGACCCCGGTGATGCGTTGTGCAGACCTCACCACCCTCTGGAGAGCCTTACGGTTGAGGGCGGAGCAGTTGCCGTACCAGGCGGTGATACAGCCCGCCAGGATGCTCTCGATTGTGCATCTGTAGAAGTTTGTGAGTGCTTTTGGTGACAAGCCAAATTTCTTCAGCCTCCTGAGGTTGAAAAGGCGCTGCTGCGCCTTCTTCACAATGCTGTCTGTGTGAGTGGACCAATTCAGTTTGTCTGTGATGTGTATGCCGAGGAACTTAAAACTTGCTACCCTCTCCACTACTGTTCCATCGATGTGGATAGGGGGGTGTTCCCTCTGCTGTTTCCTGAAGTCCACAATCATCTCCTTAGTTTTGTTGACGTTGAGTGTGAGGTTATTTTCCTGACACCACACTCCGAGGGCCCTCACCTCCTCCCTGTAGGCCGTCTCGTCGTTGTTGGTAATCAAGCCTACCACTGTTGTGTCGTCCGCAAACTTGATGATTGAGTTGGAGGCGTGCGTGGCCACGCAGTCGTGGGTGAACAGGGAGTACAGGAGAGGGCTCAGAACGCACCCTTGTGGGGCCCCAGTGTTGAGGATCAGCGGGGAGGAGATGTTGTTGCCTACCCTCACCACCTGGGGGCGGCCCGTCAGGAAGTCCAGTACCCAGTTGCACAGGGCGGGGTCGAGACCCAGGGTCTCGAGCTTGATGACGAGCTTGGAGGGTACTATGGTGTTGAATGCCGAGCTGTAGTCAATGAACAGCATTCTCACATAGGTATTCCTCTTGTCCAGATGGGTTAGGGCAGTGTGCAGTGTGGTTGAGATTGCATCGTCTGTGGACATATTTGGGCGGTAAGCAAATTGGAGTGGGTCTAGGGTGTCAGGTAGGGTGGAGGTGATATGGTCCTTGACTAGTCTCTCAAAGCACTTCATGATGACGGAAGTGAGTGCTACGGGGCGGTAGTCGTTTAGCTCAGTTACCTTAGCTTTCTTGGGAACAGGAACAATGGTGGCCCTCTTGAAGCATGTGGGAACAGCAGACTGGTATAGGGATTGATTGAATATGTCCGTAAACACACCGGCCAGCTGGTCTGCGCATGCTCTGAGGGCGCGGCTGGGGATGCCGTCTGGGCCTGCAGCCTTGCGAGGGTTAACACGTTTAAATGTCTTACTCACCTCGGCTGCAGTGAAGGAGAGACCGCATGTTTTCGTTGCCGGCCGTGTCAGTGGCACTGTATTGTCCTCAAAGCGGGCAAAAAAGTTGTTTAGTCTGCCTGGGAGCAGGACATCCTGGTCCGTGACTGGGCTGGATTTCTTCCTGTAGTCCGTGATTGACTGTAGACCCTGCCACATGCCTCTTGTGTCTGAGCCGTTGAATTGAGATTCTACTTTGTCTCTGTACTGACGCTTAGCTTGTTTGATAGCCTTGCGGAGGGAATAGCTGCACTGTTTGTATTCGGTCATGTTACCAGACGCCTTCCCCTGATTAAAAGCAGTGGTTCGCGCTTTCAGTTTCACGCGAATGCTGCCATCAATCCACGGTTTCTGGTTAGGGAATGTTTTAATCGTTGCTATGGGAACGACATCTTCAACGCACGTTCTAATGAACTCACACACCGAATCAGCGTATTCGTCAATGTTGTTGTCTGACGCAATACGAAACATGTCCCAGTCCACGTGGTGGAAGCAGTCTTGGAGTGTGGAGTCAGCTTGGTCGGACCAGCGTTGGACAGACCTCAGCGTGGGAGCCTCTTGTTTTAGTTTCTGTCTGTAGGCAGGGATCAACAAAATGGAGTCGTGGTCAGCTTTTCCGAAAGGGAGGCGTGGTATATGCGTCGCGGAAGTTAGAGTAACAATGATCCAAGGTCTTTCCACCCCTGGTTGCGCAATCGATATGCTGATAAAATTTAGGGAGTCTTGTTTTCAGATTAGCCTTGTTAAAATCCCCAGCTACAATGAATGCAGCCTCCGGATGAATGTTTTCCAGTTTGCAAAGAGTTAAATAAAGTTCGTTCAGAGCCATCGATGTGTCTGCTTGGGGGGGGATGTATACGGCTGTGATTATAATCGAAGAGAATTCTCTTGGTAGATAATGCGGTCTACATTTGATTGTGAGGAATTCTAAATCAGGTGAACAGAAGGATTTGAGTTCCTGTATGTTTCTTTCATCACACCATGTCACGTTAGTCATAAGGCATACGCCGCCGCCCCTCTTCTTACCAGAAAGTTGTTTGTTTCTGTCTGCGCGATGTGTGGAGAAACCCGTTGGCTGCACCGCTTCGGATAGAGTCTCTCCAGTGAGCCACGTTTCCGTGAAGCAAAGAACGTTACAGTCTCTGATGTCCCTCTGGAATGCTACCCTTGCTCGGATTTCATCAACCTTGTTGTCAAGAGACTGGACATTGGCAAGAAGAATGCTAGGGAGTGGTGCACGATGTGCCCGTCTCCGGAGTCTGACCAGAAGACCGCCTCGTTTCCCTCTTTTTCGGAGTTGTTTTTTTTTTGGGTCGCTGCATGGAATCCACTCAGTTGTCCTGTTTGTAAGGCAGAACACAGGATCCGCGTCGCGAAAAACATATTCTTGGTAGTACTGATGGTGAGTTGATGCTGATCTTATATTCAGTAGTTCTTCTCAACTGTATGTAATGAAACCTAAGATGAGCTGGGGTACTAATGTAAGAAATAACACGTAAAAAAACAAAAAACTGCATAGTTTCCTAGGAACGCGAAGCGAGGCGGCCATCTCTGTCGGCGCCGGAAGTGTATAGACAGAGGTTTCACGGAAGGACTTCGGGGTGCCTTGTGAGGATCCAGCGACGAGTGGCTAATCTGCCTTTGCCATCGGTACTATTGACCAATGTACAATCGCTCGATAATGAACTACAAGCACGTATATCCTACCAACGGAACATTAAAAACTGTAATATCTTATGTTTCAACGAGTTGTGGCTGAACGATGACATGAATAACATACAGCTGGTGAGTTATACAGTACACTGTATCGGCAGGATAGAACAGCAGCCTCTGGTAAGACAAGGGGTGGCGGTCTGTGTATATTTGTGAACAACCGCTGGTGTACGATATCTCAGGAAATGTCAAGGTTTGCTCGCCTGAGGTGGAGTATCTCATGATAATCTGTAGACCACACTATCTACCTAGAGAGTTTATCTATATCCTTCGTAGCTGTCTATTTACCACCACAAACCGATGCTGGCACTAAGACCGCACTCAATTAGTGCGAGCACATCCAGAGGTGGCGCTCCTAGTGGCCAGGGACTTTAATGCCAACCAGAAGCCATGGATTACAGGCAACATCCAAACTGAGCTAAAGGGTAGAGCTGCCTCTTTCAATAAGTGGGGCTCTCACCCAGAAGCTTATAAGAAATCCCGCTATGCCCTCCAATGAGCCATCAAACAGGCAAAGCATCAACACAGGACAAAGATCGAATCGTACTATAATGGCTCCGATGCTCGTCGGCTGCGGCAAGGCTTGCAAAAAATGACAGACTACAAAGGGAAGCACAGCCGAGAGCTGCACAGTGACACGAGACTACCAGACCATCTAAATTACTTCTATGCTTGCTTTCGAGGCAATAATGATAATAATAATAACAATGATACAAGATTTAGAGCATCAGCTGTTCCGGATGAATGTGTGATTACGCTCTCCGCAGCCGGTGTGAGTAAGACCTTTAAACAGGTCAACATTCACAAGGCCGCAAGGCCAGACGGATTACCAGGACCTGTACTCCGAGCATGCGCTGACCATCTGGCAAGTGTCCTCACTGGCATTTTCAATCTCTCCCTGTCTGAGTCTGCAATACGAACATGTTTGAAGCAGACCACCATTGTCCCTGAACACTAAGGTAACCTAACTAAATGACTAACGACCCATAGCACTCACGTCTGTAGCCATGAAGTGCTTTGAAATGCTGGTCATGGCTCAAATCAACACCATTATCTCAGAAACCCTAGACCAACTTCAATTTGCATACCACCCCAACAGATCCACAAATGATGCAATCGCTATTGCGCTCTACACTGCCCTTTCACAATTTTACAAAAGGAACACTATGTGAGAATGCTATTCATTGACTACAGCTCAGTTTTCAACACCGTAGTGCCCTCAAAGCTTATCACTAAGCTAAGGACCTTGGGCCTAAACACCTCCCTCTGCAACATGATCCTGGACTTCCTGACGGGTTGCACCCAGGTGGTAACGATAGGTAACAACACGTCCGCCACACTGATCATCAACACGGGCCCCGTCATGGGTGCGTGCTCTGTCCCCTCCTGTACTCCCTGTTCACTCATGACTGCATGGCCAGGCACAACTCCAACACCATCATTAAGTTTGCAGATGACACAACAGTGGTAGACCTGATCACCAAAAATGACGAGACAGCCTGTAGGGAGGAGATCAGAGAACTGATCGTGTGGTGGAAGGACAAACTCTCCCTGAACGTGATCAAAACAAAAGAGATGATTGTGGACTACAGGATAAGGAGGACTGAGAATGTGTCAAGGAAATTTTATAATTCCTATATGTGTTCATTAACCAATTCAATTAAAATCACTCTGTCAGTTTCTAAGAATTTGTAAGATCCTTATTTGCATAAAATAGACAGAGACCAGTCTATTAAAAATGAGTCAATTAGTCAATAGTATTTATTCTCTCTTATTCCTCTTTGCTTACTTCAGACACACACACATTCCTCTCCAACCTAATTGGAATGCTGTTTATTACATTTTAATTACTCCTTGTTCATGCTACATAACCTCTTTCTTATGAACTAACATTATAAATCAGATATAGTAAAACAGGGTAGAATTCAATTAGATATAGTTCTAGTTAAATGTATACATTGTTTAACCATTATTCATCAAATCCATAGCAGAACGCCCCCATTCTCCTCGATGGGGCTTTTGTGGAGCAGGTTGAGAGTTTCAAGTTCCTTGGCGTCCACATCACCAACAAACTAACATGTTTCAAGCACACCAAGACAATCATCAAGAGGGCACGACAAAACCTATTCCCCCTCAAGAGACTGAAAAGATTTGGCATGGGTCCTTAGTTCCTCAAAAGGTTTTACAGCTGCACCATCGAGAGCATCCTGACTGGTTTCATCACTGCCTGGTATGGCAACTGCTCGGCCTACGACCGCAAGGTCAGCTGGGTTTTATCTATTGTGTTTGATGGTCCAATGGTTGATTTTGACAAATGTTCCGAGACAGAAGGCCATCATTTAATTAAGGAAGTTTTATTTTAATGAAACAAGGACCATAATCTTTACACTTCAACCGGTTAGCGATAAGGAGCATTTGAATGGGGCCAAGGGGTGCATTACCATTATGACGAAGGCGACAGTCTCTAATTTAATTACGCTAAAATGTTTTGCCATTGATTAAGGTACGACCACTATTCTGTAATGGCTCTGTGTGTGTTCCTTTGTCCCCATTTAGTGACTCAGCAAATTCAAAAACAGTATGTCTTCCAAGTCCTTCTCATTGAAAAGCCTCACCTATTCTGTGTCTGGCCATTTAGAAACCCTCAGGTTTGGCTGACGTCGGTACAAGTCAAATGAGCACTCCCATTTCTGAATTACAGAATTCTACTTCAGAAAATGTGTAGATTATTTTTTACCTAACCTATTTAAGATAATTTATATGTGAACAGATGCCAGAGTACAGTGCAGAATTTGAGAATAGTCCACTTAAAACATTGGTTCCTTTTGGTGATTAATACACTTAATTGCTGATGAAAGTGTATCCATTGTGCTGTTTATCAAACAAGGTCCATTACCTAATGTTGAGCCATCAGGTTGGCCCAGGGCTGAACCCTAGGTAACCCCATAAATACCCATCCTCAACCCTGAGTGACTTTTTATCTCACAGATAGGAAAGACTTTCTCGCTCTGAGGTGTTGTCAGAATCTCCGGTTTGAAAAACATGCAGTGTCTCCCCTAAATAAATAATGCAGAGAACAGCTTAGAAGAGGGGTTAAAACCAACTGTGTCTGGCAGGAAGAGATTGTATTTAGGACAGATCTTTTCAAAGTTCTCCGCTGGATATTTTTAGGGTTCACCTGTCATGTAACTGTAAAGAGTAGATTCTGGGCTTTCACCAAACCCTTTTTTCTCTGAGGTGAAGTTCATGATAAAGAAGCTGTTAAAGCTAATTAAATGGGTAAGAATTTGAGGTCCTTAGCCAATCCTTACTACTTATCTCACCTGTCAATCATTATATGAACCAATGGTAAAACAAGGGCTTGGATCGGCATCCTAAATCAATTGTCTTCCAATGTGCTCAAAGTCATAGCTTCTGAAGGAATTTTGATTGTCACACTGTGGAACAAGGTCCTGATATATAACACCAAAGCCTTGGCCAGAAGATATAGGCTCTATCAGCGACTCAACAAAAGGGAAATGGAAAAGCTACATCACTGTACCTTTGTCATAACCTTTCATAACATTTGATTCAGACTTCAGTACTTGTATTTCCGCCTTCAGTGTTGCCAGTAAGAGACAATGGCTCAGTTGTGGAGTGCCACTGTAAGAGAGGATTGAAATTGACAGAAATGGTACCTGGAGGGTCATGCTTTTTCAAATTCAGTCAAGGGGAGGGTTTAGTATTTTTTATGTAGTCCAGGGGAGTGTCATGTCATTTGTAATTGATGAAATGTCAATATTTCTCAGTGTTTTATAATTAGTTGCTTATTAAGCTATATCGATGTGTGCCCGATGCCACCCCTCATCTCTGAGAGGCTGCAAAGTGCAAGCACAAGTCATATTTCTACAAAAATGTACTTCCTAGTCTTTTGCGCTGCTGGGATGGTGTAAATAAAATTACATTACATCAAATCAAATTGTATTTGTCACATGGGCCGAATACAATAGGTGTAGACCTTACAGTGAAATGCTTACTTACGAGCCCCTAACCGACAGTGCAGTTTAAAACCTGTTAAATCTACCCCCACCTTTTTTGAAAATTCTGTTAAAAATCGCGCAACTTTTCAGCGTCCTGCTACTCATGCCAGGAATATAGTATATGCATATGATTAGTATGTGTGGATAGAAAACACTCTGAAGTTTATAAAACTGGTTAAATCACGGCTGTGACTATAACAGAGCGTGTGTTTCATTGAAAAACGCAAGAAAAACTGCTCTCTGAAAGCAAAAAATAATTTCCATAAGTCACTTCCACCAGTTGTTAAAGGAGAACAGAATTTAATGGAAATTTGCCTGCACTTCATACAAATTCCGCACGATGGCGCCATTGTACTAATTTTCAATCGAATTAATTGTTGGAAAATCCATCTGTCTGACCCCAAGTTTTCCAGTCTTCACCCGGATGCAGTTCAAGGAGAGATCAGATTGCATTGTTTTTGAAGTGAGGACCTATTGAAGAGACATCGCCCTGTAATCGTTTTGATAGATTATAAACGTTTACTAATACCTAAAGTTGGATTACAAAAGGATTTCGAAGTGTTTTGTGAAAGTTTATCGTCGACTTTTTTAATTTTAAAAAATTACGCAGCGTTTAAAAACGATGAATTTTTCTGAATGACACTACTTCAATACAAAGCTATTTTGGGTATATATGGACCGATTTAAACGAAAAAAAGACCCAATAGTGATGTTTATGGGGCATATAGGAGTGCCAAGAAAGAAGCTCGTCTAAGGTAATGAATGTTTTATATTTTATTTCTGCGTTTTGGGTAGCGCCGTCTATCGCAAAATCTGTTGTTTACGTGTCGAGCTGGCATTTTGGGGGGTGCATGCTATCAGATAATAGCTTCTGATGCTTTCGCCGAAAAGCATTTTAAAAATCTGACTTGCTGGCTAGGTTCACAACGAGTGTAGCTTTAATTTAATACCCTGCTTGTGAATTTTGATCAAGGTTTGAGTTTTAACGAGTACATTTAGCATTTAGCGTAGCGCATTTGCATTTCCAGGTGCCTACTTGGGACATGTGCGTCTCAAGTAGATTCAAGAAGTTAAAAAAAAAACATTTTACACACTGCAATCGATATTCCAGCCCTGAGCCGCGGACAGCTCTGCTCTCACTGATCAAACCTTTTTTTGTGCTGCCTAACCAATACTGTGTAGGCCTACAGAGGCAGTTCAGGAGAGTCAAATAATTGTTCAGATTTTGGGGGGGATTAGGTCTATTCCAAAAAATACAATATCATGCGCACTGACTAGCCTATGTTCTGTTCAGTTTGAAGATGAGAGCGTGATGATGAGGAGGACAGAGGTCAACTTCGATAGCTTGCTACTACTGTAATTGATTTTAATAAAACAATGTTTCTTGCCCATGATGTATTTATCAGAGTTCACAATTGACCTCACAATAATTCAGATTGAAGTAATTTACATTGTGGTGCTGAAATTTGAAGCAATCAAAAAATGGACAGTTCGTGGTGCTGAAAGTAAGCCAGTTTGAGTAGGCATAATTCATTTCAACCGTAGACTTTACTAATACTAACACTTTGTGTTGGAACCTATTTATTCCTATTTAAGAAATAAGAGGTAAGCCCACCTGTTTGACAGACGAAATTAGGGTATAGGCTGCTATATCCATAGATTTGTCGGCCAATTCCTCCACCCATCACTCTTTAAATAGCCTACCTCCGTGTTAGTGAAGGGCTGTTAAGTTAAAACCAGGACTAGAATTTAACGGGTATGAGAAGGTATGCCATAGGACTATCGTCCACATATTCTAAGTCAGAACCGTCCAGAGTAGTGATGCTATACAGGCGGGCAGGTGCGGGCAGTGAGCGGTTGAAGAGCATGCATTTGGTTTTACTTGCATTTAGAGCAGTTGGAGACCACGGAAAGAGAGTTGTATGGCATTGAAGCTCGTTTGGAGGTTAGTTAACACAGTGTCCAAAGAAGGGCCAAAAGTACACAGAATGGTGTGGTCTGCTTAGAGGTGGATCAGAGAATCAACAGCAGCAAGAGCGACATCATTAATATATACAGAAAAAAGAGTCGGCCCAAGAATTGAACCCTGTGGCACCCCCATAGAGACTGCCAGAGGTCCAGACAACAGGCCCTCCAATTTGACACACTGAACTCTGTCTAAGAAGTAGTTGGTGAACCAGGCGAGGCAGTCTTTTGAGAAACTTTGGCTGTTGAGTCTGCCGATAAGAATGTGGTGATTGACAGAGTCGAAAGCCTTGGCCAGGTCGATGAATACGGCTGCACAGTATTGTCTTTTCTAAACAGAGCTTTGGTCAATTATGTTTTATGCTCAAAACACTAAGTAAAATACCGGGGAAAGATGTGACTCCGATGCATAGTGGAATATAATTGTTTAGTTTCTTTGACATTCATAGGCTGAGCTACAACCTTCTATAGCCGATTATACAAAGAATGGACTTTGCTTGGGAACTAATCTAATTCTGTCACTATCAATTCATTAAGTTGTTCACTTTATGTACAATAGAAGATGTTAAAACCCAGACAGCATTCAGGGAAATACTTGTGACCTTCCATCATTGGGTTAAGTCATGGAAGAAGAGAAGCCAGGAGTTAAAGCTCACATTTTTCTGCGTCTGTAGGCCTATTCTCTGTCTGGGGTGGAAAGGTAGGTCTAACTTTTCAAAGTACCATGCTCAGATTCCTAATGACTGCTCAGATTTTATTATTTGTTAACATAGAGTGGAAAGCAGAGAACATGCTTACCATTTACCCTGACTTCTTGGACAGATATTTAAAACTCAACGACAGTTTCGTTGCAAACAACAACACACTGGTTTGGCATTGAATAAATATGATAAGATGAACACAGGCCTATGTCTCTGTCCAGTCTTAGCCTGTAATTTAGGTAATTTGTGAGGTATTAAAAAATATTCTGCTAATATGTAAAATTACGTAGAATTGCATGAAATGTTTATGAAAGGCAATTTTTTCTGGACCTGCAAATACAATGGTAGATTCATGCAATGATTTTAATATAAAGGAGATGTTTCCAACCCTATTCTTGTCCACGGTGGTCTGTGAACCTGGCAGCAGGTAGCCTAGTTATTAGGGCGTTGGGCTAGTAACCAAAAGGTTGCTAGATCGAATCCCTGAGCTGACAAGGTAAAAATCTGTTGTTCTGCTCCTAAACAAGGAAGTTAACTCACTGTTCCTAGGCTGTCATTGTAAACAACTGACTTGCCTAGTTAAATAAAGGTAAAAAAAAAACACATCCTTCTATCCCGCAGCCCTGTGTGCTATCAGAAGTCCTGCGTTGCCATGTCATTTTTACAGGACAAAGAACCGTTTTTAAAACGGCATGTCTGTCCAAGAAGTCAGGGTAAAAGGCATGTTCTCTGCTTTCCACTCTGTTTTAATAATTATTTTGGGTATAGGAGAGGGTCACTTGTTTTTTTCAAGTGTTCAGGGGGGGTTTAGGTTACATATATTTTGCTGAAGGGAGGGCCATCCATTTTTATTTCAGAGAGGTCTGATTTTCTCCATGTAACCCTTATTATAAATAACGTTCACTTAATGGACAGTGTAGCCATCATGTCAGTTTCATTACTGCCTCATATGCCAATGTGAACATGTCCCTTCCACATAGTCCCCCTGCACATCCCGTACCTTGATACAGTTCTTACATGACTGCTGGACTACTCCACACAATATTGAAGTGTTTTGGCAAATCATAAAACAGACAGCTAGGGAATAGACTTACATATTCTACTGTACCATAAAGTCTCACCGAGCGCCAGTATGAAATGCCCTCTGACAAAAAGATGCCAAAATATCGATGCGTTTTCATCCGCTGCAGTGCCACAATAAAGAATAAGACATTAAAATGCCAATAAATGAGGTCAGCCATGAGGAGATGCATTATCAGTGATTATAGTGAGACAGTAAAAACCACTAGGGTAGTCGATTATGGGAACTCCATCAATTACAACATCTCTCTCACACGCTTCCTCCTCTCTCTCTCCCCCTATCAGAGAAGAGCTGAGTGGTTGAATTATTACGCCTTTATTTAACTAGGCAAGTCAGTTAAGAACAAATTCTTATTTACAATGACAGCATATCCCGGCCAAACCTGGACAACACTGGGCCAATTGTGCGACGCCCTATGGGACTCACAATCATGGCCGGATGTGATTCAGCCTGGATTTGAACCAGGGACTGTGGTGACGCATCTTGCACTGAGATGCAGCGCCACCAGCGAGCCTGAATCACTCAGTCTGCTTGTTTGAAACGCATATTCAAGGTTTATAATTGCGATAAAATGTAAACTATCATTAGATATGCTTGGCAGAACCTGTCGAAGTGACGTTTCTCCGGCAATTCTGACACACCTGTAAGTGGCATTCAACAACAGGCCCCTTCTGTGTAATAGCCCCCTGCTCACCATAATGGTTGGTGTGTCCTCTTATTTGTCATTACAGGATAGCTGTGTAGACAGAGCAGGACAAACAATCAAGGTTAATATCGTGTGTGACGCCCAGTCTTCCTACTTCTACTGTGCTCTGCTAGGCTCTTTCCCACCTTGTTGATTAGCTCCTCGCTAATTCCCCATACGAGTCGCCTCTGCGCTCACAACACCTGTGGAGCAGCCACTGCAATTAAAAGTCTCCCCGATGCCATTAGTAACCATCTGAACACTCCTCTGGAGGACTCTCTCTATTCTCTTTGTTTACAGGCTTCCAGTTGGCTCATTCATCCCTCTCCTCTCCCCTGTAACTATTCCCCAGGTCATTACTGGAAATGTGTTCTCAGTTAACTTACCTGGTAAAATAAAATTTAAATAAATAAGGTGCATGTTTCTTCTTAACTCTTCAAATATCCTTGAAGTCCTTGTTTTGAAGTGTGGATGCCATTTACACTGAGTGTACAAAACTAACATTCACTTGCAACCCCCTTTGCCCTCAGAACAGCCTCAATTCGTCTGGGGGAAGGACTCCACAAGGTGTTGAACTGCGTTCCACAGGGATGCTGGCCCATGTAGAGTCCAATGCTTCCCACAGTTGGCTGGTAGTGTATCTTTTTTCCGACTAGCTCGTTCCATCTCATTGCACAGATGCTCAATTGGATTGAGATATGGTGACTAGGCAGGCCACTGCAGTAAACTGAGTTTACTGTCATGCTCGTGGAATCATTCCTGGGCAATCCTAGCCTTGTGGCATGGGGCATTATCCTGTTGGAAAAATCTATTGGCAGATGAATACACTTCATCAAGGAGCCCATTGTGTGCCATGTAAACACACCCCACATCATCACACCACCACAACCAGCCTGCAATGTTGACAAGCGACATTACGGATGCATGTACTCATGTGGTTTTCTCCATACCCATAAGTGTGAAACAGCAGGAACCGGGATTCATCAGACCAGGCAATGTTTTACCAATTCTCCAGTGTCCAGTGTTTTCGTTCCTTAGCCAACTGCAATCACAGTTTTTTGCTGAAGTGGATCTCTGCATGCAAAGCATGGATTTCTGTCATACCTTGTCCATAGACTGCTTACAGGGATTTGTAATTTGGGTGAACTATCCCTTTAACCAAGTCTTTACACCGGGGTGCTGTCTGGAATAGGATTCTCATTATTCTACATGAGGAAATAGCAAGAGCACTTGTTAAATTAGTTTGGTTGTGTTTTTATAATTTATCCATATACCGTAATTTCCGGACTATAAGCCGCTACTTTATTCCCACGCTTTGAACCTCGCGGTTTATACAATGACGCGGCTAATTTATGGATTTTTCCCGCTTTCACAAGATTCATGCCGCCAAAAAACTGAGCACCGTCACATAATGTGACGTAAATCGAGCGCGCTCAAACTTCCCATCATTCTGATTACGGTAGTAATTTTGTCACCCTCATCATGGCAAAGACACGGAGAAATGCATATGATGCAGCTTTCAGGTTGAAGGCGATCGATCTGGCTGTTGGAAAAGGAAATATAGCTGCTGCACGGGAGCTTGGCCTTAATGAGTCGATGATAAGACGTTGGAAACAGCAGCGTGAGGAACTGACTCAGTGCAAAAAGACCACAAAAGCTTTCAGAGGGAAGAAAAGCAGATGGCCCAAAGTATTTGCAGCCACTCGACATCAGTGTAAATCGTGCATTTAAGGTGGTGCTCCTTGTTCAGTGGGAGGCTTGGATGACAAGTGGGGAGAAATCCTTCACTAAAAGCGAAGAGCGAAGAGCAACTTATGGTCAAGTCTGCCAGTGGGTCCTGACCGCGTGGAGCATTGTCAAAAAATCCACTATCATCAACGGGTTTCGAAAGGCTGGACTGCTGCGTGTTGAAGGGGCAGCATGAGCTCAGCGGGGTATTTGCCTCCGGATGAAAGTGACGAGAGCGACAATGAAAACGATCCAACATCGGATGAAGAAATTCTGAGGCTATTCAACTCCGACACCGAAGGAGATGACTTCAGTGGTTTCAGTGCACAGGAGGAGGAAGATAGTGACCAAGTTCATTTGTTTCAATGTACCGGTAGGCACCTGTGGCTTAAAGACATGTGCGGCTTATTTATGTACAAAATACATATTTTTTAATAATTCAGTTGGTGCGGTTTATATTCAGGTGCGCTTAATAGTCCAGCAATTACGGTACATAATTCAAATCAAATAATATCTCATTTTATTGGTCACATATTTAGCAGATGCTATTGCGGGTGTAGCGTAAAGAGTTCAGTAGTATCTAACAATTCACAACAGCAGTATCTAACAATTCACAACAGTAGTATCTAACAATTCACAACAGTAGTATCTAACAATTCACAACAGTAGTAGTTAACAATTCACAACAGTAGTATCTAACAATTCACAACAGTAGTAGTTAACAATTCACAACAGTAGTATCTAACAATTCACAACAGTAGTATTTAACAATTCACAACAGTAGTATCTAACAATTCACAACAGTAGTATCTAACAATTCACAACAAGTAGTATCTAACAATTCACAACAGTACACACTATCAAAAAGTAGAAAAATGGAAGTAAGAAATATTTAAATATTAGAATGAGCAATGTCAGAGTGATATTGACTAAAATACAGCAGAATAGAATACAGTATATACATATGAAATGATTGAGGCATTATGTAAACATTATTAAAGTGACTAGTGTTCCATTATTAAAGTGACCAGTGATTCCATATCTATGTATTTAGGACAGCATCCTCTAAGGTGCAGAGTTGATAGAGGTGGTAGCCGGCTAGTGATGAATATTTAACAGTCTGATGGCCTTGAGATAGAAGCTGTTTTTCAGTCTCTCGGTACCAGCTTTGACACACCTGTACTTATCTCGCCATCTGGATTGTAGGGGGGTGAACAGGCCGAGGCCTGGGTGGTTGATGTCCTTGATGATTTTTTTTGGCCTTCCTGTGACATCGGGTGTTGTAGGTGTCCTGGAGTGAAGGCAGTGTGCCCCCGGTGATGCGTTGGGCAGACCGCACCACCCTATGGAGAGCTCTGATGTTGCGGGCTGTGCAGTTGCCATACCAGGCAGTGATACAACCCGACAGGATGCTATTAATTGTGCATCTGTAAAAATTGGTGAGGGTCTTAGGGGCCAAGCTGAATTTCTTCAGCCTCCTGAGGTTGAAGAGTCACTTGTTGCACCTTCTTCACAACACTGTCTGTGTGGGTGGACCATTTCAGTTTTTCAGTGATGTGTACGCCGAGGAACTTGAAGCTTTTCACCTTCTCCACTGCGGTCCCGTTGATGTGGATAGGGGCGTGCTCCCTCTGCTGTTTCCTGAAGTCCATGATCAGCTCCTTAATTTTGTAAATATTTCTAAAACTAAAAGCATTTGTGACAAATCATTCACCTTTATTTAACCAGGTAAGCTAGTTGAGAACAAGTTCTCATTTACAACTGTGACCTGGCCAAGATAAAGCAAAGCAGTGCGACACAAACAACAACACAGAGTTACACATGGAATAAACAAACATACAGTCAATAATACAATAGAAAAATAAGTCTATATACAGCGTGTGAAAATGGCGTGAGGAGGCAATAAATAGGCCATAGTAGCGAAGTAATTCGAATTTAGCAAATTAACACTGGAGTGTTAGATGTGCAGATGATGATGTGCAAGTTGAAATACTGGTGTGCAAAAAAGTAAATAAAAACAATATGAGGATGAGGTAGGTAGATTGGATGGGCTATTTACAGATGGGCTGTGTACAGGTGCAGCAATCGGTTAGCTGCGCTTGATAGCTGATGTTTAAAGTTAGTAAGTCTCCAACTTCAGCGATTTTTGCAATTCATACCCAATCATTGGCAGCAGAGAACTGGAAGGAAAGGCGGCCAAAGGAAGTGTTGGCTTTGAGGATGACCAGTGAGATATACCTGCTGGAGCGCGTTCTACGGGTGGGTGTTGTTATCATAACCAGTGAGGTAAAATAAGGCAGAGCTTTACCTAGCAAAGACGCATAGATGACCTGGAGCCAGTGGGTCTGGCGATGAATATGTAGCAACATGTAGCGATATGCCAGCCGACGAGAGCATGGTGGTATACGGTGCTTTGGTGACAAAATGGATGGCATAGTGATAGACTGCATCCAGTTTGCTGAGTAGAGTGTTGGAGTTACATTTGTAAATGACATCGCCGAAGGCCATGGAAAGAGTGTTGTATGGCATTGAAGCTCGTTTGGAGGTTTGTTAGCACAGTGTCCAAAGAAGGGCCAGATGTATACAGAATGGTGTTGTCTGCGTAGAGGTGGATCAGGGAATCACCTGCAGAAAGAGCGACATCGTTGATATATACAGAGAAAGAGTTGGCCTGAGAATTGAACCTTGTGGCACCCTCATAGAGACTGCCAGAGGTCCGGATAACAGGCCCTCCGACTTGACACACTGAATTCTATCTGAGAAGTAGTTGGTGAACCAGGCGAGGCAGTCTTTGAGAAACCAAGGTGGTGAGTCTGCCGATAAGAATACGGTGATTTGACAGAGTCGAATGCCTTGGCCAGGTCGATGAAGACGGCTGCACAGTACTGTCTTTTATCGATTGGCGGTTATGAAATTGTTAAATACGTTGAGCGTAGCTGAGGTACACCCGTGACCAGCTCGGAAACCAGATTGCACTGAGGAAAAGGTACGGTGGGATTCGAAATGGTTATTGATCTGTTTATTAACTTGTATGTTTGTTAACTTGGCTTTCGAAGACTTTAGAAAGGCAGGGCAGGATGGATATAGGTCTGTAACAGTTTGGGTCTAGAGTGTCCCCCTTTGAAGAGGGGGATGACCGCGGCAGTTTTCCAATCTTAAGGGGATTTCGGATGATAAGAAAGATAAATTGAACAGACTGGTAATAGGGGTTGCAACAATGGTGTCAGATAAATTTAGAAAGAGAGGGTCCAGATTGTCTAGCCCAGTTGATTTGTACGGGTCCAGGTTTTGCAGCTCTTTCAGAACATCTGCTATCTGGATTTGGGTGAAGGAGATGCTGGGAGGCTTGGGCAAGTAGCTGCGGAACTGTGTGGAACTGTTGGCCGAGGTTGGGGTAGCCAGGAAGGAAAGCATGGCCAGCCGTAGAGAAATGCTTATTGAAATTCTCGATTATCGTAAATGTATCGTTGATGACAGTGTTTCCTAGCCTCAGTGCAGTGGGCAGCTGGGAGGAGGTGCTCTTGTTCTCCATGGACTTTACAGAGTCCCAAAACCTTTTGGAGTTAGAGCTACAGGATCCAAATTTCTGTTTGAAAAAGCTAACCTTTGCTTTCCTGACTGACTGTGTGTATTGGTTCCTGACTTCCCTGAAAGGTTGCATATCATGGAGACTATTTGATGCTAGTGCAGTCCGCCACAGGATGTTTTTGTGCTGGTCGAGGGCAGTCAGGTCTGGAGTGAACCAAGGGCCATATCTGTTCTTAGTTCTACATTTTTTGAATGGGGCACGCTTATTTAAGGTGAGGAAATTACTTTAGATCATAATGGTAGATGTACCCTTCAGTTTTGTGATATTAAAATATGTACCCTTTGAGAACCCTGAAGTTCTTGGTTGTTTGGATTTTAAGTGGGAGGTTTTTGAAAAGATGCCCTGCATGTTTTGTTTTATTGCTACATGGTGAAGCAGTCCATAAAAAGTTCTTACCTAGGTGCACAATCTTTATCTACAGTTTTACTTTCTAACAGTTTATATGAACTGTATGCACATTTGTTTTTAATAGATGTTCTACAAATATATTATTAGTCATGTTCTCCCTCCAGTTTCCCCCTTGTGCATCACTTACTTGATCAAGGCTGTAGGTGTCCAGGGACCCACACGCAAAGAAGTACATTGCTACTGTCTGAATCGCTTTCATCAAACATGGCCTCTTAAAATGATGTCCCGTCACTCCATTTCCGCAATCCCCTCATGGTTCTGCCCCTATTACCCCTGTGTTTTTCAAGTGAGAGTAAGTACTTGAAAAGTTCATTAAAATCAAAGCTCCTTGAAACAATAGTGTTATAGTTCATGTATTTCTTTTACACTTTGATTAACTTATTAGTGCATCCATCCTTGACTTCCGATTGGCTCATTCAGCCCCTCAGTCCCCCCCCCCAATGCAAATCTTCCCAGGTCATTGCTATAAATGATAATGTGTTCTCAATCAGATTACTTGGTCAAATAAGAGTAGATAATAATGATTATAATGATGAAGAGCTAGGTCAACGACCATAGACCAGTAATTTCCGTGAAATCCTATTACTCTGGATTCTTTGTGAATTACAAATAACTTGAAATGAAAATCCTCTTCACTTTTTAACAGTGACCCTACATTTGGAGAATATAATGAGAGTGCTCCTGTTGCCACATGACCATTTCCGAGTGCCTCCTCAGCCTTGAAGGGATGGAAGAGAGGGACAATGGGTGTCAGTCAGACTGAGGACGAGAGGCTCCTGGAAGAGAACAAATCCAGTTTAGCCAGGCCCTTAGATCAGGCGGGATTTAAACCTAATCCATGTATGGTGAAGAACGATGGGGCTTCCAAGGTTCCCATATCCACAGCATGTGTTCTCAAAATACTCCATTCTTGTAGATGTGCATGTCAATGCAAAGCTTGGAGTGGGAGAGTCCTACCTACTTAGCCAGTGCATGATTCACAGGAATTTATTCAAACAGTCCCACAGAAAACCCAAAAGCAAGCTTAACATGGTCTTCCAAACCAATATATTATTTTGAGTTTACCTGATTCCTCTCATTTTCTACAAGCAGATAGATTAAAGATGTAAGTGGGCAGCGGAGATGCCCCAGCCATATTGTAAGATTTAACTTCAGCCCTAAGACATGGTTGCGCAGTGAAAATATGGATGACCATTTAAAGGCTCTTAAAGATCTTCCTGAAATAGGCATTTTTTTTAACTTTTGAGCCAGGGTTGATTTATCCCTACTGCAAAGTTGGCCAGTGGCATGAATATTTAAAGGAAAATTGATACCTCTCCAATCCTTTGCCTCTTCAAGGCTCAGCTAGTCCCTAATTATCATAAACGTATCTTCAAAGTGTCCCTCGCTCTTTCAGGGCTTTCGAAGTGACAACATATGCATTGCTTTAAGGATACACGGGAGAGCAAAGCTCTCCGCTATCCACTGTTCGTCTTTGAGGTTGGATCTGAGAATGGTCACTCCCATCCAATCTAGGGTGGCACAATTCTGGAAACTTTCCCAGTTGAATAACGCCCTTCCTGCTTATTCCTTAATGATTATGTGAATCGTCGAACTGGGATTTCAGAAAAAATGTGGAACTTTGTGAAAATGTTTGTCATCCTTCTCAGCCTTTCGTCTAGACGCAACAGTGAATACAAAACCCCCAAGTAGAGTAACCAGTGAAACTTGCTCCTCTTCCTAATTCCTCCCTATGGAGAGCTGACTCTCCATAGACTCCCGTTGTTTTTTCAGAGCCATCCTCTTGTTCCAATCTGTCAAGTCAGGGAGGTCTCAATATGTCTGAGTAGGAACCAGCACTGCTGGCAATCCCGGGGATAGAATAAATAGAGCAATCAGTTTGGCTGGTCTCACTAATGACTCAACAGCTTGCTGGGAGAAGGAAGGCCCTAAAAATGGTCAAAGATTCCAGCCACCCTAGTCATAGCCTGTTCTCCCTGCTACCGCACAGAAAGCAGTACAGGAGCGCCAAGTCTAGGTCTAAAAGGCTTCTCAACAGCTTGTACCCCCAAGCCATAAGACTCCTGAACAGCTGATCAAATGGTTACCCAGACTATTTGCATTGCCCACCTCCCTTTTATGCTGCTGCTATTCTCTGTTTATTATCTATGCTTAGTCACTTTAACTCTGTCTACATGCACATATTACCTCAATTACCTTGACTAACCAGTGCCCCCGCACATTGACTCAGCACTGGTACCCCCTGTATATAGCCTCACTATTGTTATTTTACTGCTGCTCTTTAATTATTTGTTAATTTTTTTCTCGTTTTTTACTTATTAACTTGTATTTTTCTTAAAACTGCATTGTTGGTTAAGGGCTTGTAAGTTAGCCTTTCACTGTTCTATTTGTCGCATGTGACAAATAAAATTTGATTTGATTTGATCCATCCTTCCTCACTCAACCAGCACAATCGCAGCACATGCAGGGTTTATAGACCTGAGATAAGGGGACCCGACCTAGAATTCCTTACAATCAAATGCCGACCATTTTACCTCCAAGAGAATTCTCGTCAGTTATAGTCACAGCTGTGTTCCCCCTCAAGCGAACACCAAAACGGCCCTCAAGGAACTTCACTGAACTCTATGTAAACTGGGAACTATATATCCGGAGGCTGCATTCATTGTAGCTGGGGATTTTAACAAATACAATTTGAGAACAAGGCTACCTAAATTCTATCAGCATATTGATTGCATGACTCGCAGGGCTAACACTCTCGACCACTGCTACTCTAACTTCCGCGATGCAAACAAAGACCTCCCACGCCCTCCCGTCGGCAAATCTGACCACAACGCCGTCTTGCTCGTTCCGTCTTATAGGCAGAATCTCAAATAGGATGTATCATTGACGAGAACCATTCAACGCTGGTCTGACCTATCGGAAGCCACGCGTCACGATTTTTTGTATCACGTGGACTGGAATATGTTCCTGTCAGCCTCAGAGAACAATATTGACCTATACGCTGGCTTGGTGAGTGCGTTTATTAAGAAGTGCATTGGAGATGTTGTACCCACTGTGACTATTAAAATCTACCCTAACCAGAAACCGTGGATGGATGACGGTTTCAATGGACTCGCAATTCAATGGCTCAGACACAAGACGTATGTGGCAGGGTCTACAGGAAATCACTGACTACAAAGATAAAACCAGCCACGTCATGGACACCGACGTCACGCTTCCAGACAAACGTAAAACACCTTCTTTGCCCGCTTTGAGGATAATTCAGTGCCACCATCGCGGCTCGCTGACAAAGACTCCGTCCCCCCCTCTCCTTCTCTGTGGCTGACATGAGTAAAACATTTAAACTTGTTAACGCTCGCAAGGCTGCCCAGACGGCATCCCTAGTCGTGTCCTCAGAGCATGCGCAGACCAGGTGGCTGGTGTGTTTACAGAGACATTTAATCGCTCCCTATCCCGGTCTGTTGTCCCCACATGCTTCAAGATGGCTACCATTTTTCCTGTGCCCAAGACGGCAAAGATAACTAAAGTAAATGACTATCACCCCGTAGCACTCACTTCTGTCATCATGAAGTGCTTTGGAGGCTAGTCAAGGATCATATCACCGCCACCTTACCGGCCACTCTAGACCCACTTCAGTTTGCATACTGCCCCATCTGCTCCACAGATGACACAATCGCCAACACATTGCACACTGCCCTATCCCATCTGGACAAAAACAATGCCTATGTAAGAATGCTGTTCTTTGACTACAACTTAGAATTCAACACCATAGTACGCTCCAAGCTCATCATCAACCTGGAGGCCCTGGGTCTCAACCCCGCCCTGTGCAACTGGTTCCTGGACTTTCTGACGGGCCACCCCCAGGTGGTGAAGGTAGGAAACAACATCTCCACTTCGCTGAACCTCAACACTGGGGCCCCACAAGGGTGTGTGCTCAGCCCTCTCCTGTACTCAATGTTCACCAATGACTGTGATGCATGCCTCCAACTCAATTATCAAGTTTGCAGATGACACAACAGTAGTGGGCCTGATCACCAACAACGATAAGACACTTGGGCACTTAGAGTATGGTGTCAGGAAATCATCCTCTCACTCAACATCAACAAAACAAAGGAGATGATCGTGGACTTCAGGAAACAGCAGAGGGAACACCCCCCTATTCACATCGAAGGGACAGCAGTGGAGAAGGTGGAACATTTTAAGTTCCTGGGCGTACACATCACAGACAAACTGAAATGGTCCACCCATACAGACAGTGTTGTGAAGAAGGCACAACAACGTCTCTTCAACCTTCAAACTGAAGAAATGTGGCTTGTCACCCAAAACCCTGACAAACTTTTACAGATGCACAATCAAGAGCATCCTGTCGGGCTGTATCACAGCCTGGTACAGCAACTGCACTGCCCGCAACCGCAAGGCTCTCCAGGGTGGTGGGTGGTGCGGTCTGCATAACGCATCAACAGGGGGCAAAATACCTGCTGTCCAAGACACCTACACCATCCGATGTCACAGGAAGGCCAAAAATATCATCAAGGACAACAACCACCCGAACCACTGCCTGTTCACACCGCTATCATCCAGAAGGCGAGGTCAGTACATGTGCATCAAAGCTGGGACTGAGAGATTGAAAAACAGCTTCTATCTCAGGGCCATCAGACTGCTAAACATCACTAACTCAGAGAGGCTGTTGCCTACATTGAGAACCAATCACTGGACACTTTAATAAATAGATCACTAGTCACTTTAAATAAAGCCACTTTAATAATGTTTACATATCTTACATTACTCATATCACATGGACTGTATATATTGTATTTTATACCATCTACTGCACCATGCTTATGCCGCTCGGCCATCGCTCATTCATGTACATATTCTCATTCACCCCTTTAGATTTGTGTGTATTAGGTAGTTGTTGGGGAATTGTTCGATTATTTGTTAGATTTGTGTGTATAAGGTAGTTGTTGGGAATTGTTAGATTTCTTGTTAGATATTACTGCACAGTCGGAACTAGAATCACAAGCATTCCGCTACACTCGCATTAACATCTGCTAACCATGTGTGTGTGACCGATCAAATTTGATTTGTTTCTAAGAGAAAACAAACTCATTTCTTGTCAACAGCTGTGATATAAGGCGCCTCATCTCTGTGCACAAAACCCTGACCTGAAAATGAACAGAAGACACCATGAGAGTAATTAGCTGATCATATGACACTGCTGATTAAAACAGATGCTCCCTATGTCTGGTAGCCCTCGGAACTGTTAACCTATAGCCTGGAGTAGCCTCGCACACACAGGAAGTGGTCGGAGACAATGGGCTTCCTCTCTACTCTTTAACAGATCATTTGGTGTTCAGACCCCCAAGGGATGTGGGTTGAGGATAGGATACTCTGTTTTCTAGGTGTTGTTGCGATGCTTGAGATGAAATAGTTATCACATAACCTCCTAGCTGCTGCTAGCCACACTGGTTTATTCATTCAAACCAGCGTTTTTGACTCTCAGGTCCCAGATAAATGAACAGGCTATATTAACTCCTGAGCCTGCTAATGTTTTACAATTGAAGTGGGATACATGGTGTTTGTCTCTATAATGCCCAGTTATTAATCACTTACAAAATTGTACTCTATAAAGCTATGCCGATAAGTTTATCAGATAACAATGACATACACTTATCGTTACCTCTTCACATGAACTTGTCTAATTAATTATACCTGCCACTACCACTAGTGTGAAATATGGCACAGCAGTGTTTTATTACTCACAACCAATGTACTGTACCCTTACTGACATTGGCATGTGGTGTCAAACACAGTTAATATACTTATCATACATTTACTATTTCTGAATTAAATCAAACAAACATATAGAGGAACTAATATGGTCGGCTACTCTGCCCAAAACGATACCTCATTTAGCTGGTGAAAGTTGAAGAAAAGTCTGTAAACTCGTAAGGTATTCACTAAAATGTTTTACTCAAACTGTATTCTCCCCTCGTTAATTGGGCCCTCTGAAGAGGAGCCCTCGAAAGTCTTTATCGAATAGGAGCAGACGTGTGCTCAAAACAAAATTGTCCCAGACATGGCATCTCCATGGTGTGTCTATTAGATTATCCATCGGTTCAAGTTGTGGCCCTAGAAGTAGACAGTAAAGCCAACCAAAGGGGATGAGGGGGGTGGTTATGATTATAACCCACTCCATTGGTTGGAGAAATCCAATTGGGCTCTTGACTAAACAGACACCAGATGGTCTGAAGCAGTCTGTCAACATCCGTTGGAATGGGGAAAGAAACACTTTCATTTTTTTTCTCCCTTTCACCATCATTAGTTATGGTGCGAAATGGAAAGCATGGGTGTAGTTTATCTCAAAAAACATATTTTTTTGCTTAATCAAAATGTTGCCCTTAACTGCACAGTTACTAGAATTCAAAGTGACTGTAATTTACAGTTACATTAATAATGCAAGCCAGCCCAGCGATTTAAACACAACGCTTAGTAGTATTTAATTGAAATGGAAGATGTTCCATTTAAAATAATATGAATCTACCCTCCCCATCAAGCCAATGTGGTGCTCTCAGCTCAGTTACGAGGTGATCTTATATTCCTGCAGTCACTGCACATATGTATGCCATTTAGCAGACGCTTTTATCCCAAGTGACTTACAGTAGTGAGTGCATACGGGTGTGCCCAGCGGGAATCAAACCCATGAGCTGAGCCACACAAGACCACATCAAAATATTGATTCTGGTGATGTTTAGGTTGTAGAGTAGCATTGATCGTCGTCAGTGATGTAGAGGTAAAAAAAATAAGTGGATAAACTATAAACACCAGTGGGCGATCGAGATAAGACGAACAATCACCGATATAAACCAAAATATATTACATTTTTGGAACTGTATTGTTTGATTGCATTTTCAGGTGGTTAAAAATGACAGAAAACGCACATCAGGTCATGCCTCCCAAAACAGTTAATTTGGACTGGACACTAGAAATGTCCAGAAATATAGGATGTGAAGATGTTTATATTGAAATGTGTTATCTTTTTAATCACGTTCATGTTCTTATTATCTCATGTAATCTGTACTGAAATACAGTTTTCTTTATTGCAAAAGTGTGCAAGTGTTAAATGAACTTAGTTGACTCTAAAATGTTTGAAAAATTACAGATTCTCTCAGGGGACCTCGTTTAAATATCAGGGGACCCCTCATGGGTTCCTGACCCCAAGTTTGGGAACCAGTACTAACTTCTCTCTCAGCTTGCTTCCTCTCTCTGTGTCTCCTCTGCCTCTTCCTGCATTGCAACCTTCCTCATCTCCACCACTGTCTGCCTCAGCACTGTCTTTTTATTTAAAAAAAATATATTTCACCTTTATTTAACCAGGTAGGCTAGTTGAGAACAAGCTCTCATTACAACTGCGACCTGGCCAAGATAAAGCAAAGCAGTGTGACAAAAACAACAACACAGATTTACACATAAACAAATGTATGTACAGTGTGTGCAAATGTAGAAGAGTAGGGGGGAGGTAGGCAATAAATAGGCCATAGAGGCGAAATACTTACAATTTAACATTAATACTGGAGTGATAGATGTGCAGATGATGATGTGCAAGTAGAGATAGTGGGTGCAAAAGAGCAAGAGGGTAAGTAATAATATGGGGATGAGGTAGTTGGGTGGGCTATTTACAGATTGGCTGTGTACAGGTACAATGATCAGTAAGCTACTCAGAGAGCTGATGCTTGAAGTCAGAGAGGGAGATTTTTGAAATTCATTCCAGTCTTTGGCAGCAGAGAACTGGAAGGAAAGGCGGCCAAAGGAAGTGTTGGCTTTGGGTACAACCAGTGCAATATACCTGCTGGAGCGCGTGCTACGGGTGGGTGTTGCTATGGTGACCAGTGAGCTGAGATAAGGCAGAGCTTTACCTAGCAAAGATGTATAGATGACCTGGCGGCAGTGGGCTTGGCGACGAATATGTAGTGAGGACCAGCCAGCGAGAGGATACAGGTTGCAATGGTGGGTGGTATATGGGAATTTAGTGACAAAACGGATGGCACTGTGATAGACTACATCCAGTTTGCTGAGTAGAGTGTTGGAGGCTATTTTGTAAATGACATTGCCGAAGTCAAGGATCGGTAGGATAGTCAGTTTTACGAGGGTATGTTTGGCAGCATGAGTGAAGGAGGCTTTGTTGCGAAATAGGATGCCGAGTAGCTGCAGGGGGGGTGCTGAGATGTTCGCCCAGGGCAGGGGTACCCAGGTGTAAAGCATGGCCAGCCGTAGAAAGATGCTTATTGAAATTATCGATAATCGTAGATTTATCGGTGGCGACAGTGTTTCTTAGCCTCAGTGCAGTGGGCAGCTGGGAGGAGGTGCTCTTATTCTCCATGGACTTCACAGTGTCCCAAAACTTTTTGGAAATAGTGCCACAGGATGCATATTTCTGTTTGAAAAGCTAGCCTTTGCTTTCCTAACTGACTGAATATATTGGTTCCTGACTTCCCTGAACAGTTGCATATCGCGGGGGCTATTCGATGCTAATGCAGAGCACCACAGGATGTTTTTTTGCTGGTCAAGGGCAGTCAAGTCTGGGGTGAACCAAGGCTATATCTGTTCTTAGTTCTACAAACTTTAAATGGGTAAGAAGCCTGGCTTGCTGGCTTAGTTCTACAGTTTTTGAATGGGGTGTGCTTATTTAAGATGGAGAGGAAAGCACTTTTGAAGAGCAACCAGGCATCCTCTACTGATGGGGCCATTTCCTGTTAACAAACTATGGTTTTGGTTAGGACATCTACTTTGTGCATGACTCAAGTAATTTTTCCAACAATTGCTTACAGACAGATTATTTCACGTATAATTCACTGTATCACAATTCAGTGGGTCAGAAGTTTACATGCACTAAGTTGACTGTGCCTTTAAACAGCTTGGAAAATTACAAAAAATTATGTCATGGCTTTAGAAGCTTCTGATAGGCTAATTTACATAATTTGAGTCAAAAAGGAGGTGTACCTGTGAAGGCATTTCAAGGCCTACCTTCAAACTTTGTGTCTCTTTGCTTGACATCATGGGAAAATCAAAAGAAATCTGTCAAGACCTCAGAAAATAAATTGTAGACCTCCACAAGTCTGGTTCATCCCTGGGAACAATTTCCAAATGCCTGAAGATACCACGTTCATCTGTACAAACAATAGTACGCAAGTATAAACACCATGGAACCACACAGCCGTCATACCGCTCAGGAAGGAGACGCGTGCTGCCTGCTAGAGATGAACGTACTTTGGTGCGAAAAGTGCAAATCAATCCCAGAACAACAGCAAAGGACCTAGTGAAGATGCTGGAGGAAACAAAAATATCTATATCCACAGTAAAAGGAGTCCTATATCGACATAACCTGAAAGGCCACTCAGCAAAACCAGCAAAGGTAAGGACAAAATGGATGGCATCATGAGGTAGGAAAATGATGTGGATATATTGAAGCAACATCTCAAGACATAATTCGGGAAGTTAAAGCTTGGTCGCAAATGGGTCTTCCAAATGGACAATGACCCCAAGCATACTTCCAAAATTGTGGCAAAATGGCTTAAGGACAACAAAAATAATGGAGTGGCCATCACAAAGCCCTGACCTCAATCCTGTAGAAGATTTGTGGGCAGAACTGAAAAAGTGTGTGCGAGCAAGGAGGCCTATAAAACTGACTCAGTTACACCAGCTCTGTCAGGAGGAATGGGCCAAAATTCACCCACTTAATGTGGGAAGCTTGCGGAAGGCTACCTGAAACATTTGACCCAAGTTAAACAATTTAAAGGCAATGCTACCAAATACTAATTGAGTGTATGTAAACTTGTGAAAATGATGAAAGAAATTAAAGCTGAAATAAATAATTCTCTCTACTTTTATTCTGACATTTCACATTCTTAAAATAAAGTGGCTACAGGGATTTTTTACTTGGATTAAATGTCAGGAATTGTGATAAACTGGGTTTAAATGTATTTGGCTAAGGTTTAGGTAAACACCCGACTTCAACTGTACACACGGGATGGGACAAAACAGTCGTCCGTCCGGCTGCTATGCCATCTTGGAACAGATGTCTGTCTTACTACTCTCTAAAGCAGTTTTAAATAGATTTTGACATACATGAGAATAATATTAAATTGTCTTTATATTTCACTCTGTTTTAGGTCCCAAATCAAATCAAAGTTTATTGGTCGTGTACACAGTTTAGCAGATGTTATAATGGGTGCAGTTGTGACACAGCCACAAGTGTGAGGTGATAGACACATAGACATATACTTGTGTCTGCTTTAAAGTTTAAAAAAATTTCAAAGGGTAAACCTTTGTGTATTTTAATGCTGTTACAGTATATTATGTATTTGCCAGTTCTGACTGCGTTTATTTGCCTGAGCAAAGCTAGGATGGCCGTCATTGTCATATTTTTGGACTATCCCTTTAAGGGGGAGTAGTATTTGGTGTGTACCTGGCTGAGGTTCCATTTGTATAAAGAGGATAGATTTAACCATTGAAGGCGATAATTGTTGCTCATTCTTGTGGATTGTGTTTGTTTTGGAGGATGCCATGAACATTGAGCTGATGTAAGGAAATCCACCAGCCTGGATTTCCGTCTTCCTCAACAATTCGGTGAGACTGATCCTGTAAGTTCTTTGAACTTTTAATTGCAGCATGGTTTGAAATCCGAGCTGATTGTTACACAGTAAAATGTGAAACAAGTACATGAATAATAAACATTTTTAAATAAAAAATGTATCATGAAATGTCAGAAGGAATCCAATTTTAACAAACCAAATAGCACTGTAACAGTAATCCAAATGCAATCTATAAATACAGTGTACTGTATGTACAGTACCAGTCAAAAGTTTTGACACACCTACTCATTCAAGGATGTTCTTTATTTTTACTATTTTCTACATTGTAGAATAACAGTGAAGACATCAAAACTATGAAATAACACATGGAATAATGTAAGATCAGTTCATTAGAGTTACCATCCTCAGAAATTGCAGCCCAAATAAATGCTTCACAAAGTTCAAGTAACAGACACATCTCAACATCAACTATTCAGAGCATGAATCAGGCCTTTATTGTCAAATTGCTGCATAGAAACCACTACTAAAGGACACCAATAAGAAGAGGAGACTAATTGGGCCAAGAAACACGAGCAAATGACATTAGACACCTCCAATTGACTCAAATTATGTCACTTAGCCTATCAGAAGTTTCTGAAGCTATGACATAATTTTCTGAAATGTTCCAAGCTGTTTAAACGCACAGTCAATTTAGTGCCTGTAAAAGTCTGATCCACTGGAATTGTGATACAGTTAATTATAAGTGAAATAATCTGTATCAATAACTTGTCATGCACAACGTAGATGTCCTAACCAACTTGCCAAAACTATAGTTTGTTAACAAGACATTTGTGGAGTGGTTGAAAAGCGAGTTTTAATGACTCCAACTTAAGTGTATGTAAACTTGTGTATATGCGTGAACTGTTTTGACTGGGAAGCATACGGTAAGCTGCAATGGGCTGTTGGGTCGGCAAAAATCCACCACCAGCCCGCCATTGGCCCAAAGGGCCGATGCAGGAGAAGGACGAGACACTCCATCAAGCAGCTCCCCAGTTCTGGGTTTCTTATTCACCACACACATTTTGTTGTTGTTGATTGAACTGTATCTTTCTCTTCCATCAAACTCGGTGGGTGAAAAAGGTGCAGCTTGAGCTCTGCAGCGTCATTAAATATAGCCCTCATGACCCTCTCTCTCACTTCTCTCATTAAGCCTCTGCTGTAAAACTAACAATATTTCAAACCATATTTCTCCCTGTTTTGATACTGGATTAAGAACTAGACTGTACAAGGAAGTAAGGTGTGTCGTGACTGATTTGGTACCGATCGCTTACCAGTTCTAATGCATACAGTATGTGCTGATGTATTTCAGATAACAATGCTGACTTTTGCTGATTGAATCAATGTTAGTGATAGGGTTTGTATCAATAGCTGGTTGACATTTTGAAAGGTCCCAAACAAAAGCTGAAAACGTCAGTAATGGCAATCAGATGTGTTTCTTTTTTCCTCACTGGGCAATTATCCTAATCTAGCAGAGCAATCGTAGGTAGGCCAGTTGCCAGTCTTTTAGTTGCAGTGCTGAAAAGGCTCAACATTTCTAATAGATAAACTGCCCTACAATTTAGCACCTGGAAGTTGGTGGATTTGAAAAAGTGAGGAAGGCTGTCTGAGGGTCATATCGTTGGAATGGTTGGTATTCATGATTAGTTGAGTGTGTCATTACTTAAACTTGTCCCTTATTTAAGCCCTAGTGTAATTGCATTGGCGTCTGTGAGGAGAGATTGTTCCCCATATATTAGCTACAGTCTATCTGTATGCAGAGGGGAGCTTACATTTGTTTTTTAGAATGAAGAGTAGGATGCAGACTTTTGATTGATTTAACGGTGGCATAGCAAGTAATTTGATTTGTGGGAGATAAGCAATCTGTTGCATTGTCAATTATTCAACCAGTATTGGCTGTTTACTGGGAAACAACAGTATGGCCCCTAGAGATTGAATTGCATTTAGTCAAAAGGTAATGTCTCTCAGTACAAAATGTAAGCTGATGGTGTCTGTGACCTATGAAATCATTGCGTCATCTCAAGAATAATCTATGAGTTAACTCGATTGTCTGTCAGGAAGGAGACACAGGCACGGCACTACGTCGGAATCGTCAATGAGGCCTAAACCAGTCACATTGGCATCCGGGTCACGATCCTCTTCCCAGGTAGGTTTTTAAAAAGGAGTAAAGTATGCAACAATGCTCACCTCGTCCGGCTGGAATTAGCCAGGACCAAAATGTGGTTTTAAGCCAAAATGATGTATGTGAAAGTATATTCCTCCTGCCCTTGTGGTGCTCTGAGTCTGAGAGGGCCCGGTAGGGTGGTTCACGGCCCAGGTTCACGGCCCATGTTTTTTTTTGCCCTAAACACTGTCAAACCGACTAGAGCGTTCATCCATGCCAGGAAGTAGATTTGTTTTGCAAGATAACTCATTCAACCCCCTAGTCATCGAGCTCTGACGTCTTTTCGGCCGGCAGTCGCATCCATTGTATTTCCGATGCGCAAAGGCTTCTGATGCCAGAAGTGACATCCGGATGAGATAGAGGGTTAGGGGGGGGGGGGGGGGAAAGTGCTTATTTAAAATGTTTATGGGCTTTCACACAGTGTAGACTGGGGAGGACAGGCTGTGGGGAGAGGCTGTCGAGACCACCAGCTGACAGAGTGCTTAGAGCTCCAGCCTATTGATTCACTGGACGGCACTGGCCTGAGCTGCTCCAATGGGCAGAAAAGGGGAAATGCGTCTCCACGTCTTGAGACTTTTCAGAAACATCACTGCTCCAAAGCTGGTTCATTGAAGATAAGATAACCATTCTGAATTGACTTTAGGTTTGAAGTCATTATTTAGACAGCAAGGAGTTGTAAATGTTTTATTAATATTTGAGTTATATCAGGCCACAGTAGCTTTCTCTAAGCACTAGCGTTCAGCTGAACACTCCCCAGGGGTCTACTGGGATGACTGGATCCATTTCCTGCTAATCCCTCGTATCTTCCTGCAGCTGCCACCAGCACCACCGCTGTGGTGAAGACCTCAAGCCACATGACGCGCTGTAGTGACAGCCAGAAAAACTACTGTGTAAACGGAGGGGAGTGCTTCACCCTGGACATCACCCCTGGAAGGTCCAAGTTCCTCTGCAGGTAGGACATGATGAAACACAACAACATCCACACCACACACTGTACTATACTATGCAGACTATGTTTGACTTTATGCTTAATACAATTCCTGATGGCTTATAGCTGCTGTTTCTAAATATTTAATTGTGCTCCCACATGATGCCGGTGCCGACTTCAGCACACTACTTTGCTTTTTTGTACATGTCAAGAAGTAGCACATGCTGATACAGTAGATGCAGTCATAACATTTACTATCTATCATGTTTGAAGTCATGATCTTTTAGAATGCGCTATGTCCAGCCCCATTTATGCCTGCTAAATTAGGCCGCAGAGCTTTTTAGGCCCAAACTGTGCCTTTTTTACAGTAAAGCAAAGGTGTCAGTTGAATGTTTTTTGAGTAAATCATTAAAAAATCCAAAGACCCGAGCAGAGATTAAAGTGAATGCACAAGACATCATAGCGGTGTACAAATGTGCTGCCTCTGCACTTTGAAATGTCTTTTTGGGCAGCTGTAGGGGAGGATGTTCTAATGGATGCTTTGGATGACATTAACTGGGCTAAGCAACATGGAGAGCAGAGCAGGTGGAGGTCCCTATGCCCCCTTACATTATTAATGCCGGCTCCTTTCATCGCACTCCATTTAAGAAAAACAAACCCCAAATCTGGGGCTATGTTGTATTTATGAGATTTTCTTTCTGTCTTCTTCCCCATTTCATTTTTCACTTTGTAACCTTAGAGCTGGGTCATGTTCATTAGGCACCAAATGTAACTAAACAGACTGTAGTAGGGACTTGTCCAATAAGAAAGGGTCATTTCAGTTTGTTGTTGTGAAACGTTTTAAAGTGTTTTCCGTCACATGCCCTACTGAACATGACTCTGTGCTGACATTGTGCTGGTGTCAGGATCAGCCGTGTTCTTACAGCAGGACTATGCTATGTTCATGCTATGCTATGCTCCAGCATCGCACTCTTGTTGTCGAGAGTGTTCAGCCCTGATCCAAGTGATAGAGCCGATGAGAGACCGAGGCAGGACGGGGCTTGATGTGCTTTCCCAGTGCCCTCTGTGGCTTGAACCTCTGTGACTTTCAGTCTCTGAGAGTTTGAGTACTCAGCTCAAGGCACATGAGTAGCGAATCATCCCGAGCAGCAAACAAGCTGGCATGCTCTTTACACGCTTCGTATGAGAAGCAACAGCATACATCGCTGACATCTATATTTGACAAGATAATCACCTCTCTGCTGTCCTGTCCACATTCTCCATCATTGTCATTCATATAAAATCCATCTGAGGAAAAATCATGTATTATCCAGACCAATTGACCACTAAGGCATTGAAGTACACTGTGGTCTGTATAGCAAAGTGGATTGACCCTTTAGAAACATTGCTAGGTTGTAAACTCTTCCTAATTATCTACAGCATCTCCCAATTTGTATATTACATCATTACATCTGTGGTTAGAAAACCCAGTCGTTTTCAAAAGACATGGTGAGGTGGGGATAGCTCATGGTATTATTGTTTCCATTGCAGCAGCAAGAAAGATCACTGCTGCTCCTCCCTCTTTGTGCCTGACACAAGGCTTGACATTGCCAAGGATACACTTTGGGTCTGGGCCATCCAACACATACATAAGACAGACTCTTACCGTCCACCGACAGATTGAGTTTCGTGTTCAATACTTCGGTGACTAAGCGCAAAAACGCTGCTGTCTCCGGGATATTTCGTTTCCTTTCAGTAAATGATGCAGCATGCCGTCACTCCCTCAGAAACCCTCTACAAAAATAACCTGTCTGCCAGGGGTCCCTGTGGAGCCTGATTCTCTGAAGCCTGAAGAGTCAGAGCACGGATTCTGTAACAGGCACACAGTGTGGAAGGGTCAGAACATCATGGAAGCAACGCTTTCCATCCTGACCCCCTCCTCAATTTATTTATAGCAAATTATATGTTTTATTTAATTTAATCTGTATTTAACTATTCATAGCCAATACGAATGTCTTTCTTTAGCCATGCGGTTATTTGAAATGGCAGTACATTCGAATTACGTCCTACTGTACTCTACCTGACAATGGTCACTGACCTCTGGGTAAACCAGCATACATACCAGCAACACTTACACCTATCAGTTTCCTGCTATTTTCCATCCCACTCCCACGTTCCCCTCTCTCTATCCCCCTTTTCTTTCTCTGCCTCTGAGAGAATGGGCTTGCCCAGCAGACCCTGTCAGAACTGAATCACAGCTGGACTGGCTTGTTGGATTATTTCTGCATCTCACTCCACAATCTCTTCCTTAGCAAGACATTACTCAGCCTCCTGCTTTGTCATCAAACACCAGATGATCTGCATGTCTTCGCCCCTAACCCACACGTTAATTCCCGCTTCAGTACACAAACAACTTACAAACGAAGAAACGTCAAAGGCAGATTTTTCCAAAAAACTGAGCATTGGTCAGTATGTTGCCCTTTTTCAATTAGCCTCTAGTCATTTAGATTTTAATGAAGGGCTTAATTTGTTAATGTGCCGCTACTTGGTAGACTGGTAGATGTTACATCAGGCCCCCCCAGGTGCTTAGCGGAATACATTGGGAAGCGATGTCAAGCCACTGTGCCTGTGAGAGTCATAAACCCCAAATATTTGTGCACTCAGCCATTCGTGTTCTCTCTGGTGTTTCATACCTGTTCTAAAGTTCTAATCACTGTCTCTCCCAGAGCCAGACGGCCAATACATCCAGACAATTTGTTGTGTGTGTGTGTGTGTGTGTGCGTGCGTGCGTGCGTGCGTGCGTGTGTGTGTGTGTGTATGGAGTGGGGTAGAACGGCATACAAATTACTAATAGACACACACACACACACATCCTGACTCGATATCCTTTCTCGATGGATCAAAAGAGGTTGATAATCAGACAATTATTCAGGCATGGAGTCCACAGCTAAGGCGTCTCGCTAGCGGGACAACTTCCGGTGACACTGGAGGGCGCACAATTCAAATAAATAATCGTAAAAAATTATGGATATTAAACATTTAGGTACACACAAGTGTCTATTGGTTTAAAGCTTAAATTCTTGTTAATCTAACTGCACTGTCCGATTTACAGTAGCCATTACAGCGAAAGCATGCCCTGCGATTGTTTGAGGACAGTGCCCCACATCAAAATATTTTTCCACCGCCACAGGTTTCATAAATTCACAAATAGCGATTAAATATTCACTTACTTTTTGAAAATCCTCCTCTGATTTGTCATCCAAAGTGTCCCAGCTACAACATGTAGTGCCGTTTTGTTAGATAAAATCCTTCTTTATATCCCAAAAAGTCAGTTTAGTTGGCGACATCGATTTGAGTAATCCACTCGTTCAACATGCAGAGATAGGAATCTGAAAATGAAACTTTCATTTTGTTTCAATAAGTCAAAATACATTTCTATTGACTCCTCAGATACCCTAAAATGTAATCAAACTATACAGTTTCATACGGAAAAAAGTATGTTTAATAGGAAACTTAGTACAGGTCTTGGAAATTTGTGTATGCACGCAAGATGAAGACAGAACCCACCTGCTAAAATCAAACTGATATTTCTCATTCCCTGTGGAAGTCATAGAAATGTTATCCTGGGAGATTCATTATGCCCATATACTTTCCATTGTAAGAGCATGGGCTCTCAAAAAACCAAAATCCGATTGGTTGTTCTTTGGATATTCTCCTACCATATCTATTGTGTTATAGTCTCCTACATTATTTTAACATTTCTACAAACTTCAACATGTTTTCTTTCCAAAGGTACCAATTATATGCATATCCTGGCTTCAGGGCCTGAACAACAGGCAGTTTACTTGGGACACGTCAGTCAGGTGGAAATTTAGAAAAAAAGGACCCTAGCCCGAAGAAGTTTTAATTAAATCTCCCTGGAATCAGAATGCATGAGCCAAACATTTGCTGAATTTCGAGGCCTGTTGAATAAGACATTGATTGAGACTTTTCTCTCAAGTACATATGTTTTCGCAAACAGAACTGGCAATGGTTGCAAGACATATCAGTCTCCTTGACAACACCAGCGATGCACGTGAGTCTTCTGTAGATCTGGTGTAAACTCATCTTCTCTTCTTCCTTGTCTTCTGTTTGTGACTTTTTTGTTTCCCTCTCAGGTGTCCAAATGAATTTACTGGTGATCGCTGTCAAAACTACGTAATGGCCAGCTTCTACAGTACGTCTATTTTCTCTTCCTGTCTGTGCTTGTGATTGGAGCATGCTCAATCAGCGCTACTTCCTGTTGCTTCATTTTTTTTAATGTATGTATCCCATAACGGTAGCTAACGCACTTTTGTACGTTGCGATGTTCCATACATTTGACCTTAATTTAAGCACCCCAAAAACGTAATACTTCCAGGTCAACTGTAATATGAATACCATTGTAAAGCACAATTTCTCCCCTTTCCAGCAAAATCAATGACGAGACCTTGATGATGCCCGTCTCTGCATGATCGTCTTTTTAAAAATGGTGGGTGGGGAAGCAAACGCTACTGCGTCATAGTGAAAGGGGAGATATGTCGTATGGGGAAACTGCATTTTTCACCCGCCCAACTTATTAACTCTAAAATGTAAATATAACACCATTAAGAGTTTATATAATGTGTCATTACATACCTATGTAAAGGTTTGTGTCAATTTTGAATATGGTTTTCAAGGGGGCGCTAAATTTATCTTCACAATTCAACTGTGGCTGTCACAGTTTTTGAGAGTCATGATGGCTCGCAGTGATTACGCAAAAATTAACTATTGATGAACTCACGAGTAATTCCCTTTACACTCACCATTACACTCACCATTGATGATTTATTGTTTTGGAAAGAGGCTGTACGGCACAGAATGAGTTGAATAATGCGTGCAGTACGTTACGTTGTGACACGTCACACTTTAAAGTACAGCGGGGTCAGTTATTTCTCCAGTACTATGGGTCCATTACCATGTCAATCGAGACTTAGTTCACACCCCGGACTTTGATGCCAAAACAGTCGCTACAGTCCCATTAGTTTTCATTGCAGCCTCGTTTAAATGCTGCAGTTGCGCAAATGTGTACGGATCGGGGTTAGTCACCGTTACCTGTTTCTCGCATGTCCATTTTTTTTGCCTTGTTTTGTAGAGTTGGATGAAATTTAAAGCAGTTCATTATAGTTTCCTGATATTGTTATGTCATGATTGAATGGAACAATAATAGATGATGGGGAAATGAACACTCAAACTTATGTATATTCAACTTTCCAAACTTGAACCTTCAAATAGGAGGCAGGGGACAGTGTTGTTTGCTGTACTAAAAAAGCTCTATCTCGCTACTTACTGCCTTTGAAAGGAAACAACCTAAGCCTGCAATGTATTTTATAATCTGAAGAGCAATAACACTTATGGGAGGTGGGTAGGGGTCATTGTGGATTATGGAGGCACTGTAAAAACCGGAACAGAGACCTCTTTGATGTCATGGAAAGGCAAGAGAGGGAGAGAGGCAGCCGCCCAGGCAACGGCCCCAGTGCACTTTATCACTGTGACTTACCCACTCACCTTACTGTCCAATTACCATAGGTTACCTGGCAACAGTTGCGGTGCGTGGGTAAAATCACTGAGGAAGCCAAGCCAAGCCAGTTAAAAAGCCATATTACAGCCTGTGTTTTGATAATTTAGTTGTTTGCTCTATAAAGGGTGATTTACACTTTGTCTATTGACATGTCTGTAGACAGTTGGCGCAGTGACATCATGAACATTCTATTGTCGTCCGACATCACACTTGTCGTTGACATTATGAAAAAGTATAAACACAAAAACGACAGGCTGCACGACACCAGCACCCTGGTGGTCCAAAATAGCATAACTGGTGTATTTTAACACCAATAACCCTTCCATTTAAAAATATATTTAGTATATGTAAATCTAGCAAACCAGGCAACTAAAGCAACTCTCTAAACAATGTATTGGCTTGCTTCTAGCTTGTTAGCTAGCTAACTAACGTTAGTTCAAATAATGACCATATCACAGCTGACAACATCTTAACTTTATTACATTTTTATTGATTATTACAGGAAAATAAACTCACAAAAATATCATTATTTACAAGTTAATGGTGAGCAAATGAAAGAAAATAGCTTACGATGTGAGGAAATAAAAGTAGGGCATTCTACATGAGGATTTTAAAACTTGAGCAGTGTCTCGTTGCTGACTTAGTCAGGTAACCATGACGGACGCAGCGACAGGGTCAAAGTTTGACTTTTTTTCTTCTGCCTGCAACAAGGAAACGGACAGTCGCAGCAACGGTCTACAGACATTCCACCGGAGTATAAATTAAATATAATTTGAACCAGCGACACTTGTCACATTCCAGTTGTCTAGAGACATGTCGATAGCCAAAGTATTAGCTAGCTTTAACCCATTCGTTCATACACCACCATGATATACAATGATGCTGAGACAACAAAAAGACAACAGTCACACATAGGCCTGTAACAGTGACCGTATTACCGCCACACCGGTGGTCATGAAGGCAGTCATATTCCGTGTGACCATTTAGTCACGGTAATGAGGCTTCTCCAAGCTCTGATGCTGCTGCTGATGGTCATTCGTATTAGCATGTTGCGCAACATTACTATAAGCTGTGCAGTTGCGTGAGAAAACAGAGTGATGGCTTTAATAAATAGAGGAAGATCCCATCACCTTTCCACAGAATTAGGCAACTACATTGATTTCTCAAGTTTCCTAATATTAAACACATTGCTTTACTTTACAGCAGGAGTATAGCCTACCTGGCTGGCATGAAAATGAACCCCGGGAAAAGCGTCCTCCATTCACTATTTAAGTGCATAGTTGACATGCATTTTAACCCCTGCCCCTGTTTCGAGAGAGGCTCATGATAACGGTCCATTCTAAATCAAAACAAATTTCACACATACATAATTTAGTAGATGTAAAGACGAGATTAAATCAAGAATAATCAGATGGGTGACAATATTAGCCTATCACTTGTGAATTAAATATTATCACTTGTGAATGATGCCCAGTGTAAGGCAAGAAATAATAACTTTTTTCTAATTTTCTAATCACAGTCGCACACCTCGTGTTTGTATAACAACTAAAGTGGACAAAATTACTTCTTAAGATTAAGCACATTAATCCGCTTTACAAGGTGTGTAGAGCCTAACTGGTATACATAAGCAGGGCGTGAGTTTCAAGTTTGGGGAAGATGAATTTCACCATAAAAATGACCCTTCATAATACAAGCACTACATGCATAATTGCATTTGAGGTCATTTGTGATAATGGATGTGTGCAGTTGCCTCCCCGGTGTGTCTGTCTTCACCTGTAGCCTGTGAGAAAGCCCAGATCACATGATGGAGAGCCATGTGAGTGAGAGGTGCTTCGGAGCACACAGCACTCAGGGAGAAGGGAATTATAATTATTATATTCAGCCCAAAGGCAAAACGGCCACTGACTGCAAAAGGCCTGGATTTTTTGAGGGGGCATTACAGCTACACAAAAGGATGCCGCTGGGAAATTTGAGGCATTATCAAGTGCTTGTCAAATTGTGAACGAGAAACTGATGAAGTCTGTACAGCCTGCGCAAAAAACAAGGCAGAGCTCATGCCTTTCATGCGACTTTTTTCAAATAATCATTTGTCTCATTATGCAGCCTTTGAATGTATTAAAAATCAAAACAATTGTAGAATAACTAAAGTTCTTATTTACAATGACGGCCTACCCGGGATGACGCTGGGCCAATTGTGCACCGCCCTATGGGACTCCCCATCACAGACATGTTTTTCTGAAATTACATTTTTTCTTAGGAAGTGATTTGATTGGTGTGAAGCCAAAACCAATCTAGCCACACTTGGGGGACATTTTGCTGCACCAGGACAACTCCCAGTTGAGCTTAGTTGAAGGGAGGCCAAGTGCTTGCTGGCATCAATCAAATGCTACAACTGCAACATGTTATACTCTTTTGTTAACGACAGGCATCAGATACTTTGGCTACAAATCAAATCAAATTTTATTGATCACATACACATATTTAGCAGATGTTATTGCAGGTGTAGCAAAAATGCTTGTGTTCCAACAGTAGTATCTAACAATTCACAACAATACACAGAAATCTAAAAGTAAAAGAATGGATTTTAAATATTAAGATGAACAATGTCATAGTGTTATTGACTAAAATACATTAGAATATGGTATATACAGTTGAAGTCTGATGTTAACATACACTTAGGTTGGAGTCATTAAAACTCATTTTTCAACCACTCCACAAATTTCTTGCTAACAAACTATAGTATTGGCAAGTCAGTTAGGACATCTACTTTGTGCATGACACAAGTCATTTTTCCAACAATTGTTTTCACTTATAAGTACCTGTATCACAATTCCAGTAGGTCAGAAGTTTACATACACTAAATTGACTGTGCCTTAAAACAGCTTGGAAAATTCCAGTGAAAATTCCAATTATGTCATGCCTTTAGAAGCTTCTGATAGGCTATTTTACATCATTTGAGTCAATTGGAGGTGTACCTGTGGATGTATTTCAAGGCCTACCTTCCAACTCTGTGCCTCTTTGCTTGACATCATGGGAAAATCAAAAGAAATCAGCCAAGACCTCAGAAAAAACATTGTACACCTCCACAAGTCTGGTTCATCCTTGGAAGCAAACGCCTGAAGGTACCACGTTCATCTTTACAAACAATAGTATGCAAGTATAAACACCATGGGACCACGCAGCCATCATACCGCTCAGGAAGAAGACACGTTCTGTCTCCTAGAGATGAACGTACTTTGGTGCGAAAAGTGCAAATCAATTCCAGAACAACAGAATCTCAACAGAACAACAACAATTCCAGCTCAGCAAGGAAGAAGACACTGCTCCAAAACCGCCATAAAAAATCCACACTACAGTTTGCAACTTCACATGGGGACAAAGATCGTACTTTTTGGAGGAATGTCCTCTTGTCTGATGAAACAAAAATAGAACTGTTTGGCCATAATGACCATCGTTATGTTTGGAGGAAAAAGGGGGAGGCTTGCAAGCCGAAGAACACCAGCCCAACCGTGAAGCACGGGGGTGGCAGCATAATGTTGTGGGGGTGCTTTGCTGCAGGAGGGACTTGTGCACTTCACAAAATAGATGGCATCATGAGGAAAGAATATTATGTGGATATATTGAAGCAACATCTCAAGACATCAGTCAGGAAGTTAAAGCTTGGTTGCAAATGGGTCTTCCAAATGAACAATGACCCCAAGCATACTTCTCAAGTTGTGGCAAAATGGCTCAAGGACAAAGTCAAGGTATTGGAGTGGCCATCACAAAACCTTGACCTCAATCCTATAGAATATTTGTGGGCAGAACTGAAAAGGCTTGTGCAAGTGAGGCCTACAAACCTGACTCAGTTACACCAGCTCTTTCAGGAGGAATGTGCCAAAATTCACCCAACATATTGTGGGAGGCTTGTGGAAGGCTACCCGAAACATTTGACCCAAGTTAACCAATTTAAAGGCAATGCTACCAAATGCTAATTGAGTGTATGTTATGTTCTGACCCTCTGGGAATGTGATGAAATAAACTAAAACTGAAATAAATCATTCTCTCTACCATTATTCTTTCATTTCAGATTCTTAAAATAAAGTGGTGATCCTAACTGACCTAAGACAGGGAATTTCTACTGTAAAAACTGAGTTTAAATCTATTTGGCTAGGGTATATGTAAACTTCTGAATTCAACTGTAAATAGTTGATATGAGTAAAAAATAATGTAAACATTATTAAAGTGACTAGTGATTCCATCGATGTACAGTACATACAGTAGGGCAGCAGCCTCTAAGGTGCCGGGTTGAGTAACCGGGTGGTAGCCGGACAGCGATGGCTATATAACATTATGATGGACTTGAGATAGAAACAGCTTTGATGCACCTGTACTGATCTCGCCTTCCGGATGATAGCGGGGTGAACAGGCCGTGATGTATGTGTTCTGAAAGACAGGCAGTCAAATCAAATTAAATTTGATTTGTCACATGCTCCGACCTTACAGTGAAATGCTTACTTACAATGCAGTTTAAAAATTAAAAATAAAAAAAATAATAAGAAATAATAGTAACAAATAATTAAAGAGCAGCAGTAAAATAACAATAGCGAGGCTATATACAGGGGGTACCGGTATAGAGTCAATGTGCGGGGGCACCAGTTAGTCAAGGTAATTGAGGTAACATGTGCATGTAGGTAGAGTTATTAAGTAACTGCATCGATCATAACAGAGAGTAGCAACAGTGTAAAAGATGGGGGGGGGCAATGCAAATAGTCTGGGTAGCCATTTGATTAGATGTTCAGGAGGCTTATGGCTTGGGGGTATACGCTGCTTAGAAGCCTCTTGTACCTAGACTTGGCACTCCGGTACCAGTGGCTGGAGTCTTGGACAATTTTTAGGGCCTTCCTCTGACCGCCTGGTATAGAGGTCCTGGATGGCAGGAAGCTTGGCCCCAGTGATGGACTGGGCCATACACACTACCCTCTGTAGTGCCTTGCGGTCGGAGGCCGAGCAGTTGACATACCATGCAGTGATGCAACCGATGGTGCAGCTGTAGAACCTTTTTGTCACATCTACTCCTGCCACCCTCCCTAGTGGTCATCCAGTATATGCTTTACCTGCAGCTATTTGCTCCAGTACACTCGTTCTCTCTCGACCCCTCCCTTTCTATTTGTGTGTGATGGTGTGGTTGGAGACATGTGTGCTGGAGTCAAAGCAGATCTCTATCAGCTGTGACTCGTTCCATAAATCAAGACCTCTACAAATACCCATTCCTGCCAATTCAACTCTGCCAGATCGTAATCTCTGCTCAGACAGTATCAGTCTAGCCTTTTGTTTATTCTCAAGATCCTGTTGCTCTGCTGTGCTCGTTTCCCTGCCTTACACCATTTTCGTCCTCTCCTTGTAGTTACCGCTCTGTCTCTGTCTCCTGTCTCCTGTTCCACATCTCACCACCAACCACCTTGCTCTGGATATCACTCACCACCATTACCTTGGATTCCCCTCAGGACATGTTCCCCTGTCCTACTCAGCCAACTCCAACCTCACTCTACAATCCTGGTTTTTGCAACTCATCTTAGCTACCCCGGTTCTGCACTTCCCATTTCTCTGTGATCAATAAACCTATTTGTGCATTCATCCCGGCTTCCTCTTCTGAGTCCGCTCTTGGGTTCCCCCCCTTCGCTCATCGTAACACTTTCGAGGATCTGAGGACCCATGCCACATTTTCAGTCTCCTGAGGGGGAATAGGTTTTGTCGTGCCCTCTTGACCACTGTCTTGGTGTGCTTGGACCATGTTAGTTTGTTGGTGATGTGGACTCCAAAGAACTTGAAGCCCTCAACCTGCTCCACTACAGCCCCATCGATGAGAATGGGGGTGTGCTCGGTCCTCCTTTTCCTGTAGTCTACAATTATCTCCTTTGTCTTGATCACGTTGAGGGAGAGGTTGTTGTCCTGGCACCACATGGCCAGGTCTTTGACCTCCTCCCCATAGGCTGTCTTGTCGTTGTCGGTGATCAGGCCTATCACTGTTGGTGTTGTGCCTGGGCGTGCAGTCATAAGTGAACAGGGAGTACAGACTGAGCACACACCCCTGAGGGCCCCCACGTTGAGAATGCAGTGCGCCCGGCCCACCACAGGAGTCACTAGAGCGCGATGGGACAAGAGCATCCCTGCTGTCCATGATCAGCTCCTTCATTTTGTTGACGTTGAGTTTATTTTCCTGGCACCATTCCGCCAGGGCCCTCACCTCCTCCCTGTAGGCTCTCTCGACGTTGGTAATCAGGCCTACCACTGCTGTGTTGTCTGCAAACTTTTTTTACCACTTTTTCTCCCCAATTCCATGGTTTCCAATTGGTAGTTACAGTCTTGTCTCATCGCTGTAACTCCTGTACGGACTCGGGAAAGGCGAAGGTCGAGATCCGTGCGTCCCTGCTTCTTGACACAATGCCCACTTAACCCGGAAGTCTGCCGCACCAATGGGTCGGAGGAAACACTGTACACCTGGCGACCGTGTCAGCACTTATTGCGCCCGGCCCGCCACAGGAGTCGCTAGTGCGCGATGGGACAAGAACATCCCTGCAGGCCAAACCCTCCCCTAACCCGGACGACACTGGGCCAATTGTGCGCTGCCCCATGGGTCTCCCAGTCGCAGCCGGCTCTGACAGAGCCTAGACTCGAACCCATTGCAAATTGTAAATTGCTGGAAAATTATGAAAACACAGAGAGAGACTGAAGATACATTATTTGATCATTTCAAATGTTTTATTGAGTATCCATGAATACACGTCATTGCCTGGCAAAACAGCAGCAATAAGACCTTTAAGGCCTGGCTTTCATCTACGAGGTGGAGCAAAAAAAAGATGCCTATTGAGATGTAATCGGAGTGTGGAGGAAGCAAAGGAACGGAGGGAGTTGTATTTTGCGTCTCCCTGAGATGACAGCGAGTGAATTTGAGGAGCTAATCAAAGGAATGCTGCTGTCGCTATCTGTTCCTCTAATCATCGTGGCCCACTACTCCTCCTCCCAGTTGGCATAGCTGTGGGTAGTAGGGATGCTGAGGATGATGTAGCACCCCTTGAAAAATCAGAACCCCAAGAAATATAAATGTAAATTATTGTACTATTTAGAAAAAAGAAGTGCACTGGGACTTTACTTTATTAGCGGGCCAAAAATTCTCAGCACACCCCACCCCCAAACCTCTTCCCGCGGCCAGTTGGAGGCATTTATCTAGCCAGGGAAAAATACAGTGTCCGTGAACCCCTGGACCTGCAAGGAGGGCACGCTGCCAGCAATGTAACAAGAGACACTCACTGCTACGGAGGAGGAGGAGGGATGCTGTAGATGAGGAGGAGCTACGGATGCTGTGTGTGCGTAGTATAGGCCGAGAAAGGATGGACGCAGCCCTATCCTTGACGATCAGGAAATATTATCCAAAGGGGGGACAGCCAATGTCTCCGTATGGCTGTTGCCAAAATAGTCCTATATTTTCACATTTGCTGTGGGAACGCAGCTGAGGTCGGAGAGGACATACATGAAGAAGGCTCCGACAGCAGTTCAGAAGAGCTGAGAGCACAATCATTTACCCCTCGCTGACAAATGGACCTCCTGACAAGGGCTGCTGTGGGTCGAGGGTACGCTACTCAAAATGGAGGTATATGTTAGGGTCTGTTCAGAGTAGTATTCACGAAGGAGTCCTTTCCTTCTGATTTGACTAGTCCTTGTTTGACCCAGCGAGAGTAGTTGAAGATGTTGTTGATATTGATAGTACTCTGTACTCTCCTGAGGCGTCACAGTTGCCCGTGACCAAGTAGGGAAAGTTGCAAACACTTTGAAACTCAGTCAGCTGTCATGTTACACACGGTGAAAGCAGGACTTTGATATGTGTTAACAATGAGATGAGTCATAGAATTTGACCAAGAACAGAGTGGTTGTTATTGTTGTCACTAACCATATTTTGAGTAGAGAACATGGATAGGGTACAAAAACATTTTTTGTTCACATTGGCATAATGGGACTAAATCTAATCCCATTTCTAAAGTATTGTCTGAATTTCTATACATTTTTCAGAGCAGCGTTACTGGGGCAGTCATATGGAAAGGTGCCTTGGAGCTTCTAAGCTGAGGGTTCACAAGTGCAGAACAGCCATGTGTTTATGTTTTGCATCGTTTTTAAGGGCCAACAAGATGTTTGAATATTAGTCAGATTTACTCAGGGAAAAATATGCCTTCTGTTCCTATACTACCTCATTGCGTCAGTTTATACACAACTTTATAATCACATCATAGCTCCTTTGATAACACAGCTATTAACCAAAATACCAGTATGATAATTGTAGACTATTGTCGAAGAGAGAATAGGAAGTACATCACAGTACATAACAGTGTCATTGGAATTTTATCCATTTTAGAATAAGGCTGTAAGGTAACAAAATATGTCAAAAGTGAAGGGGTCTGCATACTTTCCAAATGCACTGTATATATACTGTATATATGGTTTTTGTATTCCTCTGAACATATTTAACAGGCATGGCTGTTGATCGGAGTAATGGCAAATCAGAATTTGGTATGATGGCAAAATTGACTTTGTAGATCTGCATTAGTGTGTGTTGGGAATCGAAATAGTACATGATCATCACACATCATGAGAGTTGTAAGACATGTCGTAGTGTTTAACATTGAACGACTAATGCCCTAACTAGTGCCCGTAAACCTGCCTGATTGACAGTGTAGTGACATTACCATTGGTAATGCAAGCAAAGTGATGTTTGCATGTGCATGCCACTGCACTGAGAAAGTTTCTCTCATGGTAGCGATTATTAGATGGATACATTTGAATGCATTTTTGATTAACTCATGTATTCGATGGGATAGGGTGTTTGATCACTTTTCCTAATTGTGGTAACATCATCTTAGTTACTTAGTTAGCTGTTAGACTATAATAGAGTGGATATTCTAGAAGAGGGTTTCCCAAACTTGGTCCTGGGGCCTCCCATGGGTGCATGTTTTGTTCAGCTGTGTAGTGCTAGGGCGAACAAAACATGCACCTATGGGAGGCCCCAGGACCAAGTTTGGGAAGCCCTCTTCTAGAATAATTATAGAATTATTCTATAAGGTGAAATAGTCAGTTATAATGCATTATTCCATTCTCTGTAGAAACATTTTGTGAGCAATATAATTCTGAATAACACCTCATCTGAAAAATACCTCTCTTTTCTTTTTGTCACGTGTCTGCATTGGCAGAACATCTTGGGATTGAATTTATGGGTTAGTTCCTTTCTCTTTAGTTTGCAGACGTAGGACTAGAAGCTTGAGCCTGCCCCCCTCATCTCCAGTCAGTTTCCTTGTGCCAATGAAGGGATCATCCAGCAATAACATACCATATTTGTTATAGAATAATAAACATACATTCACGCTATATACAGCGGGGGAAAAGTATTTAGTCAGCCACCAATTGTGCAAGTTCTCCCACTTAAAAAGATGAGAGAGGCCTGTAATTTTCATCATAGGTACACTTCAACTATGACAGAAAAAATTAGGGGAAAAAATCCAGAAAATCACATTGTAGGATTTTGAATTAATTTATTTGCAAATTATGGTGGAAAATAAGTATTTGGTCACCTACATACAAGCAAGATTTCTGGCTCTCACAGACCTGTAACTTCTTCTTTAAGAGGCTCCTCTGTCCTCCACTCGTTACCTGTATTAATGGCACCTGCTTGAACTTGTTATCAGTATAAAAGACACCTGTCCACAACCTCAAACAGTCACACTCCAAACTCCACTATGGCCAATACCAAAGAGCTGTCAAAGGACACCAGAAACAAAATTATAGACCTGCACCAGGATGGGAAGAATGAATCTGCAATAGGTAAGCAGCTTGGTTTGAAGAAATCAACTGTGGGAGCAATTATTAGGAAATGGAAGACATACAAGACCACTGATAATCTACCTCGATCTGGGGCTCCACGCAATATCTCACCCCGTGGGGTCAAAATGATCACAAGAATGGTGAGCAAAAATCCCAAAACCACACGGGGGGACCTAGTGAATGACCTGCAGAGAGCTGGGACCAAAGTAACAAAGCCTAGCATCAGTAACATACTACGCCGCCAGGGACTCAAATCCTGCAGTGCCAGACGTGTCCCCCTGCTTAAGCCAGTACATGTCCAGGCCCGTCTGAAGTTTGCTAGAGAGCATTTGGATGATCAAGAAGAAGATTGTGAGAATGGCACATAGTCAGATGAAACCAAAATATAACTTTTTGGTAAAAACTCAACTCGTCGTGTTTGGAGGACAAAGAATGCCTAGTTGCATCCAAAGAACACCATACCTACTGTGAAGCATGGGGGTGGAAACATCATGCTTTGGGGCTGTTTTTCTGCAAAGGGACCAGGACGACTGATAAACTGTAAAGGAAAGAATGAATGGGGCCATGTATCGTGAGATTTTGAGTGAAAACCTCCTTCCGTCAGCAAGGGCATTGAAGATGAAACGTGGCTGGGTCTTTCAGCATGACAATGATCCCAAACACACCGCCCAGGCAACGAAGGAGTGGCTTCGTAAGAAGCATTTCAAGGTCCTGGAGTGGCCTAGCCAGTCTCCAGATCTCAACCCCATAGAAAATCTTTGGAGGGAGTTGAAAGTCCGTGTTGCCCAGCAAAACCAAAACATTACTGCTCTAGAGGTGGTCTGCATGGGAATGGGCCAAAATACCAGCAACAGTGCGTGAAAACCTTGTGAAGACTTACAGAAAACGTTTGACCTCTGTCATTGCCAACAAAGGGTATATAACAAAATATTGAGATAAACTTTTGTTATTGACCAAATACTTATTTTCCACTATAATTTGCAAATAAATTCATTAAAAATCCTACAATGTGATTTTCTGGATTTCTTTTTCTAATTTTGTCTGTCATAGTTGAAGTGTACCTATGATGAAAATTACAGGCCTCTCTCATATTTTTAAGTGGGAGAACTTGCACAATTGGTGGCTGACTAAATACTTTTCTGCCCCACTGTATGTAGCTTAAATATGCTGCCCATCTATCAAGCCTTGATGCTGTTATTCTGGCAGCATGCCCAAAAATGGCAATGTGATTAAAGCCATGTAGTTCGAAGCCGCATGGTGTAGCCAGCATCTACAATGCTTAGTAATGACACCTTCTATTATACATTTCTGGAAAACCTCAATGTGTTAGTGTATAGTCAAATTAACCTGCACACATACAAACAAACGACGAGCAGGTCCTCAAAATACCAACACACATTAGGTTCTAAAATGTCCACCATAAACTCACATTAGACTCATTCAAACGTTTGAGCTACAGTAGACTATCTCTTGTTGTTGTGTCAGACACACAATAGATAGTGTAGGTGCCCAGAGAGACTGCAGTGTGTTTATGCTGTATGTTCAGATCCCTTCAGCTCTTGCTTTTGCCTTTTCCTTGCATCTCCCCTGATCCCTCCTCTGTTCCAACCAGTATTTAGCATGTCATGCCAACTATGCTGACAGCGCCCTCCCTCGCGACCTATTCATTTCATCTCCTTCTTTCCTGTCGTCCTATTTCCTACTGTACCGTGTGGATGTACTGTATGTGTCCAACAGTGTCCCCTTTGTTTTCCTGTCGCCCTATTTCCTAGTGTACCGTGTGGATGTACTGTATGTGTCCAACAGTGTCCCCTTTGATTTCCTGTCGTCCTATTTCCTAGTGTACCGTGTGGATGTACTGTATGTGTCCAACAGTGTCCCCTTTGTTTTCCTTTCCTGTCCTATTTCCTAGTGTACCGTGTGGATGTACTGTATGTGTCCAACAGTGTCCCCTTTGTTTTCCTGTCATCTCATGCTTCCTCCCCTTGTCTCATCAGTGATGGCAGTTTTTGCTGTAGGTCTTTTAAGGGATCTTGAAGTTCACTCTGAACAATTTACCAAATAATTGTTCTTCATTTTTAAAAAAAGTGATTGTTTCTAGCATCATTTGTTCACAGGACACCTAATACTGAGGTGTGATTACTAGGTGTGATTACTGAACAGTTTATATAATTACTCACTTCACTTGATCCCCTAATCTGGTGACTGTTAACCTCTAAGTATTTTGAAACATAATTATTCCATAATTCCAAGCGCTGAGTCCTGTGAACAAACAATGTTGTACTGTTTGCAGTATTAGAATATTAACATTACACAAAGGAGTGATTTTAATTGTGGAAAATGTGCCTAGTCATGATCACTGAGCCCGACCTTGAACTAACACTTCCTCGCTTTCCGACTGGATTCAGCAGAACTGCCTCCTCAGATGTATTCGATTTCCTCCGTCTCGGTCGACAGCCACTAATGTTATATCTGGGCCACGTTCAGTAGGCAAACATTGTTTAACATTGCAGAAAGAAATGCCATGAATGAAGCCCACGTGACTCCTCTAAAACGTTGTGCCCCGGCTTGTTTGTTTCTGTGAATGTAATACATAACCTAAAACACGTTTGTTCGTTTCCCTTGGGATTTCCAAGTAGAGTTTGGTTTGTGTAACAGTAAGGCCTGCATGTTGTGGAGTTTTAAGAATGCGTTGTCCTCTTTTCCAGAAGCTGAGGAGCTGTATCAGAAACGTGTATTAACAATAACAGGAATCTGCATTGCACTCCTAGTGGTTGGAATCATGTGTGTGGTTGCCTACTGCAAAACAAAGTAATTCACGTCACATTTTTATGCTAAACTCAAAATCATTATTTACTAGTATCCTTATTATGTCATTTGTAGTTTTCTCTGAGGTAATAGCCTGCACATTTGAACATTGAAATATTTGTTTTGGTCGATCACAACCTCTGATGTCATCCCTCTGGTTTTTGGATTGGCTAAATGGCTGGTCAGTCTCACAATGCAGTTTGTCTTTACGTGCACAGAAAGCAGAGGAAAAAGCTCCATGATCTTCTGAGGCAGAGCCTACGAAATGAAAGAAACACCATGGCAAGTATGGCTAATGGACATCCGATTTATAACCCTTCACTTGAAAACGTCCAGTTTGTCAATGTAAGTCACTCACATCTTATAATGGTGACTAAGCAACTCTCTCGCTAACTTTCAAATATTCATTGATTTCAGAAAGTATTCACAGCCCAATACTTTTTCCTCATTTTGTTGTGTTACAAATTGGGATTCAAATGGATTTAATTGTCTTTTTTTGTCAATGAGCTATACAAAACACTGTTAAAGTCGAAGAAAACCCAGACAGGAAGACCACGTCATTGACTCAACCCACTCAAGTGACGCACCCCTCCTAGGGACGGCATGGAAGAGCACTGGTAAGCCATTGACTCAACTCCTGTAATAGGGTTAGAGGCAGAGTATCCCAGTGGAAAGAGGGGAACCGGCCAGGCAGAGACAGCAAGGGCGATCTGTTGCTCCAGTGCCTTTCAGTTCACCTTCACACTCCTGGGCCAGACTACGCTCAATCATAGGACCTACTGAAGAGATGAGACTTCAATAAAGACTTAAAGGTTGAGACCGAGTCTGCATCTCTCACATTGGTAGGCAGACCATTCCATAAAAATTGAGGTCTATAGGAGAAAGCCCAGCCTCCAGCTGTTTGCTTAGAAATTCTAGGGACAATTGGTAGGGCTGCGTCTTGTGACTGTAGCGTACATGTAGGTATGTATGGCAGGACAAAATCAGAAAGATAGGTAGGAGCAAGCCCATGTAATGCTTTGTAGGTTAGAAGTAAAACCTTGAAATCAGCCCTTGCCTTAACAGGAAACCAGTGTAGGGAGGCTAGCACTGGAGTAATATGATCAAATATTTGGGTTCTAGTCAGGATTCTAGCAGCCGTATTTAGCACTAACTGAAGTTTATTTAGTCCTTTATCCAGGTAGCCGGAAAGTAGAGCATTGCAGTAGTCTAACCTAGAAGTGACAAAAGCATGGATTAATTTTTCTGCATAATTTTTGGACAGAAAGTTTCAGATTTTTGCAATGTTACGTAGACGGAAAAAAGCTGTCCTTGAAACAGTCTTGATATGTTTGTCAAAAGAGAGATCAGGGTCCAGAGTAACGCCGAGGTCCTTCACAGTTTTATTTGAGACGACTGTACAACCATCAAGATTAATTGTCAGATTCAACAGAAGATCTCTTTGTTTTTTGGGACCTAAAACAAGCATCTTTGTTTTGTCTGAGTTTAAAAGTAGAAAGTTTGCAGCCATCCACTTCCTCTGAAACACAGGCTTCTAGCGAGGGCAATTTTGGGGCTTCACCATGTTTCATTGAAATGTACAGCTGTGTGTCATCCGCATAGCAGTGAAAGTTAACATTATGTTTTCGAATGACATCCCCAAGAGGTAAAAATATATAGTGAGAACAATAGTGGTCCTAAAACAGAACCTTGAGGAACACCACAATTTACAGTTGATTTGTCAGAGGACAAACCATTCAGAGACAAACTGATATCTTTCCGACAGATAAGATCTAAACCAGGCCATAACTTTTCCGTGTAGACCAATTTGGGTTTCCAATCTCTCCAAAAGAATGTGTGTGATCGATGGTATCAAAAGCAGCACTAAGGTCTAGGAGCACGAGGACAGATGCAGAGCCTCAGTCTGACGCAATTAAAAGGTAATTTACCACCTTCACAAGTGCAGTCTCAGTGCTATGATCGGGTCTAAAACCAGACTGAAGCATTTTGTATACATTGTCTGTCTTCAGGAAGGCAGTGAGTTGCTGCGCAACAGCTTTTTCAACAAATTTGGAGAGGAATGGAAGATTCGATATCGGCCAATAGGTTTTTTTTATATTTTCCTGGTCAAGGTTTGGCTTTTTCAAGAGAGGCTTTATTACTGCCACTTTTAGTGAGTTTGGTACACATCCGGTGGATAGAGAGTCGTTTATTATGTTCAACATAGGAGGGCCAAGCACAGGAAGCAGCACTTTCAGTAGTTTAGTTGGAATAGGGTCCAGTATGCAGCTTGAAGGTTCCAATTTTCTGTAGATTGCTTCAGAGTTCGGGTATTTTCTGTATACCAGGGAGCTAGTTTCTTATAACAAAGGTTTTTCGTTTTTAGGGGTGCGACTGCATCTAGGGTATTGCGCAAGGTTAAATTGAGTTCCTCAGTTAGGTGGTTAATTGATTTTTGTCCTCTGATGTCCGTGGGTAGGCAGAGGAAGTCTGGAAGGGCATCAAAGAATCTGTGGGTTGTCTGAGAATTTATATCACGACTTTTGATGATCCTTGCTTGGGGTCTGAGCAGATTATTTGCTGTGATTGCAAACGTAATAAAATAGTGGTCCGAAAATAGTGGTCCAGGATTATGAGGAAAAACATTAAGATCCACAACATTTATTCCATGGGACAAAACTAAGTCCAGAGTATGACTGTGGCAGTGAGTAGGTCCGGAGACATTTTGAGTTGATGATGACTCCGAAAGCCATTTGGAGTGGGTCTGTGGACTTTTCCATGTGAATATTAAAGTCACCAAAAATTAGAATATTATGTGCTATGACTACAAGGTCCGATAGGAATTCAGGGAACTCAGTGAGGAACGCTGTATATGGCCCAGGAGGCTTCTTAGCTGTACCTATAAAAAGTGTTTGAGTAGGCTGCATAGATTTCATGACCAGAAGCTCAATTTTTTTGTAAATTGAAATTTGCTATCGTAAATGTTAGCAACATCTCCACCTTTGCGGGATGTGCGGGGGATATGGTCACTAGTGTATCCAGGAGGTGAGGCCTCAATTAACACAGTATATTCATCAGGCTTAAGTCATGTTTCAGTCAGGCCAATCACATCAAGATTATGATCAGTGATTAGTTCATTGACTATAACTGCCTTGGAAGTGAGGGATCTAACATTAAGTAGCCCTATTTTGAGATGTGAGGTATCACAATCTCTTTCAATAATGGCAGGAATGGAGGAGGTCTTTATTCTAGTGAGATTGCTAAGGCGAACACCGCCATGTTTAGTTTTGCCCAACCTAGGTCGAGGCACAGATATGGTCTCAATGGGGATAGCTGAGCTGACTACAGTGACTGTGCTAGTGGCAGACTCCACTAAGCTGGCAGGCTGGCTAACAGCCTGCTGCCTGGCCTGCACCCTATTTCATTGTGGAGCTAGGGGAGTTAGAGCCCTGTCTATGTTGGTAGATAAGATGAGAGCACCCTTCCAGCTAGGATGGAGTCCGTCACTCCTCAACAGGCCAGGCTTGGTCCTGTTTGTGGGTGAGTCCCAGAAAGAGGGCCAATTATCTACAAATTCTATCTTTTGGGAGGGGCAGAAAACAGTTTTCAACCAGCGATTGAGTTGTGAGACTGCTGTAGAGCTCATCACTACCCCTAACTGGGAGGGGGCCAGAGACAATTACTCAATGCCAACACATCTTTCTAGCTGATTTACACGCTGATGCTATGCTGCGCTTGGTGACCTCTGACTGTTTCATCCTAACATTATTGGTGCCGACGTGGATAACAATATCTCTATACTCTCTACACTCGCCAGTTTTATCTTTAACCAGCACATCTTCAGATTAACCTTAATGTCAGTAGCCCTGCCCCCTGGTAGACAGTGTATGATCACTGGATGATTCGTTTTAAGTCTATAACTGCGGGTAATGGAGTCGCCAATGACTATGGTTTTCAATTTGTCAGAGCTGTGGATAACAATATTTGCACACCTGGATTGTACAATATTGGTACATTATAAAAAAAAAATATTCTACATGCTCTGTCAAGTTGGTTGTTGATTATGTCTAGACGGCCATTTTTAAGTCTTGCCATAGATTTAAGTCAAAATTGTAACTAGGCCACTCAGGAACATTCAATGTCATCTTGGGAAGCAACTCCAGTGTATATTTGGCCTTTTGTTTTAGGTTATTGTCCTGCTGAAAGGTGAATTTATCTCCCAGTGTCTGTTGGAAAGCAGACTGAACCAGGTTTTCCACTAGAATTGTGCCTGTGCTTAGCCCTATTCCGTTTAGTTTTATCCTTAAAAAACTCCCTAGTCCTTGCCGATGACAAGCATACCCATAACATGATGCAGTGGTAGTCAGTGATGTTTTGTGTTGGATTTGCCCTAAACATAACGCTTTGTATTCAGGACATAAAGTTAATTTCTATGCCACATTTATTGCAGTTTAACTTTAGTGCCTTATTGCAAACAGGATGCATGTTTTGGAATATTTTTATTCTGTACAGGCTTCCTTTTCATCCTGTCATTTAGGTTAGTATTTTGGAGTAACTATAATGTTGTTGATCCATCCTCAGTTTTCTCCTATCACAGCCATTAAACTCTGTAACTGTTTTAAAGTGACCACTGGCCTCATGGTGAAATCCCTGAGAGATTTCCTTCCTTTCGAAAAAAATTATTCAACGTTGACATTATGGGCTGTTGTGTGTGTGTGTTGGCCAGTGACACAATCTCAATTTATTCCATTTTAAATTCAGGCTATAAAACAACAAAATGTGGAAAAAGTCAAAGGGTTTGAATACTTTCTTAAGGCATTGCATATATTTTTTGTTGACTTGTTTCAGAGTACATAGAGCTACAGGTACTGCACGTTTCATAATGTGAACGTGATTTCATGGCCTTACTATTGACGCTTCTTTTGATTGTTTCCCTTCTTATAGCAATTTGTGTCTAAAAATGCATTGCCCACACAGCATCTACTCGTGAAGGAAACGGAAATGTCTTTCTCCACGAGCCAGTACACATCATCAGTGCATCAATCGACAACGGTCACCCACACCTCCAGTCAAAGGTAATCCTGTACAATCCTACCTACCTTTCCTTTTTCCTTTCCTTCCTCTCCTCCCATCTGTGAAAGTCGTCCGCTTTTAAAAAGAGATGAGCAATAGCTCTAAGAAGATACTGTAATAATGTGTCAAAGATAAAGTCCTAATGTTCTGTTCATTTCCGTCAATCTGTCATAACTGTCAACATGCATTACAGCCTCTCTACTCTATCCTAATCCTTCTCATTTCACCCCAGCCAACCCCACTTTTCCTCCTTTCCTCTATCCTCTCCGTTTATGTCAGGGGTTTGAAAAGCAATGAATTCACATTGGGGGGAATTCCGACCCCAGTTAAGGCACGTAAATTGAACGTAATGATCTCTTTATGATCTTTTCTCTCCATGCGTATTCTGACCTTGAATTTAAACAGCACATGGATTAAATCATCAACATGTATTTATCACATCTTTACTAATACTGCAGAAATTTGCTCCAAAGCAATATCCAGATCCATGGAATGTAGCGATCACAATATAGTAGCAATATCTAGGAAAACAAAAGTTCCAAAGGCTGGGCCTAATATAGTTTATAAGAGGCGATAAAATATGTTTTTTAGTGATTCATATGTTGATGGTGTAAAGAATATTTGCTGGTCTGTGGCGTGTAATGAGAAGCAACCAGCCGCTGCACGTGACACATTTATGAAACTACTTATTCCAGTTACTAATAAGCATGCACCCATTAAGAAAATGACTATACAAACTGTTAAATCCCCTTGAATTGATGAGGACTTGAAAAATTGTATGGTTGAGGGGGATGAGGCAAAAGGTATGGCAATTAAGACTGGCAGCCAAACTGATTGGCAAATGTACTTCAAATTAAGAAATCATGTGACGAAACTAAATAAAAATGAAAAGAAACTACACCATGAGACAATATAAAGAATGATAGTAAAAAGCTTTGGGGCACCTTAAATTACATTTTGGGGAAAAAAGCCAGCTCTGCTCCTTCATTTATTGAATCAGATGAATCACAAAGCCCACTGATATTCATCACAAAGCCCACTGATATTCATCACAAAGCCCACTGATATTCATCACAAAGCCCACTGATATTGCAAACTACTTTAAGTGCTATTTGAATCCTTTAAATACTTTTGTGGTTTTGTTCTAGCCTGCTTGGAGTGTAAGAACGGCAGTTATAGCAGATTTGGGACTATTTTATTGGTCCATTAAGCCGGGCAAGCTCAATCAAGCCCAGCTGGAGTATTTGAAATGATTTCTAAAAGTATTTGAACCCAGGTTTGCAATAGACATGTTTTAACGTGTTTACAGCTTACATCAGGGTCTGAAGCAGCCAGTGTTATGCATAATTTAAGAGAAGCAATTAATTCCCCTCTTCTGTCTACCCTCTTCATTCTCCTCTGTCTCCCCTCAGCTGGAGCAACTGCCACAGCGAGAGTGCCTCATCTCACAGCTGCTCTGTCTTGGTGATGTCATCAATGGAGAACAGCCGGCACGCCACGCCCATCCACCGGGGTCGTTTGGACGCCACGGGCGGCGCCAGAGACCTGAGTGTCTACCTAAAGAACACCCGAGACACGCCAGACTCCTCCAGGGACTCGCTGTTCAGAGACAGGTAGGAGAAAGATGCCCTAATGTAGCTAATGGTGCTACGTGCTGCTTTACACACAATAACCTCCCTTCAGCCCATACAACTAATTGAGGGTTTGTGACTAATGATAGGTCATTAAGAAGTGGCAGACACTGAGTTAAATAGAGATATCCATTTAAGAATAAGGTATATTTTAGAGATTATACTTGATATCATGTTTAGGGAATAACATTCATTTTATATATCACCAAGATTTAATCCAAGATTTGTGGTATTTCCATTGCCATGCTATCATTTTCTTTCTTCTGAATGAAATAGTTATTTTTTAATTATTAGAGGTTTCCTATGAGCTGTCCTATTGTAACGATGTGCACTGAGAGTCCGGAAGCAAGTTCAGGGAGTGTTTCGATAAATAAACACAACATAATGTAAAACAAGAAACTAATGTGCCTGCCTGCGGCTATGGAATCCTGACCTGTTCACCGGACGTGCTACCTGTCCCAGACCTGCTGTTTTCAACTCTCTAGAGACAGCAGGAGTAGTAGAGATACTCTTAATGATCGGCTATGGAAAGCCAACTGAAATTTACTCCTGAGGTACTGACTTGCTGCACCCTCTACAACTACTGTGATTATTATTATTTGACCATGCTGGCCATTTATGAACATTTGAACATATTGGCCATGTTCTGTTATAATCTCCACCCGGCACAGCCAGAAGAGGACTGGCCACCCCACATAGCCTGGTTCCTCTCTAGGTTTCTTCCTAGGTTCTGGCCTTTCTAGGGAGTTTTTCCTAGCCACCGTGCTTCTACACATGCATTGCTTGCTGTTTGGGGTTTTAGGCTGGGTTTCTGTACAGCACTTTGAGATATCAGCTGATGTACGAAAGGCTTCATAAATACATTTGATTTGATTTGAAACACGAACAATGCACAGACAGGAAACAGAAACAATTACACCTGGGGAGGGAACCAAAGGGAGTGAAATATGTAGGGAAGATAATCAGGAAGGTGATGGAGTCCAGGTGAGTCTGATGATGTGCAGGTGCGAGTAACGCTGGTGACAGGTGTGCGCCATAATGAGCAGCCTGGTGACCTAGAGGCCGGAGATGGAGCACACATTACACCTATATTTAGACTTCACAAACAGTCCCTCCTAGATCAAACCTAATGGACAATGATGACTTCATAAATGCTCATTAGTAAACCAATGTGGTGCTGATGAGCGCAGGTGTAACCGTGTTGTCAGTCGAGCTGTGCAGCAAAGGTCACAGGCCACACTGAGTCAGAGAGAACCCATCTGTGCACATAACTCTAATGACTGGCTGGGGCAGACGGAGACAAATGCTCCAGTGTTCTTCACATCTGTGTCTCTGTCCTCCCCACACATACTAAGAGAAAGGCCTATACAGTTCTATACCTGCTTGATGAAATGGATCGGGAATGAATGTGTATCCTGAACAAGAGTAGAGGAATGTAAAAAATAAAGTATTTGAGTGGAGACTGGTGAATTGCACTGCACTTCATTAAAGGAGCCTACGCTCATCGGATGTGCACTTGAGGATTTGACTGTACCTATAGGGAACAAAATGTAATGCTATGGATTTAGTTATTTTAGCTAAAAAGCATGTGTCCCTAATAAGGATTCAAGTGGTGTCCATGCATACAGTTGTGTGTTCTCACTTTTATGTTCCTAATCGATAGTGGCTTCTCTTTTGGTCCTGTCTGTCAGGTATCCATCAGCAATGACCACCCCAACGCGCCTGTCTCCTGTGGAGTTGCTCTCTCCCGTGACCCCGGCCTCCCCTCCTTCTGAGATCTCGGCCCCACTGTCCAGCCTGGCCACCTCAGTCCCCTCGGTGGCAGTCAGCCCCACTGGCGAAGAGGAGGACCCCCTGCTGTTCACCACCACGCTGTGGCCCCGTGACAAGCCGCCGCGCCCCGACCACCACCACAGCCAGTCCAAAAGGAACTGTGCCCACTACAACTATGGCCATAAGGCCCACAGCCCCCCGCCCAGCCCGCTGAGGATGGTCGAGAACGACAACTACGAGACAACGCAGGAGTACGAGGCGGTCGCCGCCACGGTTGTGGTACCAACCGTTCCCCCGCAAAGCCTCCCTAAAAAACTCACAAACAACAACAATGGCCGCTGTGCCAATAGCACAAAGCCCAATGGCCACACGGCGGGCCACAAAACGGAGTCCAACGACCGAGTCAGCAGTACGGCGAGGAGCAGCTCGGAGAGCGACACGGAGGAGGACTGTTGCGTGGGAGAGGACACGCCCTTCCTGAGTTTACAGGATTACATGGCTGCAGGTGTGGAGCCACTCACAGACAGCTGCAGAACTTACCCAGCACTCCGACTCTCCCCACAGGATGACCTGCAAGCCAGGTTATCCAGCATCATCGCCAACCAAGATCCAATTGCTGTATAATGTCAAAAATGTAAATATTGCTTAGAAAAATACTTAAAATACTTCAAAAATAAATAATAGTCACCACTAAACTTTTATTTTCTATAAATTAAATATTTGCAAAAAAAAAGAAAGACAACGTTTATTTTAGCAAAGTAGTGAAAAAATATTTTATAAATAAATAGAAATGTGTACAAACATGCTCATGTCATGAAAGAAAGTGCCATATACACTACTATATACCAATGGTTCAGAGTATTTCAATGGAGAAAAATATTAATGGTGCCTTTAATTTCCATTTGATGTGCTTAAGGGAACTGCATCATGACTCTGGTCCATATATTCATAATTTTCTTCTCGCTGTTGGCGTTGCTACCTGACCCTTAAAACAAAAGAATCCACCAGCACTATGGATTACCTATATACCTGTATGAACTACTCACTGTAAGCTCAATACAATGGTATTCTACTGAATCTGCGATATTGCTTATGTGTTCAAGTGCATGTCATTTCTCCCCATTTACATGAATGCAGTCATAGTCTACTTACAGAGGTGCATACAACAAAGTATTTAGTGTTCACCTAACACAGCACCAACATTTTATACACTATTTCAAGATTTCCATACTCACTTTTGGTTGACTCAAATGGTAAAATAAAATGTATTATTTAGTATTTTTTTATGCTTTTCTTGGCCTGTTAGCTAATAACACATTAATTACCAATGACCTGGAAGAATATTGAATGTGTAATCTGATTAACATGATTAAATATTTGTATGAACATAACAAGATTCAACAACTGAGACACAAACTGAACAATTTCCACAGACATGTGACTAACAGAAATGGAATAATGTGTCCCTGATCAAAATTAAGTCAGTATCTGGTGTGGCCACTAGCTGCATTAAGTACTGCAGTGCATCTCCTCCTCATGGACTGCACCAGATTTGCCCGTTCTTGCTGTGAGATGTTACCCCACTCTTCCACCAAGGCACCTGCAAGTTCCCAGACATTTCTGGGGGGAATGGCCCTAACCCTCACCCTCCGATCCAACAGGTCCCAAACATGCTCAATGGGATTGAGGAGGGACATGTCAGGGTGAGCCTGCAGGAAGGGTACCACATGAGGGAGGAGGATATCTTCCCTGTAACGCACAGCGTTGAGATTGCCTGCACTGACAACAAGCTCAGTCCGATGATGCTGTGACACACCACCCCAGACCATGACGGATCCTGCCCCTCCAAATCGATCCCGCTCCAGTGTACAGGCTTCCTTTGACGATAAACGCAAATCTGACCATCACCCCTGGAGAGACAAAACTGCTACTCGTCAGTAAACAGCACTTTTTGCTAGTCCTGTCTGGTCCAGCGACGGTGGGTTTGTGCCCATAGGCGACGTTGTTGCCGGTGATGTCTGGTGAGGACCTGCCTTACAACAGGCCTGCAAGCTCTCAGTCCAGCCTCTCTCAGCCTATTGTGGACAGTCTGAGCACTGATGGAGAGATTGTGCGTTCCTGGTGTAACTTGGGCAGTTGTTGTTGCCATCCTGTACTTGTCCCGCAGGTGTGATGTTCGGATGTACCGACCGTGTGCAGGTGTTGTTACACATGGTGTGGTAGCAGAATCAGAATTAGTTAGGTAACATTGATAAATAAGATGTTTTATTTATATAATAATGCTTATGTGAGATATTTGTCATTAGGATGTTTTCTTTTGGATAATACTGTTGGCAGTTTGCAGTTATCCCTTCTCTGCTATGGCTTAGTCACTAGGGGCCCAGAGAGTGGAGAGGTCAGGCTTGTCTTCTTATGGGAATGTGTCTGTAACTATTACACGTCCCCTCTGAGGTTGCCCTTATCTTGATTTAGTATATGCCCTAAGAGGCTCACTGTCTTTTCTGATCTTGTCCAGGAGGGGCTGTGTTTGATATGGGAGTATCTAGAATTGACAATTGATATATGCCATTGGATGAGTAATGTTTTGGTCCTAAGTGGTACCAAGAACGAGATAAGAACTTCGTCTAAGAGGGCAAACTGAATGATAATTTATAGCCAATGCTGTCAGGCTATGGGACACTCCTCTCTAAAGTAAAATCTTGCTTTGTGTAATGTTCCTAAGATCTGTTATTTGTCATGTGAGTTTAGATGGGTCTGTCTTTGCTATAAAGGATCTCAGTTGCCATCCTGTCATCCTGTCTCCCTGTAGCGTTGTCTTAGGCGTCTCACAATACGGACATTGCAATTTATTGCCCTGGCCACATCTGCAGTCCTCATGCCTCCTTGTAGCATTCCTAAGGCATGTTCACACAGATGAGCAGGGACCCTGGGCATCTTTCTTTTGGTGTTTTTCAGAGTCAGTAGAAAGGTCTCTTTATAGTGTCAGCTGTAAGCTGTTAGTGTCTTAATGACCGTTCCACAGGTGCATGTTAATTGTTAATTGTTTATGGTTCATTGAACAAGCATGGGAAACAGTGTTTAAACCCTTTAACGATGAAGATCTGTGAAGTTATTTGGATTTTTACGAATTATCTTTGAAAGACAGGGTCCTGAAAAAGGGACATTTATTTTTTTGCTGAGTTTAGAAGAATTAATCAAATCAAATAAAAATAATTGGGTAAATTGGGTAACGGTTAGTATCTTGGGACATTTACTGAATGCACTATGTATATCCTTGCCATTATTCTGTGTATTGCGTTCTATATAATAGATATATTTAGTCATCTCTGGTTAAGCAATACTCTGTACGATTCTTGTTCTCACTATAGCCACATCTCATGACTTGCAAGTCCAAATTGTAGAGATATGTACTGAATGAATGATTGAATATATGACTCAGTCTTTCAACAACACATCTGTGGGTAGTGCATTCTGGGGATCAATGATAAAGCACCAATAAGGTACATAGCGAAAGCTTTTTCATTTGTTTCAATTGTGTTTTAGTATTCAATTTCTGCATTTTTGTCCTACTAAACATTTTGGATAATGTAAACATTTTGGATGTTACATTATCCAATCTGTTATTTTGTGTGAATACTGTACATATTTGTTTTCAGCTGTCCGACTTTGTGTTCTGTGTAATATCTTTCTCTCCAAGATCGCATAGCAGTTCAGACGTCTTTTGTCCTCGTCTTGTCGTGTCCTGTATATATATATATATTTACAACTTTTTTCACATACATTTTATTTTTATTTTCCATCAACTCATCTTCAAAACACTCTCCTGCAACCCGCCTCACCAATTTATATTTATAAAAAAGTATTATTTACCTCAGATCTGTAATCCTCCAAGAAGCTAGCCAGAAACTCCAAGAAGCTAGCCAGAAACAAGCCAGAAGCTAGCCAGGAGCTAGCCCAGAAGCTAATCCAGAAGCTAATCAGAAGCTAGTTAGCTTCTTTACTGGCAAATCGTTAGTATTCAGCTAACCACGGTTTGTGGTCATCAGCTATCCTTTAGCTCGAAAATCTATCGCCAGTTTTGTACGGGGCAGCGCGGCTCGGAACGGAACACACCGGACCAATTTTTCTCTACATGTCCCTGGATTTCAACTGCTCTCTGGACATTCATACCCGGATCTCACAGCTAGCTAGCTGCTATCCGTGTGACAATCGGATTTCGTCGATTCCGGAGCAAACATCAATTATTCCGGTGCTAGCCAGCTCCGTCAATCACTCCTGAGTTCCATCATTCACTCCTGGGCTGCAGTCACCTATCCGGACCCGTTTTGCTGCCTACGCGTAGCCCCACCGGGCCTTCACAACTGGACTGCCGACGTTATCTACCCGAAGGAGATCCGGCTGGCTCCTCCGTCGCAACGTTACCTGAACGCCCATCTGCGGCCCGCTAACCGTTAGCTGTCTTACCGGCTGCTATCTGAGTAGACAATCGGACAATTTATTTATTTTTATTATTATTATGTTTTCTTCTCGGGCCTCTATAACTATATCTATTGTTCTTATTTTTGTTGTTGTTGTGTGATTTGGATTAATCCCCTCTACCACACGGAACCCCACTAATCTACCGAACGCAAGAGGTGGCTAACAACATACCTCCATCCTATGCTAGCTTGCTACCGATGGCCTGGCTAGCTGTCTAAATCACCGTGACCCTCAACCAACCTCTCCACTCACTGGACCCTTTTGATCACTCGACTAAGCATGCCTCTCCTTAATGTCAATATGTCTTGTCCATTGCTGTTCTGGTTAGTGTTTATTGGCTTATTTCACTGTAGAGCCTCTAGTCCTGCTCACTATACCTTATCCAACCTATTAGTTCCACCACCCACACATGCAATGACATCTCCTGGTTTCAATGATGTTTCTAGAGACAATATCTCTCTCTTCATCACTCAATACCTAGGTTTACCTCCACTGTATTCACATCCTACCTTACATTTGTCTGTACATTATACCTTGATGCTATTTTATCGCCCCCAGAAACCTCCTTTTACTCTCTGTTCCAGACGACCAATTCTTATTGCTTTTAGCCGCACCCTTATTCTACTCCTCCTATGTTCCTCTGGCGATGTAGAGGTGAATCCAGGCCCTGCAGTGCCTAGCTCCACTCCTATTCCCCAGGTGCTCTCTTTTGACGACTTCTGTAACCGTAATAGCCTTGGTTTCATGCATGTTAACATTAGAAGCCTCCTCCCTAAGTTTGTTCTATTCACTGCTTTAGCACACTCTGCCAACCCGGATGTTCTAGCTGTGTCTGAATCCTGGCTTAGGAAGACCACCAAAAATTCTGACATTTTAATTCCAAACTACAACATTTTCAGACAAGATAGAACTGCCAAAGGGGGCGGTGTTGCAATCTACTGCAAAGATAGCCTGCAGAGTTCTGTCCTACTATCCAGGTCTGTACCCAAACAATTTGAACTTCTACTTTTAAAAATCCACCTCTCTAAAAACAAGTCTCTCACCGTTGCCGCCTGCTATAGACCACCCTCTGCCCCCAGCTGTGCTCTGGACACCATATGTGAACTGATTGCCCCCCATCTATCTTCAGAGCTAGTGCTGCTAGGCGACCTAAACTGGAACATGCTTAACACCCCAGCCATCCTTCAATCTCACACAAATTATCAATGAACCTACCAGGTACCTCCCCAAAGCCTTAAACACGGGCACCCTCATAGATATCATCCTAACCAACTTCCCCTCTAAATACACCTCTGCTGTCTTCAACCAAGATCTCAGCGATCACTGCCTCATTGCCTGCATCCGTAATGGGTCAGCGGTCAAACGACCTCCTCTCATCACTGTAAAACGCTCCCTGAAACACTTCAGCGAGCAGGCCTTTCTAATCGACCTGGCCGGGGTATCCTGGAAGGATATTGACCTCATCCCGTCAGTAGAGGATGCCTGGATATTTTTTTTAAATGCCTTCCTAACCATCTTAAATAAACATGCCCCATTCAAGAAATTTAGAACCAGGAACAGATATAGCCCTTGGTTCTCCCCAGACCTGACTGCCCTTAACCAACACAAAAACATCCTATGGCGTTCTGCATTAGCATCGCACAGCCCCCGTGATATGCAGCTGTTCAGGGAAGCTAGAAACCATTATACACAGGCAGTTAGAAAAGCCAAGGCTAGCTTTTTCAAGCAGAAATTTGCTTCTTGCAACACTAACTCAAAAAAGTTCTGGGACACTGTAAAGTCCATGGAGAATAAGAACACCTCCTCCCAGCTGCCCACTGCACTGAAGATAGGAAACACTGTCACCACTGATAAATCCACCATAATTGAACATTTCAATAAGCATTTTTCTACTGCTGGCCATGCTTTCCACCTGGCTACTCCTACCCCTGTCAAAAGCACTGCACCCCCAACAGCAACTCGCCCAAGCCTTCCCCATTCAGCTGATGTTCTGAAAGAGCTGCAAAATCTGGACCCCTACAAATCAGCCGGGCTAGACAATCTGGACCCTTTCTTTCTAAAATTATCTGCCGAAATTGTTGCCACCCCTATTACTAGCCTGTTCAACCTCTCTTTCGTGTCGTCTGAGATTCCCAAAGATTGGAAAGCAGCTGCGGTCACCCCCCTCTTCAAAGGGGGGGGACACTCTTGATCCAAACTGCTACAGACCTATATCTATCCTACCATGCCTTTCTAAGGTCTTCGAAAGCCAAGTCAACAGATTACCGACCATTTCGAATCTCACCATACCTTCTCTGCTATGCAATCTGGTTTCAGAGCTGGTCATGGGTGCACCTCAGCCACGCTCAAGGTCCTAAACGATATCTTAACCGCCATCGATAAGAAACATTACTGTGCAGCCGTATTCATTGATCTGGCCAAGGCTTTCGACTCTGTCAATCACCACATCCTCATCGGCAGACTCAACAGCCTTGGTTTCTCAAATGATTGCCTCGCCTGGTTCACCAACTACTTCTCTGATAGAGTTCAGTGTGTCAAATCGGAGGGTCTGTTGTCCGGACCTCTGGCAGTCTCTATGGGGGTGCCACAGGGTTCAATTCTTGGACCGACTCTCTTCTCTGTAAACATCAATGAGGTCGCTCTTGCTGCTGGTGAGTCTCTGATCCACCTCTACGCAGACGACACCATTCTGTATACTTCCGGCCCTTCTTTGGACACTGTGTTAACAACCCTCCAGGCAAGCTTCAATGACATACAACTCTCCTTCCGTGACCTCCAATTGCTCTTAAATACAAGTAAAACTAAATTAATGCTCTTCAACCGATCGCTACCTGCACCTACCCGCCTGTCCAACATCACTACTCTGGACGGCTCTGACTTAGAATACATGGACAACTACAAATACTTAGGTGTCTGGTTAGACTGTAAACTCTCCTTCCAGACCCATATCAAACATCTCCAATCCAAAGTTAAATCTAGAATTGGCTTCCTATTTCGCAACAAAGCATCCTTCACTCATGCTGCCAAACATACCCTTGTAAAACTGACCATCCTACCAATCCTCGACTTTGGCGATGTCATTTACAAAATAGCCTCCAATACCCTACTCAACAAATTGGATGCAGTCTATCACAGTGCAATCCGTTTTGTCACCAAAGCCCCATATACTACCCACCATTGCGACCTGTACGCTCTCGTTGGCTGGCCCTCGCTTCATACTCGTCGCCAAACCCACTGGCTCCATGTCATCTACAAGACCCTGCTACGTAAAGTCCCCCCTTATCTCAGCTCGCAGCAGGTATATCTCTCTAGTCACCCCCAAAACCAATTCTTTCTTTGGCCGCCTCTCTTTCCAGTTCTCTGCTGCCAATGACTGGAACGAACTACAAACATTTCTGAAACTGGAAACACTTATCTCCCTCACTAGCTTTAAGCACCAACTGTCAGAGCAGCTCACAGATTACTGCACCTGTACATAGCCCACCTATAATTTAGCCCAAACAACTACCTCTTTCCCAACTGTATTTAATTAATTTATTTATTTTGCTCCTTTGCACCCCATTATTTTTATTTCTACTTTGCACATTCTTCCATTGCAAAACTACCATTCCAGTGTTTTACTTGCTATATTGTATTTACCTTGCCACCATGGCCTTTTTTGCCTTTACCTCCCTTCTCACCTCATTTGCTCACATTGTATATAGACTTGTTTATACTGTATTATTGACTGTATGTTTGTTTTACTCCATGTGTAACTCTGTGTCGTTGTATCTGTCGAACTGCTTTGCTTTATCTTGGCCAGGTCGCAATTGTAAATGAGAACTTGTTCTCAACTTGCCTACCTGGTTAAATAAAGGTAAAATAAATAAATAAATAAAAATAATCATCAACATTAACATATTTTATTATATAATATGTAAGTTATATCCCAAGGATACATTTAGGAGTCATGCTAGACAGGAACCACATGAGATATGGGTTGAATGAGTATTCATGGCCTGCCGAAGACTGTCACCAATAATGTATCACTATAATGAATAGGTAACTAGACAGATTTTCTTTACAACATGATCACATCACCAACCCGTAAAGATTAATTGTTTCCAAATGGTAATTTCCTCATAATAATTGACATTCTTCAATCTGCTTGTCGCCAGCATTAGCATGACACTATGTTATGAAGGCTTTCCCCCCCTAAATTATATGTTTGTAATGATGATGGCCCAATCTGAAATGTATCAACAGATATATATTTATTTAGTGTTTATTTATTTAGTGTTTTTTTTTTTACAGATTTTTTAATCAGCGTTTTATATATTTCTGCCATGACTTCGGCCGAAGTTGGTCCCTCTCCTTCTTCAGGCGGGGTTCGGCGGTTGACGTCACCGGCTTTCTAGACACCACCGATCCATGTTTCATGTTAGTTTTGTCTTGATTATTTACACACCTGGTTTCCATTCCATTAATTATGCTCATTATTTAACCCTCTGATTTCCTTCTCTGTTTTGTGCGTCATTGTTTGTCATGTGGGTTCTCGTTGTTCGTGCTTTAGTTTATTGTATGTGTTCCTTGTTGGAATCTTAACATTTATTGAGTAAATCTTGGATTATTACTCAGAACTGTGTCCTGCGCCTGACTCTGCATTTATTCAATTTTACCAACGGCCTCACAGAGTAATGCACCAATATTATGGAGTCAGCAGGTACAGCCAGCCCTCCTCTCCCAATGGAGGAGCGTGTTCAGCAGCACGCGACCATGTTACAGAGTCTCGGTACAGCCATGGATCGCCTGCTGCAAACCATGGACCGATGGGAGAGAGAGGGTTTTCCACTCCCCCCTTCAGCACACTCCCAGCTCCCACAACAACCGACCCAGAGATCTACACTTCCTACATCATTAGAATAAAGTGGGATTCGACTCTCGTTCCCGGGAGCATATGATGGAACGGCTCCCGGGTGCCAGGGTTTCCTTCTCCAGCTAGAGCTCTACCTGGCAGCTGTTCAGCCAGCCCCTTCAGGACACGAGAGAGTGCTGAAGGGGGGACCGGTGTGACTGCAGTGGTCAGCGGACAGGGCTTTTTGTCAACTGAAGGCTCTGTTTACCTCTGCTCCCGTGTTGGCTCATCCTGATCCCTCTTTAGCTGTGCTTTCTCAGCCCCCTAAACTTTCTTTTCGAAGAGGCTCAGCCAGGCGGAGCGAAACTATGATGTAGGGGACCGGGAGCTGTTAGCTGTTGTTTGGGCTCTGAAAGCGTGGAGACATTGGCTTGAGGGGGGCTAGACACCCTTTCCTAATTTGGACCACCGCCATCTGACCACTGCCATCTGGACTACATTCGGGCAGCTGAACCCTCGCCAGGCGAGGTGGGCCATGTTTTTCAGCCGCTTTGTTTTCACTCTAACCTACAGACCAGATTCCCAGAACATTAAGGCAAACGCACTGTCCATGATGAATGACACGGAGGAGCAGTCCGCAGAGCCTACTCCCACAATTCCTGCTTCTTGCCTGGTGGCACCGGTGGTATGGGAGGTATGGGAGGTGGACGCGGACATCGAGCGGGCGTCACGTACAGAGCACACACCGCCACAGTGTCCAGTTTGGCATCTGTACGTTCCGTTGGATGTCCGTGATCGTTTGATCTGTTGGGCCCACACGTCACCCTCCTCGGGTCATCCTGGCATCGGTCGGACAGTGTGCTGTCTTGCTGGGAAGTACTGGTGGCCCACTTTAGCTAAGGACGTGAGGGTTTGTGTTTCCTCCTGCTCGGTGTGCGCACAATGTAAGGCACCTAGACACCTGCCCAGAGGGAAATTGCAGCCTCTTCCCGTTCCACAACGACCGTGGTCACACCTATCGGTGGATTTCGTGACGCATCTTCCCCCGTCACGGGGTAATTCCACGACCCTAGACAGTGTGGATAGGTTTTCTAAGTCCTGACGTCTCCTTCATTTGCCCGATCTCCCTATGGCTCTACAGACTGCGGAGGCCCTGTTCACCCACATATTCCGGCACTACGGGGTGCCTGAGGATATAGTTTCTGATCGGGGTCCCCAATTAACATCTAAAGTCAGTAGGGCATTTATGGAGCGTCTGGGGGTCTCGGTTAGCCTCAGCTCAGGTTTTCACCCCAAGAGTAACGGGCAGGTGGAGAGAATTAACCAGGTTGTGGGTAGGTTTCTGCAGTCCTATTGCCAGGACCGGCCGGGGGAGTGGTCGGTTTTCATCCCCTGGGCGGAGATGGCCCAAAATTCCCTTTGCCACTCTGCCACTCTTCCACTAACCTATCTCCTTTCCAGTGTGTGCTAGGTTATCAGCCGATCCTCCGGTGGTGGTTGGTCCGCTCCAGCAGTCTGAGGTGCGGGAGGTTCCTCCGCCCCCTCTGGACATCGAGGGGGCCCCGGCGTATACTGTGCGAGCCATCATGGACTCAAGACGTTGGGCGAGAGGCCTTCAGCACCTCGTGGAGTGGGAGGGGTATGGTCCGGAGGAGAGTTGCTGGGTGCCGGGGGAGGACTTCCTAGATCCATCATTACTGCAGGAATTTCACCGCCTCCATCCGGATCGCCCTGCGCCTCGTCCTCCTCATCCTCCGGGTCGTCCCCAAGGAGGTGTGGAAATTTGAAAAGTGTGGAAATGTTATATTTTGGAACCATTGTGTTTCTCTGTCCCCATTTATATATGTTGTCTTCAATATGGGGTCAAACGTCTGTTTGCCTTTAAGCATTGATACCGCTATTTTATTCAACATATGAATTCAAATAAAAAATGCACTCGTACTTTGAGTGTACATACACACTGATGATTAACTGTGTGGCTAGAAACCAGGACAACATTTCCCGTCACATCTTGATCTATCCCTTGATGAATTGCTTTCAATTTATGTAAACACCATGAAAATCTTAAGTACTTTAAAAAAAATAAAATATGAAACCAATGTTTTGTGTTTGAGGACCACTACCTCAAAGCCTTTGTCTCTGTAATGGTTCTCGTCGAAAGGAGTGGACCAAAGTGCAGCGTGGAAAGTGTTCATGGTTTTAACCTCTCTGGGATAGGCGGGATGCTTGCGTCTCACTTGGCCAATAGCCAGGGAAAATGCAGAGCGCCAAATTCAAATGAAATGATATAAAAATCTAACTTTCATTAAATCACATATGTAAGATACCAAATTAAAGATACACTCGTTGTGAATCCAGCCAACATGTCAGATTTCCAAAAGGCTTTTCAGCAAAAGCATAAGAAGCTAGTATCTGATGATAGCACAACAGTAAACAAAGAGAGAGTAGCATATTTGAACCCTGCAGGCGCAACACAAAACGCAGAAATAAAATATAAATCATGCCTTACCTTTGACGAGCTTCTTTTGTTGGCACTCCAATAAGTCCCATAAACATTACAAATGGTCCTTTTGTTCGATTCATTCCGTCGATATATATCCAAAATGTCCATTTATTTGGCGCGTTTGATCCAGAAAAACACAGCTTCCAATTTGCGCAACGTCACTACAAAATATCTCAAAAGTTACCTGTAAACTTTGCCAAAACATTTCAAACTACTTTAGGTAGTTTTAAACGTTAAAAATTGATCAAATTGAAGATGGGACTATCTGTGTTCAGTACAGGAAGACGCCTCTCTCAGAAAGTACACTTCAAGTGACACTCATTCAAGATGGCCGTACTTCTTCATTACACAAAGGAATAACCTAAAGACTGGTGACATCCAGTGGAAGCGGTAGGAACTGCAAACAAGTCCCTTAGAAATCTGGTTCCCTAATGAAAAATAGACAGTGACCTCAAAAAAAAAATCTGAATGGTTTGTCCTCTGGGTTTTGCCTGCTACATTAGTTATGTTATACTCGCAGACATGATTCAAACAGTTTTAGAAACTTCAGAGTGTTTTCTATCCAAATCTACTAATAATATGCATATCTTATATTCTGGGGATGAGTAGCAGGAAGTTGAATTTGGGCACGCTATTTATCCAAAAGTGAAAATGCTGCCCCCTATCCCGTTTTCAAAAACACTCAAACAAAATAACTATCGTGAAAACGAAAGCGAACAATTCTGTCAGGCAAAAAAAACAAGATCCCACAAAACCCAAAAGGAAACTGACAACCTATATGTGATCCCCAATCAGAGACAACGATAGACAGCTGCCTCTGATTGGGAACCACACACGGCCAAAAACAAAGAAAAGCAAACAGACTTTCCCATCCGAGTATCACCCTGTCCTAACCAAAAATAGAGGGGGGTACTGTCAGGGCGTGACAGTACACCCCCCCCCCCACACCTGAACCTATAGGGGAGGGTCCGGGTGGGCATCTACTCTCGGTGGGGGCTCCGCTGCGGACACAGACCCCTCCCGCTTGAGGCTCCCCCCACTTCTGTGGCGCCTCTGGTGCAGGGATCATTTCCGGGGCCTCCGGACCGTAGATCGTCGCTGCAGGCTCCGGCCTGTGGACCGTCGCTGGAGGCTCCGGACTGGGGACCGTCGCTGGAGGCTCCGGACTGGGGACCGTCGCTGGAGGCTCCTTTCTCTGGATCATCACTGCAGGCTTCGTGCCATGGATCATCACTGCAGGCTCCGGGCCATGGATCATGACTAGAGGCTTCGTGCCATGGATCATCACTGGAGGCTTCGTGCCATGGATCATCACTGGAGGCGTCGTGCCATGGATTATCACTGGAGGCTTCGTGCCATGGATCATCACTGGAGGCTTCGTGCCATGGATCATCACTGGAGGCTTCGTGCCATGGATCATCACTGGAGGCGTCGTGCCATGGATTATCACTGGAGGCTTCGTGCCATGGATCATCACTGGAGGCTTCGTGCCATGGATCATCACTGGAGGCGTCGTGCCATGGATTATAACTGGAGGCTTCGTGCCATGGATCATCACTGGAGGCTCCGTAACATGGATCATCACTGCAGGCTCCGTAACATGGATCATCACTGCAGGCTCCGGGCCATGGATCATGACTGGAGGCTTCGGGCCATGGATCATCACTGGAGGCGTCGTGCCATGGATCATCACTGCAGGCGCCGGGCCATGTATCATCACTGGAGGCTTCTTGCCATGGATCATCACTGGAGGCTTTGTGCCATGGATCATCACTGGAGGCTTCGTGCCATGGATCATCACTGGAGGCTTCGTGCCATGGATCATCACTGGAGGCTTTGTGCCATGAATCATCACTGGAGGCTTCGTGCCATGGATCATCACTGGAGGCGTCGTGCCATGGATTATAACTGGAGGCTTCGTGCCATGGATCATCACTGGAGGCTCCGTAACATGGATCATCACTGCAGGCTCCGTAACATGGATCATCACTGCAGGCTCCGGGCCATGAATCATGACTGGAGGCTCCGGCCATGGATCATCACTGGAGGCTTCGTGCCATGAATCATCACTGGAGGCTTCGTAACATGGATCATCACTGGAGACTTCGTGCCATGGATCATCACTGCAGGCTTCGGGCCATGGATCATCACTGGAGGCTTCGGGCCATGGATCATCACTGGAGGCTCCGTAACATGGATCATCACTGCAGGCTCCGGGCCATGAATCATGACTGGAGGCTTCGGGCCATGGATCATCACTGCAGGCGCCGGGCCATGGATCATCACTGGAGGCTTCGTGCCATGGATCATCACTGGAGGCTTCGTGCCATGGATCATCACTGGAGGCTTCGTACCATGGATCATCACTGGAGGCTTCGTGCCATGGATCATCACTGGAGGCTTTGTGCCATGGATCATCACTGGAGGCTTTGTGCCATGAATCATCACTGGAGGCTTCGTGCCATGGATCATCACTGGAGGCGTCGTGCCATGGATTATAACTGGAGGCTTCGTGCCATGGATCATCACTGGAGGCTCCGTAACATGGATCATCACTGCAGGCTCCGTAACATGGATCATCACTGCAGGCTCCGGGCCATGAATCATGACTGGAGGCTCCGGCCATGGATCATCACTGGAGGCTTCGTAACATGGATCATCACTGGAGACTTCGTACCATGGATCATCACTGCAGGCTCCGGGCCATGGTTCATCACTGGAGGCTTCGTAACATGGATCATCACTGGAGGCTTCGGGCCATGGATCATCACTGGAGGCTCCGTAACATGGATCATCACTGCAGGCTCCGGGCCATGAATCATGACTGGAGGCTTCGGGCCATGGATCATCACTGGAGGCTTCGTGCCATGGATCATCACTGGAGGCTCCGTAACATGGATCATCACTGCAGGCTCCGTAACATGGATCATCACTGGAGGCTTCGTGCCATGGATCATCACTGGAGGCTTCGTGCCATGGATCATCACTGGAGGCTTCGTAACATGGATCATCACTGCAGGCTCCGGGCCATGAATCATGACTGGAGGCTTCGGGCCATGGATCATCACTGCAGGCTTCGTGCCATGGATCATCACTGCAGGCGCCGTGCCATGGATCATCACTGGAGGCTTCGTGCCATGGATCATCACTGGAGGCTTCGTGCCATGGATCATCACTGGAGGCTTCGTGCCATGGATCATCACTGGAGGCTTCGTGCCATGGATCATCACTGGAGGCTTTGTGCCATGAATCATCACTGGAGGCTTCGTGCCATGGATCATCACTGGAGGCTCCGTAACATGGATCATCACTGCAGGCTCCGTAACATGGATCATCACTGCAGGCTCCGGGCCATGAATCATGACTGGAGGCTTCGGGCCATGGATCATCACTGGAGGCTTCGTAACATGGATCATCACTGGAGACTTCGTACCATGGATCATCACTGCAGGCTCCGGGCCATGGATCATCACTGGAGGCTTCGTAACATGGATCATCACTGGAGGCTTCGGGCCATGGATCATCACTGGAGGCTCCGTAACATGGATCATCACTGCAGGCTCCGGGCCATGAATCATGACTGGAGGCTTCGGGCCATGGATCATCACTGGAGGCTTCGTGCCATGGATCATCACTGGAGGCTCCGTAACATGGATCATCACTGCAGGCTCCGTAACATGGATCATCACTGGAGGCTTCGTGCCATGGATCATCACTGGAGGCTTCGTGCCATGGATCATCACTGGAGGCTCCGGGCCATGGATCATCACTGCAGGCTCCGGGCCATGAATCATCACTGCAGGCTCCGGGCCATGGATCATCACTGCAGGCTCCGGGCCATGGATCATGACTGGAGGCTTCGTGCCATGGATCATCACTGGAGGCTTCGTGCCATGGATCCTCACTGGAGGCTTCGGGCCATGGATCATCACTGGAGGCTCCGTAACATGGATCATGACTGCAGGCTCCGGGCCATGGATCATGACTGGAGGCTTCGTGCCATGGATCATCACTGGAGGCTTCGTATCATGGATCCTCACTGGAGGCTTCGGGCCATGGATCATCACTGGAGGCTCCGTAACATGGATCATGACTGCAGGCTCCGGGCCATGAATCATGACTGGAGGCTTCGTGCCATGGATCATCACTGGAGGCTTTGTGCCATGGATCATCACTGGAGGCTTCGTGCCATGGATCATCACTGCAGGCTCTGGGCCATGGATCATCACTGGAGGCTCCGGCCATGGATCATCACTGGAGGCTTCGTGCCATGAATCATCACTGGAGGCTTCGTAACATGGATCATCACTGGAGGCTTCGTAACATGGATCATCACTGCAGGCTCCGGGCCATGGATCATCACTGGAGGCTTCGGGCCATGGATCATCACTGGAGGCTTCGGGCCATGGATCATCACTGGAGGCTCCGTAACATGGATCATCACTGCAGGCTCCGGGCCATGAATCATGACTGGAGGCTTCGGGCCATGGATCATCACTGGAGGCTTCGTGCCATGGATCATCACTGCAGGCTCCGGGCCATGGATCATCACTGGAGGCTTTGTGCCATGGATCATCACTGGAGGCTTTGTGCCATGGATCATCACTGGAGGCTTCGTGCCATGGATCATCACTGGAGGCGTCGTGCCATGGATTATCACTGGAGGCTTCGTGCCATGGATCATCACTGGAGGCTCCGGGCCATGGATCATCACTGGAGGCTCCGGCCATGGATCATCACTGAAGGCTTCGTGCCATGAATCATCACTGGAGGCTTCGTAACATGGATCATCACTGCAGGCTCCGGGCCATGGATCATCACTGCAGGCTCCGGGCCATGGATCATGACTGGAGGCTCCGTAACATGGATCATCACTGGAGGCTTCATGCCATGGATCATCACTGGAGGCTTCGTACGTGGAGCCGGAACAGGTCTCACTGGACTGAGGAGTCCTACTAGAAGCCTGGTGCGGGGAGCTGCCACAACGCATCCTGGCTGGATACCCACTTTAGCTCGGTGAGTGTAAAGAGCTGGCACAGGACGCACTGGGCTATGAAGGCGCACTGGAGGCATAGTGCGTAGAGCACCGCAAGTGCGGGGAGCAGGAACAGGATATCCTGGACCGAGGAGACGCACCGGAGACCAGGAGAGCTGAGCCGGCACAATCCGTCCTGGCTGAATACCCACTCTAGCACGGCAAATGCGAGGAGCTGGCAAAGAGTGCCCCCGGCTGTTAATGCGCACCGCATAACACAGTGCCTGCCCTGTCACACGCTCCCCACGATAAGCACTAGGAGAGTTGGCTCAGGTCTAAACCCTGACTCAGCCAATCTCCCCGTGTGCCTCCCCCAAAAAAAGATTTTTGGAGCTGCCTCTCGAGCTCCGTTGTTGCTCTAACTCCTCGCATCGTCGCCATTCAGCTCTCGCGCCTCCATCTGCTCCCTTGGACGCGATACTCTCCGGCCCTTGTCCAGGGTCCTTCTCCATTCATTATTTCCTCCCATGTCCACTCCTCCTGGCCACTGGGCTTGGTCCTTTGGTCCTGGTGGGATCTTCTGTAACGTTTCTCATCGAAAGTAGTAGACCAAAGCACAGCGTGGAAAGTGTTCATGATTTTAATATTCAAAAACACTCAAACTAAATATTAAAAATTAAAAACGAACACGAACATTTCTGTCAGGCAAAAAAACACTAAACAGAAAACAAGATCCCACAAAACCCAAAAGGAAAATGACAACTTTTATGTGATCCCCAATCAGAGACAACGATAGACAGCTGCCTCTGATTGGGAACCACACACGGCCAAAAACAAAGAAATAGAAAACATAGAATTTCCCACCCGAGTCTCACCCTGACCTAACCAATCATAGAGAATAAAATCGATCTAAGTTCAGACAGTCCCTGTCTTAAATATTTTCCAAAACCAGTGGCTTAAAGTACTTAAGTAGTACTTTATAGTATTTTTTAAAATATTTTTACTTTAGTATTTTTGCAGTATTTTTTACTTTTAATACACTATATATGCCGAAAGAAAATAATGTACTTTTCACTCCACACATTTTCACTGACAACCAAAAGTACTCGTTACATTTTATTTTTTTATTTTAAATGTAACCTTTATTTAACTTAGCAAGTCAGTGGGTTAACTGCCTTGTTCAGAGGCAGAACAACAGATTTTTACCTTGTCAGCTCGAGGATTCGATCCAGCAACCTTTCAGTTACTGGCCCAATGTTTTTCCTATTTTGTTGCATTACAACCTGGAATTTAAATGGAATTTTATTTGGATTTCATGTAATGGACATACACAAAATTGTCCAAAAAATAATATTTTTTTCTAAATATTCTAAAAAGTAAAAAATGGAAAAGTGCTGCATGCATATGTATTCACCCCATTTGCTATGAAGCCCCTAAATAAGATCTGTTGTAACCAATTACCTTCAGAAGTCGCATAATTAGTTAATAAAGTTCACCTGTGTGCAATCTAAGTGTTACAAGATCTGTCACATGATCTCAGTATATGTTCTGAAAGGCCCCAGAGTCTGCAACACCACCAAGCAAGCAGCACCATGAAGACCAAGGAGCTCTCCAAACAGGTCAGGGACAAAGTTGTGGAGAAGATATCAGAAACTTTGAACAACCCACAGAGAACCACAACAAACCTTCCAAGAGAGGGCCGCCCACCAGCACTCATGGACCAGGCAAGGAGGGCATTAATCAGCGAGGCAACAAAGAGACCAAAGATAACCCTGAAGGAGCTGCAAAGCTCCACAGTGGAGATTGGGGTATCTGTCCATAGGACCACTTTAAGCCGTACACTCCACAGAGCTGGGCTTTACGGAAGAGTGGCCAGAAAAAAGCCATTGCTTAAAAAAAAAAAATTGCGTAAACATTTGGTGTTTGCCAAAAAGCATGTGGGAGACTCCCCAAACATATGGAAGAAGGTACTCTGGTCAAAGGAGATTAGAATTGAGCTTTTTGGCCATCAAGGAAAACACTATGTCTGGCGCAAATCCAACACCTCTCATCATCCTCATCACCTCTCATTTTTCATCGGCAGGGACTGAGAAACTGGTCAGAATTGAAGGATGGAGCTGAATACAGGTACATTCTTAACGGAAACCTGTTTCAGTCTTCCAGAGATTTGAGACTGGGATGGAGGTTCACCTTTCAGCAGGACAATGACCCTAAGCATACTGCTAAAGCAACACTCCAGTGGTTTAATTAAGGAGAAATATTTCAATGTCTTGGAATGGCCTAGTCTAAGCCCAGACCTCAATCAAATTGAGAATCTGGGGTATGACTTAAAAACTTCTTAGGGCTGAGATCCCGTTAACGGGATCGATATGACAACAGCCAGGGAAAGTGCAGGGCGCCAAATTCAAACAAAAGAAACAAAAAAAATCCTCAACCATAATTCCTCAACCATACAAGTATTTTATACCATTTTAAAGGTAATCTTGTTGTTAATTCCACTACAGTGTCAGATTTCAAATAGGCTTTACAGCAAAAGCACCATAAACTTGTGGCGAAATCCGCACGGAGCCTTCACCGTGCACTGCCACTTTAAGAGCGCATGAGCAGTAAGGAAGGAGAAAATAAAGAGAGCTCGTTCAGCTCTTTGGGGAGGGGCTCTTTGGTGGCGCGACAGTTTGATTGTGTGTGCTGTGCTGCAGAAGTTTTGTTTGTTTTCAGCGTGTGTAGTTTATAGAGTGTTTAACTCGATCATCGGTGTAATTGCTCTAGGTCGTGGTTGTTTTCGTTTGGGACCGCGCCCGTTATGGATCGCATGGATTAGTAGCAACATTGTTGCGAAGCTTTAACATACAAACCATCGGACAGTCAGACAGTACACCTGCACGCCTGAAGACCACAGCTAAGATCTCTCTTTTTCGCTTTCTCTTTTTCTCTTCCCTCTATCGTTCCAGTGCTTTACCCTGCAACAGACTCTCTATTTTTCCAATGCACTTCCCATTGAAGTTCATTAGAGCTGGACTATTATTGCCCTGCCAGAAGTATTTGGACATTTCAGTTAAAAGGGAGGTTGCTTGCAAGTTGTGTATTGTTATGTGAACTGTATTGAGATGTACTAATGACATGTGGCCGAGAAGACTGGACATTTTTAAGGCCTTTGTTGTGTCGATGAACACCCCCCACATTCATACCCTCTGCACTCATCCACTAGAAAATAATACAGATAATTGCAAATCCTATGTTGATGACTGGGTTCATTCTTGTATGCAGTTGCTGTTGAATTGCTCTGCCATTATTAGTATTATTGTATGAGGTATTCTTGTTTGGGTTACCCCTGTGCTGTGATGTGGTTTTATATGGTGTGTATTCTCTTTTCTCTCCACTGGCTATCTGGTAAACAGGCTACACTCTAGGCAGTCTCTTCTGCTGATGTGTGTGGGTCTGGTAGTGGTTCTCTCTATTCTACTCTTTTCCTTTCGGCATGGTTAATACCTGCCTGGCGCCCGAACAAAAGCTTTCTTTACCCCTCTCTAATAAATACCGCTACAAACTATTATGTTAGGTCAGAGCCAAGTCAAAGAAAAACACAGCCATTTTTCCAGCCAAAGAGTGGAGTCACAAAAATCAGAAATAGAGATTGAATTAATCACTAACCTTTGATGATCTTCATCAGATGACACTCATAGGACTTCATGTAACACAACACATGTATGTTTTGTTCGATAAAGTTCATATTTATATAAAAATAATCTCAGTATACATTGAGGCGTTATGTTCAGTAGTTCCAAAAACATCCGGTGATTTTGCAGAGAGCCACATCAATTTACAGAAATACTCATTATAAATACAAGTGTTGCACATGGAACTTTAGATAAACTTCTCTTTAATGCAACCGCTGTGTAAGATTTCAAAAAAGCTTTACGGAAAAAGCAAACCATGCAATAATTTGAGTACGGCGCTCAGAGACCCAACAAGCCAAAAATATATCCGCCATATTGTGCAGTCAACAGAAGTCAGAAATAACATTATAAATATTGACTTACATTTGATAATCTTAATCAGAATGCACTCCCAGGAATCCCAGTTCCACAATAAATGTTTATTTTGTTCGATAATGACCATCATTTATGTCCAAATAGCTACTTTTGTTAGCTCGTTTTGTAAACAAATCCAAAGTCAAAGCGCGTTCACTAGTTGCAGACGGAATGTAAAAAAGTTCCGTTACAGTCCGTAGAAACATGTCAAACGATGTATAGAATCAATCTTTAGGATGTGTTTAACATATATTTAACATATATCTTCAATAATGTTCCAACTGGAGAATTCCTTTGTCTGTAGAAAAGCAATGGAACGAGAGTTACCTGACCACTGACTCAAATAGCCCTCATGAGCCCCTCCTTTACAGTAGAAGCCTCAAACAAGTGCAACATGACCAATATCCTACTGTATCTTCAATAGGGAATGAGTTGAAAATCGAGCAACCTCAGATTTCCCACTTCCTGGTTGGATTTTTTCTCAGGTTTTTGCCTGCCATTGTCACGTTCGTCGTATGAATCGGACCAAGGCGCAGCGTGGTATGCGTACATACTTTATTATATTAAGAATAAACACTGAACAAACTAACCAAAATAACAAAACGACACGTGAAGCTATACAAATGAGTGCTGAGAGGGAACTACACATAGACAAGAACCCACGAACACAAAAGGGAAAATGGCTACCTAAATATGATCCCCAATCAGAGACAACGATAAACAGCGGTCTCTGATTGGGAACCATATCAGGCCACCATAGACATACAAATACCGAGACCTACAAAACCCCTAGACATACAAAAACCCTAGACAATACAAAAACTAGCATACCCACCCTCGTCACACCCTGACCCAACCAAAATATAAAGAAAACAGATATCTAAGGTCAGAGCATGACAGCCATATGAGTTATGTTATACTCACAGACATCATTCAAACAGTTTTAGAAACTTCAGAGTGTTTTCTATCCAAATATACTAATACTATGCATATATTAGCAACTGGGACTGAGTAGCAGGCAGTTTACTCTGGGCACCTCTGGGCACCTTTTTCATCCAAGCTACTCAATACTGCCCCCAGCCATAAGAAGTTAAAGATTTCTGTACACCAACGGAACCCATCCAACTTGAAGGAGCTGGAGGAGTTTTGCCTTGAAGAATGGGCAAGAATCCCAGTGGCTAGATGTGCAAAGCTTATAGAGACAAACCCCAAGAGATTTGCAGCTGTAATTGCTGCAAAACGTGGCTCTACAAAGTATTCACTTTGGGGGAGTGAATAGTTATGCAAGCTCCAGTTTTCAGTTTTTTCGTTTTATTTCTTGTTTGTTTCACTATAAAAAATATTTTGCATCTTCAAAGTGGTAGGCATGCTGTGTAAATCAAATGATACAACCCCCCCAAAAAAATCTATTTTAATTCCAGGTTATAAGGCAACAAACTAGGAAAAATACCAAGGGGGTTGAATACTTTCGCAAGCCACTGTAAACCTGTAGATGTCCCCTGTCTGTTTGAAGGTCTTGTAAGAAGGAAGGAGCTGGCATTTTTCCATTCTACCTCTGTTCAACTTAGTCACACGGTCAAGAAAAGAGCCTCTGAGAGTGACCACAGTTTTTCAGTCTATCCTGTCTTTTACTATCTTCCAAGGGCACAGTTGTGTGGAGATATGAAGAGAACAGAGGCTGGCTTGAACAGAGAGGGGTAACGGAACTAACGTTATCAGTTGTTTGTGCGCTATTACCCGATACACAAGAAGGAAACAAGGTTGCTTATGATGTCCTGATCTGCTGGGGAGGGGTGGAACCAGCCATGACTAAGCATCCACTGTATAAGACCTCAGCACTTCCTGTATTGTCGGGCTCTCATACGGGTGGACGTTGACCAGCTCCATTATTACAATAATTCATTGACGTTAAAGAAGGATTGCTTGAAGAATTATCCAAGTCTCTCCTGATTCTTTAGAACTTGCACGACACTCACTAAGCACACATGATTCATTTGTAAATGATGTCTGAGTGTTGGGGTGTGCCCGTGGCTATCTGTAAATAAAACAATGTCGCCATCTTGTTTGCTTAATATTAGAAATTTGAAATGATGTATGCTTTTATTTTCGATACTTATTGTATCTATGTATATTTTAACAATTACATTTACTTTTGATACTTAAGTATATTTAAAACTAAATACTTTTAGACTTTTACTACAGAAGTATTTTACTGGGTGACTTTCACTTTTACTTGAGTAATTTTCTATCTTTACTTTTACTCAAATATGACAATTGCGTACTTTTTCCACCACTGTCCAAAACCATACATATTATGCAAAACTTTTTTGTAGTGATTGTCTCAATAACATAATTTAACCTAATTTCAACTAACCTAATTTAGTTGTTAAAATGAAGGCCAATACTGATATTCTGATTTCTGATTGAGACTACATACTGTGTGCAGGGCTTACCATGAATGAAGTCTCCGCGAATGTGGCAACATTGCCTTTAAATTTCAATCGAGCTGTAACACGGATCTTCTGAGAACTGAAAGTGCACCAGCAAGATTAGAACCTGTGACCTTCCGCAGCAGAATACATTTAATCACACCTTTGTTTCATCACAAAACCGGAGACCAACCTCTGTCTGGTGAAGTCCACAAAGCATATTGCATGTAACAAACAGTTACATGACCTACAGCATGGTCAAGAAAGTAACATTTTGATTTAGAACCACTGACAGTTACTGCAAGATGCAAAGAAAACAGGAGCGGCCTCCACTATTCCAGCACCATCTTAACTTCAACATAACAACATCATCAAATCACCCATGCTTAGTCTAATACAGTGACAATTAAAAGATACCAAAAACGATTTAGTTCAATCAACTTAAGCGAAATATGATGTGGCTGTTAAAGTGAATTTGATGGATTTTAAAGAACTGATTGTAGCATTAAAAGACTACAAAAAACTGCCAATAATTTCAGGTCCAGTATCAGCGTTGGGCCGCGGTTGTGAAAGATTCAGCAGACTGCTGGCATTACACATGTGGCTAAAATACTACTGTAGCCCTGCTGGCGTCACTTTTATAGATACCTTTGACATCTTCTGGAAACAGAAGATACTCTACAGGAATTACGGAGTCCATCGAAATCATCTTGGCTCCTGGACTCCGTCCACGCATTTCAACGCTGCGTTGAAACAATTGCTGTTTAATGATCTAAGACCAACTCGTTTAATCCCTACCATTGTGACAATGTCATTATAATGCTGCATCAAATGTACATGATTCTAGGGGCATTGGCAAACACAATGTTAGTAACTTAATTGATGTGCCCCTAATTGCACCGAATATTTCTGTTTACCCTAAAGCTATTGAATGCAGTAATCATGAGCCTATGAACCAGAGTTACACTGTTAGCACTGAGGAGGTGTGCCCTTGTAGGAAGACTACTTTGTGCAGCTCACCCTGCACTATCAGCTCCAATATAAATAACATGAGTAAGTCTACTTCTGATAAGCTTCCCAGAAAGCATTAAAAACGATCAAGCAACCCAGAAAAGTGCTAAAAAATAGCCCATATTAACATATGAGGCTGAGAAACAAGGTCCATGAAGTCAATAACTTGCTTGTAACAGATGACATTCATATTCTGACTATCTCTGAAACTCATTTAGATAATACTTTTGATGATACAGTGGTAGCAATACATGGTTATAACATCTACCGAAAAGACAGAAATGCCAACTGAGGCGGTGTTGCGGTCTATATTCAGAACCACATATCAACAGAGAAGTATATTTTCTGGGCGACTTAAATATTGACTGGCTTTCATCAAGCTGCCCACTCCGCGAAAATAATCTAACTGTAACCAGTGCCTGCAACCTGGATCAGGTTGTCAGTCAATCTACAAGGGTAATTAAAAAGCACAGGAATTAAATCATCAACATGTATTGATCACATCTTTACTAATGCTGCAAAAATGTGCTTTAAAGCAGCATCCAGATCCATAGGATGTAGTGATCACAATATAGTACCATAACTAGGAAAACCAAAGTTCAAAGGCTGGGCCTAATATAATGTATAAGAGGCCATTCAAGAAGTTTTGTAGTAATTCATATGCTGATAATATAAAGAATATTTGATGATCTATGGTGTGTAATGAGGAGCAACCAGAAGCTGCACTTGGCCCATTTATGAAATTGCTTATTCCAGTTACTAATAAGCATGCACCCATTAAGAAAACTGTTACATTCCCTTGAATTGATAAGGAATTGAACAGTTTTATTGTTGAATGGCATAAAGCAAAAGGTATGGCAAAAAAGTCCTGCAAATTAAGAAATCATGTGACTAAACTAATTGAAAATTAAATACACTTTGAAATAAAGATAAATTATATGAAGAATCAGAGTAAATGTTATGGGATTTTCATGAATAATGACTAAATGATATATACATTTAACGTAGAACTATAACTAAACAGAATACTACTCTGTCACTGTATGAATGTATGAATCTTATTATAATCATAACACTGAATATAATGTGTGTAGTTTTAGTTCTGAATTAGAACAAGGACTTTCTGTTCCTTGTTAGAAACGAATGGAGCTATTGTCAGACCGGCTGGAATACTGTGTTCCTTACAGGACATTCTGTCCCCACCCAGGGAGGGGAGAGACCTTGGTCTTGTAGTAGATTGTTTAATGGGTGCATGCTTATTAGCAACTGATATAAGCAATTTCATAAACGTGTCAAGTGCAGTGTCCTTTTGCGCCTCATTACACACCAAGGACCAACAGATATTCTTTACATCAACAACATGGGAATCACTACAAAACTTATTGTATGACCTCTTATACACTATATTAGGCCCAGCATTTGTAACTTTGGTTTTCCTAGATATTGCTACTATATTGTGATCACTACATGCGATGGATTTGGATACTGCTTTCGGCAAATTTCTGCAGCATTAGTAAAGATGATCAATACATGTTGATGATTTCATTCCTGTGCTGTTTTTAATTACCCTTGTTGATTGACTGATAACCTGAACAAGGTTGCAGGCCCTGCTTACAGTTTGTAACCTTTTCTTGAGTGAGCAGCTTGATGAAAGCCAGTCAATATTTAAATCACCCAGAAAATATACCTCTCTGTTGATATCATATACATTATCAAGCATTTCACACATGTTATCCAGATACTGACTGTTAGCACTTGGTGGTCTGTAGCAGCTTCCCACCAGAATGGGCTATAGTTGGGGCAGATGAACCTATATTACTTCAACAGTATTTAACATGAGATCCTCTCTAATCTTTACAGGAATGTGGTTCTGAATATAAACAGCAAAACCTCCACCATTGGCATTTCTATCTTTTCTATAAATGTTATAACCTTGTATTACTACCACTGTATCGTATTATCTAAGTGAGTTTCAGAGATAGTCAGAATATGAATGTAATCTGTTACTAGCAGGTTATTGATTTCATGAGCTTCGTCTCTTAAACTACATGTATTAACGTGGGCTATTTTGAGCACTTTTCTTCTGGGATGTTTACTTGCTTTCATTACTTTACTGGGAAGTTTAGCACCAGTAGTTCATGTTATTTATGTTAGTGTAGGGTGAGCTGCTCACAGTATTCTTCCTCCTAGGGCACACCTGCTTAGTGCTGGAGTGTAGACTGGTTTGCTGGAAGTTGCAGCCTTCGAATTCCACGGCTCGTGACATGCGACCATCATTGATTGTCTTGCTGTGCTCCTTCGACTCCGCTATCAGATGTGGGAGCTCCGGGAAACACCAGCCAGTCGGATAACGATAAACAACAAGGCGGAGATGCATCCCACAAGCGTGAATGCTGTCTAGCCACCGGCTTAGAAAATGTAAACATTCCACTGTGCGCTTTCCCAAGTTTCCTATGTAGGCTGGCGACCTGTGTGATCAATGAAGCCACCTCCACCCTATAATCCCCAGCAAGTAAATAATTGCTACATTGGAACTCCGTGTGGTCCGGTTTGTCCCGAAACAGAGCGTAATAGATACAGCTCCTACAGCGCAGGAACCGTTCATTTATTTCTCCAGACAAAGAGGACTCCGTTGCAAAACTCATCTGGTACCAACTTCGTTAGCTTGTTGGCTAGCAGTTTAGTGTCTCTGCGAAGCAGGCTTAAACCTGTTATTCTGCCCTTGAGTTGCGTTCCCATGCAAAACTAGACAGATAGCTAACAACTAAGTCTTCAATAAAACTCCCAAGGCGTGACTTTTCTTGAATGAATATATTGAAAACGTTTATGTTGTGAAACTGCAAAATACAGAAAATAATATACTTTAGTATTCAATTCACACCGAAACACTGTAGCTGTACATTATACATTTGAAGTTGCATAAATACAAAGCACGCGCTAAGGTACCATGTATCTGGCATGATGCCAAACCATATAGCTAATTGTTACTCATATGGTCATTGGCTCCTTTCATTACTCTAATAATGTACAACCATTTATGTAGAATAACAAAGCATATTACACTAGGAACAGTAACAAAACTACAGTATTGTATATTTTACAATTCGTTTGCATGACGCACGAGCAAAGTAATACAGCTAACGACATACATGAAAGGCATTGCAATTTGTGAGTAAATGCAACCAACATTGATATGTAAGCAACTCTATCAATAACAAGATTATAATCATTAGCTAAATGCTTGAATTGAACTTACAAACAAATATTTTCCAAGGCTGAAGCGTGACTTGAAAGACCTGCACCGTAGCGTTGTTTGTAGCTGCTTCTATGCGTGCAGAACAAATTCTCTACTTCCTGTTTGCGTAGTCTTTCTGAGTACCAGAAACATCCACTAGGGGGCAAATAACACCATTGAACACAATGAAAATCCAATTGAACCATTGTAATAAAATAATCTGTTACCTTCTAACAGGATGGCAGCACACTCACACTGGTATAATGAAATTGTGCCACTATGAAATAAAACATATCAAGAAACAAATAATGTCCTTTCTATTTTTATCTTTTTTCTCTAGGATGCTTCAGAAAGAAGAACAACAATCTCTGAGATTGGTCTCAGAAACACCTTAGCAGCTCCTTGCTTGACAATTTTTAGTTCTACTTTCCTAACCTTTTTGTCAGTACTGGGAAAGGTTTTTACCACAAGCCTGACTGGCCAGTCATTTCTGTGTGCCTGACTGTCTTTCAATAAGACAACATCTCCCACTTTTACATTTGGCTTTTCTGCTGTCCATTTTCTGCGTCTCTGCAGCGTTGTCAGGTACTCCTGTCTCCACCTTTTCCAAAAGGTGTCAGCGAGACACTGGACTTGCTTCCACTGTTTCCATTTCTCTTATTTTTCTGTGGGAAGAGGGGCATCCCACTCACTCTGATCAGAAGAGAGTTCTCTGATTAAGGCTTTACCTTGCATTGTTATTGGAGCCACGAACCCAAGGGGGTCATAAAGACTATTCACTGTGGACAGGATGCCTCTCCGCGTAAAAGGCTTCTCATTGTGGGACACCTGGAATGAGAAGCTGTCTGTTTCCAGGTTCCAAGAAAGTCCCAGACTCCGTTGAAAGGGAAGAGGATCCACTCCTAGGTCCAGATCTTTTAAGTCTTTCGCACGGTCCTCCATAGGGAAGGCTTCCATAACTGTTTTGCTATTGGATGCAATCTTGTGTAGTTTCATGTTGGACTCCGCCAACATTGCTTGTGTTTTTCTTAGAATGTTGATAGCTTCTTCTGTAGTAGCTACTGATGTCAGACCATCATCGACGTAGAAGTTCCTCACTGCATATTGCTTGGGTTCTGACCCGTGTTACTTCTCACCCTGTAGCGCTGCTCGTCTCATACAGTAGATGGCTACGGCTGGTGAAGGGCTGTTCCCAAATACATGCACTTTCATCCTGTACTCGGTTATGTTTCTATCTGGGTTGTTGTCTTCATACCAGAGAAACCTTAAGTAATCTCTGTGATCCTCACGTACACCAAAACAGTAAAACATTTGTTGCACATCTGCTGTTAGTGCAATGCAATCCTTGCGGAAACGCATTAGGACACCCAAGAGTGTGTTGTTTAAGTCTGGACCACTGAGCAGAACATCGTTAAGTGACACTCCTTGACACTTGGCACTGGAGTCAAATACTACTCGTATTTGTTCAGGCTTTTGTGGATGGTAAACACCAAATATGGGCAGATACCAACATTCTTTGTCTCCCTCTAGTGGCTGTGAAGGTTCGGCTTGGTCGTTATCCAGCATCTTTTGCATGAAGTCAATAAAATGACGCTTCATGTCAGGCTTTTTGTCTAAAGACCTGCGAAGTGATGTGAGACGGTTCATGGCCTGCTCCCTGTTATTAGGGAGGCGACGTCTAGTGGGGCGAAAGGGTAGTGGAGCCACCCAGTTGTTTCCATCATCCTGGAAAACCTGTTTGTCCATAATGTCCAAGAAGGCTTTGTCCTCCACTGATGGTGCTGGTTTATCATCGTCTTGTGTTTTGTCGAACACGGAACATCCCAGGCTGTCTGTGTTCACAGTTGTGATTGGATCTCTCGAGTGCACTGTAGAGGGAGAGATGTGTTTCTGAGCTAAACTGTTGTAGTTCTCTTTTACCTGGATGATGTCAGGGCAAGGGCTCAGATAGGATGTGCGACCATTTTGAAGTATGTTTGTCCTGAACACGTTAACATTGGCTGGTCGGTGAGCCGTTCCCAGACAGACCTCACCCACGATGACCCACCCGAGGTCGAGTCGCTGTGCATAAGGAGTGTCGTGGGGCCCATTGATTTGCTCTCGTACCTTGTGTACCCTTAAGATGTCTCGTCCTAAGAGCAGGAGGATGGGAGCGTCTGGGTCCACTGCTGGAATTTTGTCCATAACTGGTTGCAGATGGGGATGATGATACGCAATGTCGGGGGAGGGAATCTCCATCCTATCGTCTGGCATCATATCACACTCTATCAGAGTAGGGAGAGTGAGCTGCATGTGTCCATCTATAGACTCCACCATGAAGTTGACGGCTCTCCTGCCTGAAGTCTCTGTTACCCCAGAACACGTCTTCATGGTGTATGGAGCAGAGTTGTCATTGATGTTGAAGAGACTGAAAAACTCTGTCTTGGCCAGAGATTTGTTACTCTGTTCATCAAGCACTACATACATTTTGACAGCTTTCTCTCTTTTCCCAGCCGGATAAGCTTTGACTAGGCATATTTTTGAACATGATCTTGGATTGACTGCCTCACCACAGATCTCTGTACACTTTGAGGTGACAGATAGAAGAGCATCGTCACCTTGCTCCCCGCCATGCTCCGTCTCTGCTTTAGCGGTGTCTGTATTTGAAGGGGCTGGGACTGGATGCAGAGCAGCAAGATGCCTGTCGCTGTCGCACTCAGAGCACTTGATTGAAACCTTACAGTCTTTAGCTCTGTGTTGAGTTGAGCCACAACATCGGAAACAAATGCCATTGTCTTTGAGATATGATTTGCGATCATCTAGAGTTTTGTATCTAAACCCACGACACTTTTTAAGAGGATGAGGCTTGTTATGTATTGGACAGTGATGGTCAGGGTTTTCAACCTTTGTCTTACTGGGTTTGGTTTGGTGGTCTGAGGCCTCAGATGACACATCTGTCTTATATACAGTCACAGGTGTCTTGCTGCTGTACCTGGCAGGTTTCTCACTTTTCATGGACACCTGGTTAGTTGAGGTGTAGAGGGTGAAGATGGGGTCATTTCTAATTTCGCCTGGTTCCTGATGAATCTCGAGAAGAACGAGAATGGTGGGAATGCTACCCGATAGTCCTCCTTATATTTGGATCCCTGTGCTATCCATTTTTCTTGTAAACTGAATGGAAGTTTCTCTACAATAGGCTTTACCCCCCGAGATGTGTCCAGATAAGCGAGGCCTGGAGGGTACCCTTCTACTTTAGCACACTCCAGTTCGAGAAGAATGTCACCTAGTTCCCTTAGTTTGTGATTGTCTTTGTTAGCCAGTTTTGGAAAATCCTCAATTTTCTTCAACAGTGCATTCTCGATCACTTCGGGTGTACCATAGCACTCTTCTAGTCGTTGCCAGACCATGTTAAGTCCGGCTGTTGCATTGAAAATATGGACAGATCTAATTCTGTTTGCTTGCTCAGACGACTCTGCCCCTAGCCACTTGGTAATTAGATCTAACTCTTCCCCGGCTGATAAATTCAAGTCTCTGGTCGCATTGAGAAAGGATGCTTTCCATGCCCAATAATTTTCAGGACGATCATCAAACTTCAGGAGTCCGGAACTCACCATCTCACGGCGTAGGAGGTACTTGATGAGGTCTGGTGCCACTTGTGACTCAGGGAAGTTTTGTGTGTGTGACTGGAAGTGGGCTTGTTTTCCATTTCCACCATGCTGCTGTTCCTTTCTTTTGAACGGAGAGTCTCTGCTCATGTTCTGTTGTTTGCTACTTTCTGGATTATGGCATGTAGCTGGGTCAACACTAAGCTCTTGTTTCTCCACTTCAAATGGAAGTTCAGCAAAGTAGGGCCTAGCATGTTGTTGCACATACTCACATGTACGTTGGACTGGACTTAAGGGCTGTGTCCCTGTGTCTAGTTCTTTGCGAAGCTCTCTGCGTTCTGATTCTACAGCTTCTTCAAAGGCTGCAGCTTCAGCCAACGCAGCAGCAGCTGCTCTCTCAACTTGGAGAACATATAAACTTGCCTCGAGGTCAGCTTTTTGCTTCAACAAGCTGGCCTCTATTTCTGCCTTTTGTTTCATCACAGAAGCTTCCTTCTCAGCATAAGAGACTTGTGCACGTGCTGCGTCCGCCTTGGCGCGTGCTTTGATGGCTGCAGAACTCGCCGTTGAGGATCTGCTTGACTGTTTTGATGACCTTGATCTTGTAGATTGAGACTTGGTCCCAATGTGCTGAAGAGGCTCTTCCATCTCTCTCTGTTGAACACCTGACTCTGGTTGTTGCATCGTAGACTGCTGGTCTTCCCTAGGATAAGAGGCTTTGTTGGCTGATGAACGTAGAAACATAACCACCGTGTGCAGTTATTCTTGTGCTTGAGCCCGCTGTGATGATGTTTTTTCACTATTCTGCCCTTGAGTTGCGTTCCCATGCAAAACTAGACAGATAGCTAACAACTAAGTCTTCAATAAAACTCCCAAGGCGTGACTTTTCTTGAATGAATATATTGAAAATGTTTATGTTGTGAAACTGCAAAATACAGAAAATAATATACTTTAGTATTCAATTCACACCGACACACTGTAGCTGTACATTATACATTTGAAGTTGCATAAATACAAAGCACGCGCTAAGGTACCATGCATCTGGCATGATGCCAAACCATATAGCTAATTGTTACTCATATGGTAATTGGCTCCTTTCATTACTCTAATATTGTACAACCATTTATGTAGAATAACAAAGCATATTACACTAGGAACAGTAACAAAACTACAGTATTGCATATTTTACAATTCGTTTGCATGACGCACGAGCAAAGTAATACAGCTAACGACATACATGAAAGGCATTGCAATTTGTGAGTAAATGCAACCAACATTGATATGTAAGCAACTCTATCAATAACAAGATTATAATCATTAGCTAAATGCTTGAATTGAACTTACAAACAAATATTTTCCAAGGCTGAAGCGTGACTTGAAAGACCTGCACCGTAGCGTTGTTTGTAGCTGCTTCTATGCGTGCAGAACAAATTCTCTACTTCCTGTTTGCGTAGTCTTTCTAAGTACCAGAAACATCCACTAGGGAGCAAATAACACCATTGAACACAATGAAAATCCAATTGAACCATTGTAATAAAATAATCTGTTACCTTCTAACAGGATGGCAGCACACCTGTCTTAAGCGGGATTCCAGGACAGTAAATAGCGGTCCTTGCAGTTAAAAACTAACCGCATTGCGGAATCCACGCAGAAACAAGTTCTGTATTCGTATTTAATGAATATTGGATTTTTATAAATCAAAAATAACAAACCAAGTGTTTTCCAGCATGCAATGTTCAGCTGCACACTGAATACTTATGTACATGTGATATTTCAGTTTAATCAATAATCTAAAAACCTGTTTTTGCTTTGTCATTATGAGGAATTGTTTGTAGTTTGAATAGGGAAAACAACAATTTAATTAATTTTAGAATAAGGCTGAAGGGTAACAAAATGTGGAAATAGTCAAGGGGTCTAGATCCTTTCCGAACGCACTGTATCACCATCATAGACTAATCCACATTATACTGACCTGCTAATGAAATTAGGATATGTGTGTCAAAATACAAACCAAATCAATTAACTTATCTACGGTGTGATCAGCAATAGCACAGATTACTTTACATTGTGTACTGTGGAAAAATAGGCCATACTGCAAATGTAGCCTGAAGAGAGCATTCTCAAGGAAAAGCTTTGTTGCTATCCATGTGAGTGTTTAAAACGTTTGAAGTTAACCCAAACCTATTTTTAAAGAATGTGTAAAGGTTTGGAAGGATCATACGGTTCAGCAAATAGGCTAATTTGTAATTTAGTGTTACAGGTTACTATTACATGGAAGAAAGTCATAGATCAAAGAATTTCTTAGAGGGTAAGATAATTCAATGGGAAAATAACTGTCATGAAACTGCTTGAGTGCATGTATACAACTATGTGTACTATTGTAGTCTAAGTTACAGAACATATGTCACTCCCTTCCAGGAAGAAAGAGTGAATTCACAGCTCTGTTTTGTGTTCCTAGCTTATGTTCCGAGCAAGGCAGGGGATGACTTTAAGCTCTCAAAGCCACTTGCCCATACGGCAAGTACAGTTTATGTTTTACTTGCCCTAAGGTCAAAGTTACTTGCCCAAAAAATGTAATAGTCCGTTACATGCACAAATGGATCAAATTTCAAGTACCTTTCATTTTAACGGGAGACGCACATACTCGAGGCTCAGCAGTGACACTGGTAGCCAAAATGCCATTGTATCATATGACAGGGCAATCTTGTCTTGTCACTAACTTGTGTCAGACAAACAATATGGCCTGTATTCCCAATGTTGTTCTAACAACAATAAATTGAATTAGATTACATACACACCAGCTCATTGCTATTGAACTACAGTATTTTGTTTAGTACTTTGATAATGAAAAATTAAGTAATGTACTGTAAGTGTAGAAGTAATAACTAAATTGATCTAGTAACTGTAACATTAGTCCTTAAGGGCTGGGTACCGATGAGTGCGGATCATCGTTACAGTCATCCCAAAAGGAAATAACGTTACACAACTAACAAAATATCTGCTAAAACACAATACTGTCTTGAGGTTTCTATCATACGATAGCTAACGTTAGTTAACATGGGTCTGTGCAAAATGTTAGTACCCTACTGAAAACTAGCTAGGCTATATTTCACAGGCTTGAAATATAGCTAACATTAGCTATAGCTACAACTTGACAGGTTTAAGGGTAGCTACATGAGTTCGTATCTAGGTTTTATGATGAGAGCCATATGTTATCAAAAAAGCTAATACAATTTGCATACACCCCATACTAAGTCAATTGCTAGCTAGACAATAATAGTTTATCACCTATATGGGATAACAAACAAACTGGGAATGTAAAAATATTAGCTAGCTAGTCGCCTCTCCTGAGTCTCCAACAATCGGATGTTCCGGTTGTCAAGGGAAATGGAAAGAGAGCACGTTTGAGTGGTAAGCCGAAAGTAGCTGACTTTAGACGGAGTCGACGAGAAAAGTCGGGATGAGGTACATATGCACCGACAGCAAGACGGCCAACTTCTGCTGTTTCCAGGAAACGCTTCAATGGCAGGCATACACTACCGTTCAAAAGTTTGGGGTCACTTAGAAATGTTCTTGTTTTTGAAAGGAAAGCACATTTTCTGTCCATTAAAATAACATGAAATCGAAGAGAAATACATTGTAGACATTGTTAATGTTGTAAATGACTATTGTAGCTGGGATAAGGCAGATTTTTTAAATGGAATATCTACAAGCTTAACATGCCAACCCCATGAGTGGACCTTTCTGTTTACCACAGTGAGTGTTTGATTCTATCTGTTCTCTTCTACCTTTCCTGGCTGGCAAAGTACCAGGACGTTGTCTCTGGTTTTTCTAATCTGAATTTAGAGAACTGAATTCGAAAACTGAAACAATCCATTTGAGAAGTGGAATATATTGGTCCTATATTTAGGCGATGTAAGAAAGCTCAGGAAATATATATACACACTACTGTTCAAAAGTTTGGGGTCACTTAGAAATGTCCTTGGTTTTGAAAGAAAAGCACAAAAAAAATGGTCCATTAAAAAACATCAAATTGATCAGAAATACAGTGTAGACATTGTTAATGTTGTAAATGACTATTGTAGCTGGAAACGGCAGATTTGTAATGAAATATCTACATAGGCGTACAGAGGCCCATTATCAGCAACCATCACTCCTGTGTTCCAACGGCACGTTGTGTTAGCTAATCCAAGTTGATCATTTTAAAAGGCTAATTGATAATTAGAAAACCCTTTTACAATTATGTTATCACAGCTGAAAACTGTTGTTCTAATTAAAGGAGCAATAAACCTTTAGATTAGTTGACTATCTGGGGCATCAGTATTTGTGGGTTCGATTACAGGCTCAAAATGGCCAGAAACAAAGACCTTTCTTCTGAAACTGAAACTTCTTGTTCTGAAAAATTAAGGCTATTCCATGCGAGATATTGCCAAGAAACTGAAGATCTCATACAATGCTGTGTACTACTCTCTTCACAGAATAGCACAAGATGGCTCTAACCAGAATAGAAAGAGGTGTGGGAGGCCCCAGTGCACAACTGAGCAAGAGGACATGTACAGTAGAGTGTCTAATTTGAGAAACAGACGTGTCAAAAGTCTTCAACTGGCAGCTTCATTAAATAGCACCTGCAAAACACCTGTCTCAATGTCAACAGTGAAGAGGCGACTCCGGGATACTGGCCTTCTAGCAGTCCAAAAGATACAGAACGGCAGGCAGGCTCAGGGGCAGGGCAGGAAGAGGTCAGTAATCCAGGGTGGTGTGACAAGATACAGAATGGCAGGCTCAGGGTCAGGGCAGGCAGAATGGACAAAACAGGAACTAGAGGAAGGCAGAAGCACAGGAAAAACACTGGTAGGCTTGATGACACAAAACAAACTGGCACAACAGACAAAATACACTGGGGATAATGGGGAAGATGGATGACACCTGGAGGATGTTGGAGACAAGCACAAAGACAGGTGAAACAGATCAGGGTGTGACAGTACCCCCCCCCCCCCCCCCCTCTAGGGGTGGCCACTTGGCATCCTACTTGGGCCCATACATGGTTGATCGGGGTGCCAGCGTTGGAACTCAGCGATGAGGTCTGGGTCCAGGATGTGCCTAGCAGGGACCCAGCACCTCTCCTCTGGACCATAACCCTCCCAGTCAACCAGGTACTGGAATCCACTGCCCCAAGGTATAACCTTCAGGAGGTGCCTCACCGTGTACGCCGGTTGGCCATCAATGAGACAGGGGAGAGGGGTGGACCTGGAAAGAGGAGACAAAGGGCTGTGAGACATAGGTTTAATCCTAGACACATGAAAAGTAGGATGTATATGGAGGGTATGGGGCAACAGAAGACGAACAGTAGAGGGGCTAATGATCTTGGAGACAGGGAAAGGGCCGATAAAATGGGGGGAAAGTTTATGGGACTCCACTCGGAGGGGCGATCTTGAGTGGACAGAGAATATCTCTGCCCAAGACGATTCCGGGGAGCCATGGTCTGGTGGCAGTCCACTTTTTTTGATACCTGGATGTAGTCTTGAGAAGAGCCAACTGGGCTCTCTTTCAGGTATGGCAACAGCGGCGGACAAACATCTGGACTGAGGGTATGCCGATCTCTTCCTCTTGCTATGGGAAGAGCGGGGGCTGATAACCCAGGGAACACTCAAAGGGTGAGAGACCCGTGACAGAGCAGGGGAGGGTGTTGCGGGCATATTGAACCCACAGGATTTGCCTGCTCCAGGTGGTGGGGTTAGCGGAAACAAGGCAGCAAAGAGTCATCTACAGATCTTCATTGGCTCGCTCCAACTGGCTGTTGGACTGAGGGTGGAACCCGTAGGACAGGCTGGCCGATGACCCAATGAGTGTGCAGAACACCTTCCAGAACCGGGACGAGAACCTAGGACCCCGGTCGGAGACCATGTCAACTGGGAGTCCATGATCCGGAAGACGTGCTGCACCATGAGCTGGGCCATCTCTTTGGCAGAGGGTAGCTTGGGGAGAGGAATGAAATGGGCGGCTTTGGAAAACCAGTCCACTACTGTCAGGATGGCGGTGTTGCCATCAGACGGGGGGAGACCTGTGAAGAAGTCCAGGGATAGGTGAGACCAGGGATGGTGATGGACAGGCACTTGCTGAGGAGTCTTGTTCTGTGCAATGATCGTGCAGGCGGCGACAAACAAGGAGACATCCAGAATCATAGTAGGCCACCAAAAGCGTTGACAGCGTCAGGAACAAATATCCGGTTATCAGCCCCCCTGGAGTTCGGCTGGGAACGCTGCGCTTCACGGACCTATTCCCCAACTGAGTGCTGTTGCCAGGCACAAGGTGAAAAAGATGGTCTCAGGGTACGAGAGTGTAGCCGCGGGGCTAAAGCGGCGTGACAGCGCATCCGGCTTGATATTACTGGATCCTGTAGCAGAGGGAGAAGTTAAACTGTGTGAAAAGCAGGGCCCACCTAGCTTGCCTGGATTTGAGATGCTTGGCAGTGCGGAGATATTCCAGGTTCTTGTGAATCATCCACACAATGAATGAATGTTCCACCCTCTCCAACCAGTGTCTCCATGCCGTCTTCACCGTGAGGATCTCACGATTCCCCACATTGTAATTCCCCCCATGGCGTTGAGGCGATGGGAGAAGGCGCATGGATGTAACTTGAGGTCCAGGGCTGAACGCTGGGACAGCACAGCCTCCACTCCGATACCCGAAGCGTCGGCCTCTACCATGAACTGACGGGATGGGTCAGGATGAACCAATATGGGAGTTATGGGTAAGCAGTGTTTGAGGTCCCTGAACGCCCGGTCAGTAGCTGGGGATCACATGAATGGAACCTTGGGAGAGGTGAGTGCATACAGGGGAGAAGCCAGGGTGTTGTAACCCCAGATAAAGTGGCAATAAAAGTTGTCAAATACCACGAAACTACACTCTGGACGTAGGCTGGGGCCAATCCACCACCGCTCTCACCTTCCCGGGATCCATCTGTACATTCTCTGCAGAGATGATGTAACCAAGGAAGGTGATGATGGAGCGATGGAATTCGCATTTCTCCGCTTTCACAAAAAGCTGGTTCTCCAGGAGGCACTGGAGGACCTGTCAGATATGAAGCTCGTGTTATTGGGCTGAGTGGGAGAAAATTAGGATATCGTCAATGTAGGCGAAGACAAACTGGTTCAACATGTCGCAGAGAAAATCATTAACCAGGGCCTGGAACACAGCTGGGGCATTGGTTAGGCCAAATGGCATGACCAGATATTCATAGTGACCGCTATTCGCACCAGATGGTAGGCATTCCGCAGGTCGAACTTGAATAAAACGGTGGCCCCCTGGAGCGTTTCGAAGGCCGAGGAAATGAGTGGTAGCTGGTAGCGGTTCTTCACAATGATGTCATTGAGGCCCTGGTAGTCGATTAGCCTGGTGCAGCGGGGGAGGCAGAAGGACGAATACACCTTGCAACTAGGGAATCCTCAATGTAAGTTTCCATAGCCTTGGTCTCCGGACACGACAGAGAGTACAGTTGTCCCCGGGACATTTGATTTATTGATATTTTATCAATTTAAGTATTTGTGCTGTTGAATGAAAGACATGTTTCTTATTTAAGATGTATATCCTAGTTTAGATATAGTGAAATAGTTTTTCCCCACTTACAATAGAGGGAACTCAACAATGTATAATCTTTACACAACTTGAGAAAGACATGGCATGTCATTCTTGTCTGTGCCAAGAGCCAGAGAAGGATGCAACAGTCCTGTCAATCGTCCTTTCTAAAAGTAAGTCATGCATTCCTGGCCAGGTAAAGTCATATTTGATAGTACTGCTGCATTAAGGACAGAATGTACAGTCATTTTCTATGGCATGGTTAGATGGCTGGGTCATCGCTCTCCTTTTGTAATGTTTTTCTGTTGTATGAATATTGATCTTATGACAGGGGTGGCCAACTCCAATAAGCTACCACAGGCAAAACAATTCTGATATTTTTTTCACTTAATTGCTCTTTTGACCAATCACATCAGATCTTTTCCAGACCTGATCTGATTGCTCAAAAGAGCAATTAGTGGAAAAAATATCAGAATTTCGCTGCTTGTGTAAAAGCAGCCTTAGAGAACTATAGGAGTACATGGGATGAGGTAGAGGCTGAAAGCTGTGGCTAGCGATCAATTGTTGATAAACAAACAATCCAACTTTACTCGGTGTGGCGGCGTTTCGGCATGGCTGTGCTGTGCTGTGACTGGGTCAGAGATGGTAGGAGATAGTGATGGAGAAGAAAGTGAAGCAAGTATGGAGCATAGTGGGACAAATAAAGAGGGGGGGGTAAGAGGCTGTGATAAAAGAGTTGATTGGGGAAGTTGTCAAAGTGTTAAGATGGGAGCTTGTTGGTGTTCTGTAAGGACATGGCGCAGAGGGAAAAAGCTCTCAAGGTGTAAGGTAGTGTCGAGCAGCTAGACTGATCAAGCAGAGAAGCAGTGGATTAATTAAAGGGGTGATAACAGGAGTGCCTGTGAGTGTTAGCACTAAAGAGGTAAGCGACAACTTGAGAGGAGGCGTTCTAAGTCAAATCAAATCAAAGATGATTTGTCACGTGAGCCGAATACAACAGGTCTAACCAATAGTGCAAAAAAGGTATTAGGTGAACAATAGGTAAGTAAAGAAATAAAGGCTATATACAGTAAAAAAATACAGGCTATATACAGTAGCGAGGCTATAAAAGTAGTGAGGCTACATACAGATACCGGTTAGTCAGGCTGATTGAGGTGGTATGTACATGTAGATATGGTTAAAGTGACTATGCATATATGATGAACAGAGAGTAGCAGTAGCGTAAAAGAGGGGTTGGCGGGTGGTGTGTGGCGGGACACAATGCAGATAGCCTAGTTAGCCAATGTGCGGGAGTACTGGTTGGTCGGCCCAATTGACGTAGTATGCACATAAATGTATAGTTAAAGTGACTGTGCATATATGATAAACAGAGAGTAGCATCAGCGTAAAAGACGGGTTGGAGGGGGCTCACAATGCAAATAGTCTGGGTAGCCATTTGATTAACTGTTCAGGAGTCTTATGGCCTGGGGGTAAAAATTGTTGAGAAGCCTTTTTGTCCTAGACTTGGCACTCCGGTACCGCTTGTCATGCGATAGTAGAGAGAACAGTTTATGACTGGGTTGGCTGGGATCTTTGACAATTTTTAGGGCCTTCCTCTGACACCGCCTGGTGTAGAGGTCCTGGGTGGCAGGCAGCTTAGCCCCAGTGATGTACTGGGCCACACGCACTACCCTCTGTAGTGCCTTGCGGTCAGAGACCGAGCAATTGCCGTACCAGGCAGTGATGCAACCAGTCAGGATGCTCTCGATGTTGCAGCTGTGGAACCATTTGAGGATCTCAGGACCTATGCCAAATATTTTTAGTTTACTGAGGGGGAATAGGCTTTGTCGTGCCCTCTTCACGACTGTCTTGGTGTTCTTGGACCATTCTAGTTTGTTGTTGATGTGGACACCAAGGAACTTGAAGCTCTCAACCTGCTCTACTACAGCCCCGTCGATAAGAATGGGGGCATGCTCGGTCCTCCTTTTCCTGTAGTCCACAATCATCTCCTTAGTCTTGGTTACATTGAGGGATAGACCTCCTCCCTATAGGCTGTCTTGTCGTTGTCGGTGATCAGGCCTACCACTGTTGTGTCGTCTGCAAACTTAATGATGCTGTTGGGGCCGTGCCTGGCCATGCAGTTGTGGGTGAACAGGGAGTAAAGGAGGGGACTGAGCACGCACCCCTGGGGAGCCAGGATCCAGTTGCAGTGGGAGGTGTTTAGTCCCAGGATCCTTAGCTTATTGATGAGCTTTGAGGGTACTATGGTGTTGAACGCTGAGCTGTAGTCAATGAATAGCATTCTCACATAAGTGTTCCTATTGTACAGGTGGGAAAGGGCAATGTGGAGTGCAATAGAGATTGCATCATCGGTGGATCTCTTTGGGCGGTATGCAAATTGTTGTGGGTCTAGGGTTTCTGGGATAATGGTGTTGATGTGAGCCATGACCAATCTTTCAAAGCACTTCATGGCTTCGGTCGTGAGTGCTACGGGTCTGTAGTCATTTAGGCAGGTTGCCTTTGTGTTCTTGGGCAAAGGGACTATGGTGGTCTGCTTGAAACATGTTTGTATTACAGACTCAATCAGGGACATGTTGAAAATGTCAGTGAAGACACCTGCCAGTTGGTCAGCACATGCTCGCAGCACACGTCCTGGTAATCCGTCTGGCCCAGCAGCATTGTGTAAATTGACTGGTTTTACATCGGCTACGGAGAGCGTGATCATACAGTCATCCGGAACAGCTGATTCTCTCATGCATGTTTCAGTGTTATTTGCCTCGAAGCGAGCATAGAAGTAGTTTAGCTTGTCTGGTAGGCTCGTGTCACTGGGCAGCTCTCGGCTGTGCATCCCTTTGTAGTCTGTAATAGTTTGCAAGCCCTGCCACATCCAATGAGCATCAGAGCTGGTGTAGTGCGATTTGATCTTAGTCCTGTATTGACTCTTTGCCTATTTGATGGTTCGTCTGAGGACATTTCTAATAAGCTCTCAGGTTAGAGTCCCTCTCCTTGAAAGCGGCAGCTCTAGCCTTTATCTCAATGCGGATGTTGCCTGTAATCCATGGCTGCTCGTTGGAGTTTGTACGTACGCTCACCGTGGGGACGATATCATCGATGCACTTATTAATGAAGCCAATGACTGATGTGGTGTTCTCCTCAATACCATCGGAGGAATTCCGGAACATATTCCAGTCTGTGCTAGCAAAACAGTGCTCTAGGTTAGCATCTGCTTAATCTGACCACTTTTTTATTGATCGAGTCACTGGTACTCCCTGCTTTATTTTTGTTTGTAAGCAGGAATCAGGAGGATATAAGAATTGTCAGATTTGCCAAATGGAGGGTGAGGGAGAGCTTTGTATGCGTCTCTCTGTGTGTGTAAAGGTTCCAGAGTTTTTTTCCCTCTGGTTGCAAATTTAACATGCTGATAGAAATGTGATTTAAGTTTCCCTGCATTAAAGAACCCGGCCACTAGGAGCGCAGCATCTGGTTTGCTTATGGCGGAATACAGCTCATTGAGTGCAATCTTAGCGCCAGCATCAGTCAGTGGTGGTATGCAGACAGTTACGAAAAATACAGATAAACTATCTAGGTAAATAGTGTGGTCTACAGCTTATCATGAGATACTCTACCTCAGGCAAGCAAAACCTTGAGACTTCCTTATGTGCACCAGCTGTTATTTATAAAATGCATAGTTCGCTGCCTCTTGTCTTACCAGACGCCGCTGTTCTGTCCAGCCGATTCAGCGTATAACCAGCCAGCTGTATGTCGATAATGTCATCGTTCAGCCAGGACTCCGTGAAGCATAAGATATTACAGTTTTGAATGTCCCCTTTGGTATTTTAATCTTGCGCGTAGGTCAGAGATTTTGTTTTCCAAAGATTGCACGTTTGCTAGCAGAATGGAAGGAAATGGGGGTTTATTCGATCGCCTACAAATTCTCAGAAGGCAGCCTGCACTCTGGCCCACTTCTCTTCTCTTCTCCACCTTCTCTTCATGCAAATGATGGGGATCTGGGCCTGTTTCTGCAAAAGCAGTATATCGTTCACGTCGGGCTCGTTAAACTCGTTAAAAGAATAAAAGGATTCTGCCAGTCTGTGGTGACTAATCGCAGTTCTGATACCCAGAAGTTATTTTCGGTCATAAGCAGCAACAGTATATACAAAATTATTTACAAACAACGCAAAGAAACAAACAAAAATAAATAAAATTGGTTAGGAATACGTAAAACATCAGCCTTGTTCTCTGGCGCCATCTTGTTACTGGAGTTGGGGCGAGGTAAGGTCGGCGCAACAGATGAGAGTAGGAGCCTGTTGGAGACAAAGCGGATTAACAGCACAGCCCCTCTCACAGCATAGAATGAACACATATACAGTACGTTTGGACACAAGCGGGCAGGTGATGAAAAGTAAATGGCCATAAACACACACCTGAATCCAGTGGACTTTTTCAAATGTATTTTATTTCACCTTGATTTAACCAGATAGGCTAGTTGAGAACAAGTTCTCATTTGCAACTGCGACCTGGCCAAGATAAAGCAAAGTAGTGAGACACATAAAACAACACAGAGTTACACATGGAATAAACAAACATACAGTCAATAATACAGTAGAAAAAGTATATATACAGTATGTGCAATTGAGAAAGGATAAGGGAGGTAAGGCAATAAATAGGCCATGGTGGATTTGGGTGAAGGAGAAATGGGGGAGGAATGGACGAGTTGCTGTGGGGGGTGGAGGGCTGTTGATCGGGGTAGGGGTAGCCAGGTGGAAAGCATGGCCAGCCGTAGAAAATAGCTTATTGAAATTCTCAATTATAGTGGATTTATCAGTGGTGACAGTGTTTCCTAGCCTCAGTGCAGTGGACAGCTGGGAGGAGGTGCTCTTATTCTCCATGAACAATACAGTGTCCCAGAACTTTTTTTAGTTTGTGCTACAGGATGCAAATTTCTGCTTGAAAGAGCTAGCCTTAGCTTTGCTCACTGCCTGTGTATATTGGTTCCTGACTTCTCTGAAAGGTTGCATATCACGGGGGCTATTCGATGCTAATGCAGAACGCCACAGGATGTTTTTGTGCTGGTCAATGGCAGTCAGGTCTGGAGAGAACCAAGGGCTGTATCTATTCCTGATTCAATATTTTTTGAATGGGGCATGCTTATTTAAGATGGTGAGGAAGGCACTTTTACAGAATAACCAGGCATCCTCTACTGACGGAATGAGGTTAATATCCTTCCAGAATACCCGGATCAGGTCGATTAGAAAGCCCTGCTCGCTGAAGTGTTTTAGGGGGCGTTTAAAAGTGATGAGGTGTGGTCGTTTGACTGCAGACCCATTACGGATGCAGGCAATGAGGCAGTGAGCGCTGAGATCTTGGTTGAAAACTGCAGAGGTGTATTTGGAGGTTGGTTAGGATGATATCTATGAGGGTGCCCGTGTACCTGGTGGGTTCATTGATAATTTGTGTGAGATTGAGGGCATCAAGCTTAGATTGTAGGGCGGCCAGGATGTTAAGCATGCCCCAGTTTAGGTCACCTAGCAGCACAAGCTCTGAAGATAGATGGGGGGCAATCAATTCACATATGCTGTCCAGGGCACAGCTGGGGGCAGAGGGTGGTCTATAGCAAGTGGCAACGGTGAGACTTGTTTCTGGAAAGGTGGATTTTTAAAAGTAGAAGCTCAAATTGTAAGACAGAACTCTGAAAGCTATCTCTGCAGTAGATTGCAAAACCGTCCCCCTTTGGCAGTTCTATCTTGTCGGAAAATTTTATAGTTACGGATGGACATTTCAGGGTTTTTGGTGGTCTTCATAAGCCAGGATTCAGACAAGGCTAGGACATCCGGGTTGGCAGAGTGTGCTAAAGCAGTGAAATAAACAAACTTAGGGAGGAGGCTTCTAATGTTAACATGCATGAAACCAAGGCTTGTACGGTTACAGAAGTCAATAAATGAGAGCACCTGGGAGTAGGAGTGGAGCTAGGCACTGCAGGGCCTGGATTAACCTCTACATCACCAGAGGAACAGAGTAGGATAAGGGTACGGCTAAAGGCTATCAGAACTGGTCGTCTAGTACATTCGGAACAGAGAGTAAAAGGAGCAGGTGTCTGGGCGCGATAGAATAGATTCAAGGCGTAATGTACAGACAAAGGTATGGTAGGATGTGAGTACATTGGAGGTAAACCTAGTCATTGAGTAATGATGAGAGAGATATTGTCACTAGAGATGTTTACACCAGGTGATGTCATCACATGTGTGGGAGGTGATACTAAATGGTTGGCTAAGGCATATTGAGCAGGACTAGAGGCTCTACAGTGAAATAAGGCAATAATCACTAACCAGGACTGTAATGGACAAGGCATATTGATATTAGGGAGAGGCATGCATAGCCGGGTGATCATAGGGGTCCAGTGAGTGGTTGGGCTGGCTGGAGACACAGCGATTCAGACAGCTAGCAGGCTGGGGCTAGCAAGCTAGCAGAAGCGCCTTAGAGGGACATCTCGATGGAGGAAAGTCTGTTTTAGCCTCCGCATGCAGTGACGTCGATAGACCAGTCGTGATGGATTAGTAGGGTTCCGAGTAGCAGAGGGGCCCAAGAAATTGGCCGATGGATCTATTCAGCTAACAGTCCAATATGCTTTAGACAGCTGGCGGGCCGTGGCTAGCAGATGGGCATTTAGGAGACGTGGCGATGTAGGGGACAGGTGACTACCCCCTCAAGCAGATTACGTCATAGTCCAGTCGTGAAGGATTGGCGGGGTTCCATGCCCCGTACCGGCAGTAGAAGGGGTCCGGTTATTGTAGCCCAGGAGTGGCTGATGGGCTAGCCGGGAGAATGGGCCTAGCATGGGCTAGCTCCAGGTTAATTGGTGCTTGCTTTGGGACAGATGTTAGCCAGGAGTAGTCACTCGGATAGCAGCTAGCTAGCTGCGATGAACCAGGCGAAAAGGTTCAGAGCTTGCGGTAGGAATCTGGGGATATAGAGAGAAAATAGGTCCAGTATGCTCTGGTTTGAGTGGCGTTGTACAAACTGGCGAGAGCTTTCCTAGCTAAAGGTTAGCTGATGACCGCTAGCAGCGGTTAGCTGACTACTAGCTAGTAACTAGTGAGCTGACTAGATTCTGATGGGGGATTCCGGTTACGAGGTAAATAAAAATAGTTTAGAAAAAGCAGATCCACACCACATTGGGTGAGGTGGGTTGCAGGAGAGTATTTAGAAGTTGAGGTTTAGAAAAAAATCTAAAAGATATGCGAAGACAAAGATATAAAACGATATATGCATGGGACACGACAAGACTAAGGTCAAAGACGTCTGACTGCTACGCCATCTTGGATCCATCATGAACTTCTCGGTGTCTTTCCTGTATCTTTATTCACTCATTTTTTTTGTCTCATATAGGCTGTATTTTATGTGTGAAGGGCACTTTGAAATATACCTTTTGTAATTATACTTGAATGACAATTTGTACAGTATGTAAACTCAGCAAAAAAAGAAACGCCCTCTCACTGACAACTGTGTTTATTTTCAGCAAACTTAACGTGAAAATATTTGTATGAGTATAACAAGATTCAACAACTGAGACATAAACTGAACAAGTTCCACAGACATGTGACTAACAGAAATGGAATAATGTGTCCCTGAACAAAGGGGGGGAGCGGGGGGGTTAAAATCAAAAGTTACAGTCAGTATCTGGTGTGGCCACCAGTTGCGTTAAGTACTGCAGTGCATCTCCTCCTCATGGACTGCACCAAATTTGCCAGTTCTTGCTGTGAGATGTTACCCCACTCTTTCACCAAGGCACCTTCTGGGGGGATGGCCCTAGCCCTCAGCCTCCGATCCAACAGGTCTCAGACATGCTCAATTGGATTGAGATCCGGGCTCTTCGCTGGCCATCGCAGAACACTGAAATTCCTGTCTTGCAAGAAATCACGCACAGAACGAGCAGTATGGCTGGTGGCATTGTCATGCTGGAGGGTCATGTCAGCATGAGCATGCAGGAAGGGTACCACATGAAGGAGAAGGATGTCTTCCCTGTAACGCACAGTGCTGAGATTGCCTGCAATGACAACAAGCTCAGTCCGATGATGCTGTGACACACCGCCCCAGACCATGACGGACCCTCCACCTCCAAATTGATCCCGCTCCAGAGTACAGGCCTCGGTGTAACGCTCATTCTGTCGACGATAAACGCAAATCCGACCATCACTCCTGGTGAGACAAAACCGCGAAACAGTTTTCATAACTGTGACCTTAATTTCCTACCGTCTGTAAGCTGTTAGTGTCTTAATGACCATTCCACAGGTGCATGTTCATTAATTGTTAATGGTTCATTGAACAAGCATGTGAAACTGTTTAAACCCTTTACAATGAAGATCAGTGAATGTTATTTGGATTTTTAAGAATTCTTTGAAAGACAGGGTCCTGAAAAAAGTTTATATTTGTACATTGTAAAACTGGATGGATATCAGTTTGGCATTAAGATGATTCTTTCAACTTTTTTCACATGCATCTATTTATATAAACTCAAACATACATCTTTATACTGTATGTGTGTGGTAGAATATGCCTCCTCAAATGTTTGTTTCTTCTCAATGTGAAGGACAGTTGTTGGTATAACAAGGAGATTCCCCTTCAGTCCATTTCCAGTATGCAGTTTTGGAACACCCCTTCTAGAGAACAGAAAGCAAGTGTGTTGACTGAAAAACGGATCTACCTCAGTATCTTGCACAATAGTGTCTCTGAGTCACTGGCTGCAGCCCAAATGGCACCTTAATGCATTTACAGTGCACTACTTTTGTAGGGCTCAGGTCAGAAGTAGTTTATTATATAAAGCATAGGCTGCCATTTTGGGACGCGAGCAATGACTAGAGAAACATGAAGCTCATCCTTGTTTTGACCCTATGCTGTTCTTTAGAAAAAATATAATTCACAGAGTCATTGAACACAAACTCATCAGTCCAGGTCTGTGGTCTGCCTGTTGGGACTGTAAGCAGCACAAAAAAAGAATTTCCGTGGCCGTAATAAACAAAGCCTGGGGATCCACAGTTGAAGTATGTTGTCACGTTCTGACCTTAGTTCCTTTTTATGTCTTTGTTTTAGTATGGTCAGTGCGTGAGTTGGGGTGGGCAGTCTATGTTATTTTTTCTATAATTTGGGATTTCGGTGTTTGGCCTGGTATGGTTCTCAATCAGAGGCAGCTGTCAATCGTTGTCCCTGATTGAGAACCATACTTAGGCAGCCTGGTTTCACCTTTGAGTTGTGGGTGATTATTTTCTGTTCAGTGTTTTTTCAGCACCATACAGGACTGTTCGTTTGCGTTTTATTTTGTTCAGTGTTCATTACGTTATTAAAAATATGAACACTTACCACGCTGCGCATTGGTCCTCCTCTTCTTCCACCTACGACGAGCGTTACATATGGGACATATTATGTAAAACTAACCGATCTTGTCAGTGGAAAATAAAGGAAAATGTATTAAATATATATTTTATATATATAAAAAAAAAAAAAAAAAAAAAAAAAGGGGTTTTGGAAAAGATGCAGACAAATGATGGAATTCACAATCTGCAATATTAAAGCTGATATACCCCCATAGAGTTGATATATTTTTATCAACACTTGACCCTAAATAATGGACTGACTTGGTAAGGTAGAGGGGGAGAGGACATTTTATTTTCCGAGCACACCAAAACAATATTGTATTGTGAACTCCTACTTCCTCCCCGTACGATGGACTAATATATTCTGTTCTATTAATGTTGAAAGTCTCACTGAAAATAAAGCTCTATAAAGATATGCTGACTTAGAAGTCAATTATTAGTTCACATGGATAACACATTTGGTTTATTTCATATTGGATAATGTCACACATTCACAAACCATGCTCCAAAAAGGGCACATGTATTCTGGTGGCATGCAGTGAAGTACTAGGCTATGTTTGTTTCCCGTATATATGGAAAAGTAGTGTTAACTGAGTGATGGTGGAAGAATATTTTTTATAACCCTCAATGTAGCAATATTTAAAAGGTCTGTACATGCAACTTCCCTTTCTGAGCATATTCTCTGTAGGAACAAATATTGGAGATTGTCCTGTTGAGATCTGTACGTATGTTCCAAACAAAAGAATCTCAAACAAATTAACAAAATATACTGCACTTTTCAGTCTTCGGAAAATTCATGACAACACAAAAATGAATATGAAAAACATTTCCCAGAAACAAATTATACAAAAACTTGTAATGCAACAGTAATATCTCTATATTTGACCTCGAACAAGAAGTTTTGATGGGCAGGGAAATTGCATAGCATTTCTTCATTCCATTCATGACACAAAGTCAATAAGGCATTGTGAAAAGGCAAAATGTACATTTGTCAAACTGTTTTTTCTATCTGGAAAGATATGTCATTAACCATACATCTACTAGTGTAGCATACAATGCCTCCAAAGTATTCACACCCCTCGACTTTTTCCACATTTTGTGTTTCAGTCTGAATTTAAAGTGTATTAAATTGAGATCGTATTTCACTGGCCTACACACAATAGCCCATAATTTCAAAGAGGAACAATGTTTTTTTGACATTTTTACAAATGAATAAAAAATGAAAAGCTGAAATGTTGAGCCAATTATTCAACCCCTTTTATGGCAAACCTAAAGTTCAGGAGTAAAACCTTGCTGAACAAGTCACAAGATGCATGCACGCACTGTGTGCAATAAGTATTTAACATGATTTTTGAATGACGACCTCGTCTCTGTACCCCACACATACAATTACTTGTAAGGTCCCTCAGTTGAGCAAGGAGGTTTTCCAGTGCCTCACAAAGAAGGGCACCTATTGGTAGATGGGTAAAAAAAAAGAAGCAGACATTGAATATCCTTTTTAGCAAAGTTATTCATTACACTTTGGATGGTGGATCTATACACCCAGTCAGTACAAAGTTAAAGGCGTCCTTTCTACCAGAGTTTAATGGCTGTGATAGGAGAAGACTGAGGATGAATCAACAACATTGTAGTTACTCCACAAAACTAACCTAAATGACAGAGTGAAAAGAACTAAGCCTGTACAGGATACAAATATTCAAAACATGCATCCTGTTTGCAATAAAGCACTAAAGTAAAACTACCAAAATATGTGTCAAAGAAATGTAATTTATGTCCTGAATACAAAGCGTTATGTTTGGGGCATATCCAACACATCACGGAGTACCACACTTCATATTTTCAAGCATGGTGGTGGCTGCATCATGTTATGGGTATGCTTGTCATCAGCAAGGACTACAGTTTTTTGGGGGAAAATAAATAAATAAATGGAATAGAGCACAGAGGAATAGAGGAAAACCTGGTTCAGTCTGCTTTCCAACAGACACTGGGACACAAATACAGCTTTCAGCAGGACAATAACCTAAAACAAAAGTCCATAAATACACTGGAGTTGCTTACCAAGATGACATTGAATGTTCCTGTGTAGCCTAGTTACAAGACTAGTTGCAAGACTTGAAAATGGCTGTCGAGCAATGACAACAACTAACTTGTACAATCCAGCTGCACGTAGCTCTTGGAGACTTACCCAGAAAGACTCACAGCTGTCAAAGATGATTCTAACATGTATTGAGTCAGGGGTGTGAATACTTATGTAAATCATATCGCTTTTTCATTTTCAATAAATTTGCTACAATTTCAAAAAACATGTTTTCACCTTGTCATTATGGGTATTGTGTGTAGATTGGTGAGAATGTTTATATTGAATCCTTTTAGAATTTAGGATGTAACAAAATGTGGAACAAGTCAAGGGGTATGAATACTTTCTGAAGGTACTGCATTTCAAGAGGGTCCTGTTGTATTGGCTAGCATCACCTTTTCGCTTCCTTCAAGTCTTCTTTCTTGGAATGATGCGTCATCACACTTTGTCCATTCAAAGTTCAACTTGGCCGGCTTATAGAGAATAGGGGCTATGGACTTTTCTTAAGAGGTCAATGGGTGACGCCAACTACCTAGGTCAGTAATTAACTGAAAATAAACGGGTCTGCATGTAGGCATCTATTTCCTTTTTAGGATCTTAAAACAATAAAACCTTGACATACAGGCAAACTATATCATCCACTTAAAAGTGATTTAACAAGTCACGTCAAGATGCCCACATGAAGTTCATGATTGCCATTTGGGTAAGTGCAAAAATAATAGGCTGACAAAGTTTGGAACAAAAGTGAAATGAACAAAGGCGCAGAGGAAGAATCACTGTACATGAAGTGTGACAACCTCGAACTAAGTCACCATACGTCCTCCTAACACTGAGGCCTGTAGCCGCTGAGCTGAGGCATGTAGCTAGGGTCAGGGCCTGGCTGTCCGTCAGGTGACTGACCCTCCTCTGTGGGTGTGGTCTGCTGAAAGTCCTCCTCCAGGGGGCAGAACCGGCGCAAAGCCAACCCCTGCTTCTTCATCTCCATCTGGTTCAAGTCCTCCAGGTCTCCGCTGTCGCCATTGTTCCCCCCAGGCAAGCGCCCGAAGTAGGGGTTCCGCAGGTAGCGCTGTGACTCGGGGCCCTCCGGGTGCTCCTCGCTGTCCAGCAGGGGTTGGGTGGACTCGGAGCGGGTGAAGCTGGGCGTCTGGGACGAGCCGGACTGGGGGAGAGGGCAGGGGGTCTGGCCCTTGTAGCCGCAGGATGCCACCACCGACGAGTACTGGACGGTGCTGGCTGTAGTCTGGCCCTCGTCGCCGCCCTCGTCGCTGTCTGAGACGCTCTGGTGAGGCGATGACAGGCAAGAGGAGCCGCCGATGCCGCTGCTATGCTCCTCCGACAGGTATTTGTCCTTTTTGAGCGGCAGGCCTGCCTTGTCCTCCTCACACAGAGACTTCCTGTCAAACACGTCCACCTCTACAATACTCACGTCACCCAGCGCGCTCTCCTTAGGAATGTCAGCCTGGAACAAAAAGGGAGGGTTAAGTCAAGTCAAGTTCTCTTTAAAGTGAATGTCACATCTATGTGAAGGTGAACCAAAGTGTATATTCGTCAAATCCGTCATGATTTATGTATTGTAACAAGCCCACAGTGTTTCCTTAAAGATGTACTATGCAGAAATGGCTTCGCCATTTCCTGGTTGCTAAAATTCTAATAGTTCGCCTAATTTCAGTTCATGTACCATGACATGCAAGTCAAGTGTAGAGAATCATTGTACCATCTAAACCACTGTGAAATATATTTTCCAAAATATTGTATTTTCAACTGGTGTAGAAAACAGAAAGTAAGACACAAAAACAAAACTTAGAAATAGCATAGAAATAGAGCACATAGAACAGTGCCAACAGAAATTGTATTTGTATTCCATTATTTTTCATTTGTATTAGGATATTGAATTTGTAATGCACAAATTGAATCGTTGAATTAACACACTGAACTTGTATTTCATGATTTGAAACTGAATTAAGTGAATATTGCATTCAGTTTTAAAATGTATTTAAATTTAATTGAATATTCAAATCCAATATTTATATATTCAGTTTCAATATGGTAGATATTACATTCATTGTCTGTGTATGCATTCCGATTCAGTTTTCAAATTCAGATTCAAAACCAGAGACAACATGCTGAGGCTTTGCCAGCTAAGAAAAGTAGAGAAGAACCGGATACAATTAAATGCTCACTGTGGTAAACAGAAGTTTCTGCCGGTTTCTGAAGCAAATGTGGCATGTAGAATTTATTTTCTTCCTATGAATTTGGCTGTAGTGTTTGAACCGTTTCGGTTATGATCCCATTCAAGAAATAGGCCACCATAAAAATACAGTTGATTAGCCCTGTCATAGACATAAGGATAGACGTTCCACTCCCGATTTAATCTTGCTCTTTCGAACTAGGTCTCCTGCATGTCACAAGACTGTGTTAGCCCACTTAGCTAAAGCCCAAAGGGATCAGTTCTGTAAGCTAACACAAGTCTTCACGTCTCCGGTAAGGTTACTCGTCAAAAGAGCCTGAGTCATCGAACCATCTCGGTTACATTTCACCCCTCTGACCTCATACTTAGAGCTCATGGAACCAATACAACTTGTGGCGAAATCCTGCATGGAGCCTTCACCATGCGCTGCCACTTTAAGAGCTCATCAGCAGTCAGGAAGGAGGAAATAAATAAACAGCTCTTCAGGCTCTCTGTGTGGAGCTCCTGGTTGGCACGGCAGTTGGACAGTGTGTGTAACGCTACAGAAGTCTTGTTTATTTTCAGCGTGCTTAGTTGTAAAGTGTTTAAGTCAATCTGCAGTGTTACCACCCTAGGTCATGGTTGTAATCTTTTGGGGCCGCTCCTGTCTCTGTTCACATGGAGTATTTTTTAGTTTGACCTCTTTTTTTCTCAAAATTCCGTGGTATCCAATTGGTAGTTAGTCTTGTCTCGTCGCTGCATCTCCCATACGGACTCGGGAGAGGCGCAGGTCGAGAGCTGCGCGTCCTTAGAAACACAACACAACCCAACCAAGCCGCACTGCTTCTTGACACAATGCCCACTTAACCCGGAAGCCAGCTGCACCAATGTGTCAGAGAAAACACTGTGACTGCACTGTGTACGCAGGTACGTGATGGGACAAGGACATCCCTGCCGGCCAAAGACCTCCCCTAACCCGGACGATGCTGGGCCAATTGTGCACAACCCCATGGGTCTCCCGGTCGCGGCCGGCTGCGAAAGAGTCTGGACTCGAACCCAGAATCTCTAGTGGCACAGCTAGCACTGCGATGCAGTGCCTTAGACCACTGCACCACTCAGGAGGCCTAGCAGTAGCAACATTGTTGCCAAGCTTTGAAAAACAAACCATCAGGTGTATCAGATGGACAGACAGTGCAACTGTAAGCCTGAAGTCAACAGCTAAGACCCCCCCTCCTCTCCTTTTCCCCTCAATCCCTCCTGTGTCTTTCACTGCAGCATACTTTTTTTTTGTAGTTGGTGTGACATTTTAGTTAAAGGAAGTTTGCGTAAGAGTTGATATTGTGTAGGACTATTAACATTTGGCCGAGAAGATTTTTGTGACATTTTAAGGCCTTTATTTTGTCTATGAACTCACACCCCCACACACCCATTCATACCCCCCTCACTATATAGGTAATACACTACACTGGAAGTCCTCGAATGTTGATGACTGGATTCTTTCTTGTCAATTGTTTCTATGAAGTTGCCGTTAAATTGCTCTGCCATTATTATTGTATGAGGTATTATTGGTGGGGTTAACCCTGTGCTGTGATGTGTGTTTTTATATGGTGTGTCTTATCTTTTCTCTCCACTGGCTATCTGGCCAACAGGCTACACTCTAGGCAGTCTCTTCTGCTGATGTGTGTGTCTGGTAGTGGTACTCCATCTATCCTACTCTTCTCCTTTCAACAGGGTTAATACCTGCCTGGCACCCGAACAAAATCTATTTTTACCCCCCCTCTAACAATACCGCTACAGAATTGGAGCCCAAACAGGGGCTTGAAAAGAAAAACACCCATGACACCACCCACACAAAGCTGAATCATGTCTTTTGTTGGAACCCCATACTGTGTCAATGTGGACACTGGGATTCTTTCATTGTGGAAGGACTCGATGGTGTAATGGAGTTGGAGAGCACTGGTCCTTATCCTTAGGCTTCAGGCTCAGCTATTACTTCTCCGCCATTACCTTCCCCTCAACCTCTTCCTGTTACCTTGCCCAGACAGACTGGGAGAGGTGTCTCTGTGCTCACTGGACAAAGGGAACAACAATGGACACACACCCACCATAGTTTGACAATGCAGGGGAATTCGATTCGCAAACTCAGTGAAAGTGTGGAGGCTGATCAGAAAGATGTGCTGCCGAGGTTGGCTCACCTCCCCCGTCAAATGGAGGAAAACCAACAACAAACTGCTCAGAGAAAGAAATATTTGCTAGATTCTCTGAAGCAGGATGTTCAATGGAAAATGCAAAGTTTCAAAACACTCATAGAAACTAACAATCTTGTCATAATCTACATTGAGGAGGAACAAAAACAGAGAGCAGAGGAGTCAGCCTCTGTTGTGAAGGGAGTGTGTTCTTATCTGAAAGAGGTTATGAAGAACTCTCTGAGGGGAACTATTATTTTGATTGAACAGACTCAAAAGGAGACCTGTAATGAGATGGAAAAAGCCACAGACCTTCAACTGGAGGAGCTGCACCAGGAGGTAATGCAGTGCTTTTCCCTTCTGGACAAATCCTCTGTACCTCCCTCAGGGTTTACCTCTGCCTCAGGCTCTGCCATTAAGGGAATAGGAACAGGTAGTACTACAAAAAACCCTCTGAAGATACTGTTAAACAACAGAACTCCCCTTGCCACTGTCATGCCTCCTCTAGAGCGCTCCCTCCCTATCAAACTACTTTTCCCCACTTTTGGCAGCCCAGAAGAGGATGTTGATCCACTGTTTCTCCTATCGGAGTGTAATGACTTCCTTTCTATCCTGCCCCTTACTGACTTGGAGGTTCTTGCTACCCTCCACATTGTTCTCCATGGTACAGCAAGAGACTGGTGGGAGATAGCTGGTGAACATGTGTCAACCTGGGAGGAGTTTCATAAACGATCCTAACCCTCTCTATGAGCATGAACTTGTCGGAGTCCAGGGTGAAGCAGAGACAAACCGGGACTTTGGCTTCTCCTATCGAGTTATATGTAGGAGATGGAAGGCTGACATTACTGAGCAGGAGATGATCATTCATTCTCATTCTTAAGAACATGGTACCCCGCCTTGTCAGTCAACTTCGGGAATGTGTACAGAATGTGGATGATCTGGTGTCGTGGGACTCAGTTTGAGAAGGACTGGAAGCACTACCTACAAACTCAAAACCCTGTTCCCTCATCCCGGTATCCCAACAGCTCTACTGGGGCTAAACCGTCTTAGCCGTTTGTGCCCAAGATCCAAGACCAAAGTCCAGTGATGTGCTGGAGGTGTAAAGTCCAACATGCTCCAGGTTCTTGCCCCCTCTATGGCCAGCGAACCCGGCTATTACCGACAGCACAACTACAACAACTAACTTGTACAATCCAGCACAACTAGCTTTCTTATTCCAATTCCGCAACAACTATCGGATCCTCTGACTGTTATGGAAGGCCATAATCGACACAAGAGCAACTTACACCTTGATGTAGGAGCCCTGTGGCGAAATAGGGCATTACCTCACGAGGAGAACCTGGGAGGAAGGACTATTCTACTTGGCCAATGGAGAACCTACCACTCCTTTGGGCTGGATTGATATGAAAATAAAGCTGCATCATGTTATTATTAACCTCCTTGCATCTGCTGTAGTCCTTGGCCTGGAGCATTCCCGGCCTCATCCATCTCAACCTGGAAATGCACTGATTTCAGGCTGGCTCCTGCTACCTTACTCAGAGTCCTGGCTAGCTCAAGTAGAAGACAAGGAAGACAAGGACAGAGAAAATACAAAGAAAAGACAGACAAAAACAAGTTCCAACAGTGATGCCAGAGAACCCGGCTATCACCCTGCTTAAGGCCATACACCCCCCCCCCCCCCGATGATGAGAAGTGGCAACTCTCCCAGGTGAAATCTGTACACTTACACCCGGCCACACAACTGTCTTCAAACACAACATCTATAGCCAGCATGAAGTCCCCATTAAGCAGCATCCGTACAGGCTGTCCCCCTCAGTGAACAGCTCAAGAGCATCAATTCTGTGTAGATTACAGAAAGTAATGCCTACCCTCTATCGGACATCAATGACATACTGGAATCTCTGGTAGGAGCATCCATCTTCAGTAATCTGGATATTGGCAGGTGGCAATGGATCCCGCTAGTCAGGACAAGACTGCCTTTGTCACCCCTGCTGGTTTGTACTCCTTCAAAGTCATGCCTTTTGGTTTGAAGAACGCTCCGGCAACCTTCCAAAGGTTGATGGACACTGTCCTGGGAGATCTGAGGGGAAGAAATTGTCTTGTGTATCTGGATGACATCATAATCTACTCTGCCTCTGATCATCTGCAAAACATACAGTCCATCTTCGACAGACTAAAGGCTGCAGGTTTGACCCTGCAGCCAGAACTCAAGTTCCTTGGTCATGTGGTTAATGCTGAAGATATCCATGCAGATTCAGCCAAGGTTTTAGCAGTGCAGGAGTTCCCAATTCCCACATCCCTCAAGGCTGTTCAGCACCTCCTGGGTATGGCTGGATGGTACCACAGGTTAGTGCCTGACTTTTCAAAGGTTGCTGAACCACTCAACCACCGTAAGAAGGGGCTGAAATTCCAATGGACCCCTGCATGCCAAAGTGCATTTAAAACATTCAAACACTCCTCCAGTGCTTGGACATCCTAACCTGAATGCTCACTTCATCATGTACACGGATGCAAGTAAACAGGACTTGGAGCAGTCTTGGCTCATCAAACAGGACCTGGAACAGAATAATTTCTTGCCTATGCAAGTCACACCCTTAATTCAGCCGAGAGGGATTATTCAACGACAAAGGGAGTGCGTCGCTGTGGTCTAGGCTTTGGAGAAATGGACTACTTGGAGGCGAAGGTCTTCACAGTTGTCACAGACCACGCTGCTCTGCAGTGGGTTCTGGCATCAGGCAAGACCAACGGCCATCTTATTCACTGGTTTATCAGACTTCCGAGGTTTGACTTCATCATTTAGTATCGCAAAGGAAAACTGAATGTTGTACCAGATGCCTTTTCTTGGATTACAGAGGCTGTCAATGTTTGTCTTCCATTGTGCCGCACTTACACTACCGCTAAGTGTCTGGATGATGAGTGTGTGGAGAGCACGGCAGAATGATGCCGCCATCATGGTGATGATCATCAATTGTGGTGCGTCTGTCTGAAGACTCGAAAAGTCGCTTCAATGAGAAGTTCAGCATAATTCAGGATAAAGTGTATCGAAAAACTCCAAGAGGAGATGGAACACACAGCACCCATTACCGCGTCTTCATCCCCTCTACATTGAGTGACCAGATGATCTAAGCTTATCATGCCAACCCCATGAGTGGACCTTTCTGTTTACCACAGTGAGCGTTTGATTCTATCTGTTCTCTTCTACCTTTCCTGGCTGGCAAAGTACCAGGACGTTCTCTCTGGTTTTTCTAATCTGAATTTAGAGAACTGAATTTGAAAACTGAAACAATCCATTTGAGAAGTGGAATATATTGGTCCTATATTTAGGCGATGTAAGAAAGCTCAGGAAATATATATACACACACTACTGTTCAAAAGTTTGGGGTCACTTAGAAATGTCCTTGTTTTTGAAAGAAAAGCAAAAAAAATTGGTCCATTAAAAAACATCAAATTGATCACAAATACAGTGTTGACATTGCTAATGTTGTAAATTACTACTGTAGCTGGAAACGGCAGATTTGTAATTCAATATCTACATAGGCGTAGAGAGGCCCATTATCAGCAACTATCACTCCTGTGTTCCAATGTTAGCTAATTCAAGTTTATCATTTTAAAACGCTAACTGATCATTAGAAAACCTTTTTGCAATTATGTTAGCACAGCTGAAAACTGCAATAAAAAAAACTGGCCTTCTTTAGATTAGTTGAGCATCAGCATATGTGGGTTCGATTACAGGCTCAAAATGGCCAGAAACAAAGACCATTCTGCAGTTAGTAAAATATAAGATTAGCATTCCTAAATTATTATTTTGTTGAAATATAATTTGATCTCTGAGAAATTAAGCTAATAGATTGCAACCAAATTGCCTATTGTAATTCAAATAATATTGAATATAGTACCTCACATCCGATTTGGACCAAACTTTTTCGAACAATGAGTAAGACAAGTAGAATGGAGCAGCGGCTCAGACTACTCTCATCCTATATAATGTATTCTCTGTGAATTTGGTGATGTTTTCCCTCCAAGTTCATAGAAATTAGTCATTGAAATTGTTAGGTTTATGTCCCATCCTACATCTTGATATTACCAGGTTCTGACCCACCCCCAAACACGCACACAGGGAGTATCTCTCAGATTCCAACTGCTGATTCATGCTTGGACAATCAAATATTCTAAACCAGGGATCCCCAACTGGCAACCAGCGGCCCGAAATGTGGCACGCGGGTGAATTGTTGGACATAACGTAAAAACACCAGCAAATCAGCTCCAGCTCCAAGTGATCCCATAACGGAGATATGTGATCGTATACAAATGTAAGCTCATTATGTTTTAGTCAGGATCTGTTTGGACTTCTTGCGGTCAACTTGCAGTCTACAAATTATGTTCCAGCTCCCTGACCATACGCTGAAGAAATAATTGGTCCGTGGCTGAATCTAGTTGATGATCCCTACTCTAAACTTACCAAAGAAAATGTCTGTTGATTGCCAATTTGAATATATGCAGTTTAAGGAATAAAGATTCATGAAACATGTGGTCTAGTGCTGTCATAAGATTCATGTATTAGCAATAACAGACTCATTAGGAGTTTTCATATGAGGATGCTGAGATCTAAATATTAGGGACATCATTAGTTCAGAAGGGAAAGGAATAGATAAGGAAATGGAGTCACAGTTTACGTCCAGAGTCATATTCCAGCCAAACAACGCAATGACTTAATGTTAAGTGAAATAGAGGCTCTGTGGGTACAGGTGCATTTACCACATTTGAAACCTATACTAGTTGGCTTCTGCTATAGGTCTAATGCTGATATGAAATAGCTTGATGTAATTTGTGAAATGTTGGATAAGGTACACTATATATTTCACAGAAGTATGTGGACATCCCTTCAAATTAGTGGATTCGGCTATTTCAGCCAAAGCCAGCCTGGCTGCCCCAGTCAACTGTAAGTGCCGTTATTGTGAAGTGGAAAGCACAAAGAGTGTAAAAATCAGCAACACTCACTTCCAAGTTCCAAACTGCCTCTGGAAGAAATGCCAGCACAAGAACGGTTAGTCGGGAGCTTCATGAAATAGGTTTCCAAGCAGCCACACACAAGCCTAAGATCACCATGCGCAATGCCAAGTCGGCTGGAGTGGTGTAAAGCTTGGACCCTGACCTCAACCCCATCGATCACCTTTGGGATGAATTGGAATGCCGACTGCGAGCCAGGCCTAATCGCTAATCAGTGCTCGACCTCACCAATGCTCTTGTGGCTGAATGGCACTCACTAGAAAAACCAAAATACCAAAAGGCTGGCCCTAAGGTACAGTAATATACCAAAGTTCCTACAAGGGGTTCAATCAGGACTCATTTGTGGATGAGGTTAAGAATGTGCAATGGCTGGAAGTGTGTAGTGAGGATGATCCTGAAATGGCACTGAGTGTGTTTGTGAAATTATTTATGAGTATTGTTGATAAGCATGCCCCATTAAGAAAACGCACTGTGATGTCAAACATTGCCCCATGGATTGATGATGAGCTGAGAAATGTAATGCTTCAACGTAATGATGCCAAAAAGGAAGCAGATAGATCTGGCACTCTGTCGGATAAGCAAAGTTATTGTACATTTAAGAAATCTTGAGACCAAGGTAAAAAGAAAGGATATTATCAGCACAAAATTTCAAGTCAAGGGTGACAGAAAAAAAATATGGAGAATGTTTGAATGTTATAATGGGTAGGTATTCAAACATGTTTGAATGTTATAATGGGTAGGTATTCAAACATGTTTGAATGTTATAATGGGTAGGTATTCAAACATGTTTGAATGTTATAATGGGTAGGTATTCAAACATGTTTGAATGTTATAATGGGTAGGTATTCAAACATGTTTGAATGTTATAATGGGTAGGTATTCAAACATGTTTGCCTCCTTTCTTGAATCAAAGGGTATGTTTTTTACAAAACGACATGACATTGCAAATTACCTTAATGAATATTTTAAAGGCAAAGTAGACAAATGGAGAAATACCATGAGTCCAACCGATGACTCTGCCATACACACTTATAAAAGATCGCATTATGAATGAGAGGCATTGCAAGTTTGGATGAAGGATAGGATTAATAAACAATACTCCGAGGCACAGCTCCATACTACTTGTCTTAGTCATAGTTAGGAAAAAACATGGTCCAAATTAGATGATAGGTACTATATGTATTGAATATTATATGAATTCCATTAATATAAAATGGCCAATTTGGATGCAATCAATTAGCTTAATTTCTCAGAGATCAAATTATATTTCAACAAAATAATCTTCTGTTTCCAACAACCGAAACGATTTTAGAACAATCTGAGATGGTGGGTGTCAATCTCGTTTTTGTGGTGGAATGACCCATGTGGATGTTACGGTCAGTGGAGAGCAGATAGGAGCAATACATGTTTAGAGAGTTCAGCAAAACAGATAAACTTAATTGACAAGTGACTCAGCAGGTGAGTTGTACTATAAAGTTTTAGAAATAAAGTACCATCTTATCTTACATAAACACCCTCTTTGACTAGCACAGGAGGCACTTAAACTTACTTTGGATGTGAAATCAGGAGACCATTTAGCGATAGTGCTGTTGGAGGGGTCAGGTACCGGTGGCCAGATCTTCTTCTTTATCCTACATAGAAAACAACAGTGGAAATTATTGACATCCTTGATAAAGATCAGCAAAAATGACTGTATACAATAAATAATTTAAATACTGAGCTATATTGTGTCGTCAAATGTTGGTAAATTATAGTATTTTATAATAATATATACTAATTGTGTTACTCAAATCTGAGTAAATGCTCTTACAATTGAACATCACACTTCAGCCATTGTAAACATCCAAATGTAAAATGTAGAGACATTCTCCTTCATACAATTCAAGAGTGTAGTTGAGACTTACGAGTCCATTTTGTAAATGCAGAAGAGCATGGTCAGCACTACGGAAAACAGGAAGCTGATGCACACAGCCACCACAATGGCTTCTATCTGCCCGGGAGCTGAGGGATAGACACACAGAACTAGAATGGACATTGGGAAGCTAGGAACATGCCTTAAAATTGAGCATGTTGGTCAGAAAAAATGTCCTTCTAGAAACTGTGGACAAACACGGGTTGGAGGTACAGTAACAGTACAACTAAAATAGACTACAACTAAAAGGAGAAATGACAGGAGAAATGACAGAAATGACAGAAGGGCACAATGAATAGGTTGAAGTAGCGACTACGAAGTGTATTTGGAGCATTGGGGGTTCAGGACTGCTACTTTGAAAAAGCTTTACTGGGACACATTACAAAACATGAAAATGTATTACTGGAATACAAAATACAGTGGAGCAAAAAAGTATTTAGTCAGCCACCAATTGTGCAAGTTCTCCCACTTAAAAAGATGAGAGAGGCCTGTAATTTCCATCATAGGTACACTTCAACTATGACAGACAAAATGGAGAAAAAAAAATCCAGAAAATCACATTGTAGGATTTTTTATGAATTTATTTTCAAATTATGGTGGAAAATAAGTATTTGGTCACCTACAAACAAGCAAGATTTCTGGCTCTCACAGAACTGTAACTTGTTCTTTAAGAGGCTCCTCTGTCCTCCACTCGTTACCTGTATTAATGGCACCCGTTTGAACTTGTTATCAGTATAAAAGACACCTGTCCACAACCTCAAACAGTCACACTCCAAACTCCACTATGGCCAAGACCAAAGAGCTGTCAAAGGACACCAGAAACAAAATTGTAGCCCTGCACCAGGCTGGGAAGACTGAATCTGCAATAGTTAAGCAGCTTGGTTAGAATAAATCAACTGTGGGAGCAATTATTAGGAAATGGAAGACATACAAGACCACTGATGATCTCCCTCGATCTGGGGCTCCACGCAATATCTTACCCCGTGGGGTCAAAATGATCACAAGAACGGAAAGCAAAAATCCCAGAACCATACGGGGGGAACTAATGAATGACCTGCAGAGCTGGGACCAAAGTAACAAAGCCTACCATCAGTAACATACTACGCCGCCAGGGACTCAAATCCTGCAGTGCCAGACGTGTCCCCCTGCTTAAGCCAGTACATGTCCAGGCCCGTCTGAAGTTTGCTAGAGAGCATTTGGATGATCCAGAAGAAGATTGGGAGAATGTCATATGGTCAGATAAAACCAAAATATAACTTTTTGGTAAAAACTAAACTCGTCGTGTTTGGAGGACAAAGAATGCTGAGTTGCATCCACAGAACACCATACCTACTGTGAAGCATGGGGGTGGAAACATCATGCTTTGGGGCTGTTTTTCTGCAAAGGGACCAGGACGACTGATCCGTGTAAAGGAAAGAATAAATGGGGCCATGTATCGTGAGATTTTGAGTGAAAACCTCCTTCCATCAGCAAGGGCATTGAAGATGAAACGTGGCTGGGTCTTTCAGCATGACAATGATCCCAAACACACCACCCGGGCAACGAAGGAGTGGCTTCGTAAGAAGCATTTCAAGGTCCTGGAGTGGCCTAGCCAGTCTCCAGATCTCAACCCCATAGAAAATCTTTGGAGGGAGTTGAAAGTCCGTGTTGCCCAGCAACAGCCCCAAAACATCACTGCTCTAGAGGAGATCTGCATGGAGGAATGGGCCAAAATACCAGCAACAGTGTGTGAAAACCTTGTGAAGACTTACAGAAAATGTTTGACCTCTGTCATTGCCAACAAAGGGTATATAACAAAGTATTGAGATAAACTTTTGTTATTGACCAAATACTTATTTTCCACCATAATTTGCAAATAAATTCATAAAAAATCCGGGAAATATATTGAAAAGTTCTAGGATGGAACATACTGTATGTATATATATATGTACAGTACCAGTCAAAAGGTAGTTATGGTGCTATGTCTTGAGGTACAGTACCAGTCAAAAGTTGACACAAGTTGACGCTCATTCAAAGGCTTTTCTTTATTTTTACACATTTCTACAATGTAGAATAATAGTGAAGACATCAACACTATGAAATAACATATGGAATCATGTAGTAACCAAAAAAAGTGTTTAACACACCAAAATATATTTTATATTTGAGATTGTTCAAAGTAGCCACCCTTTGCCTTGATGACAGCTTTGCATACTCTTGGCATTCTCTCAACCAGCTTCATGAAGTAGTCACCTGGAATGTATTTCAATTAACTTGTGTAACTTGTTAAAAGTTCATTTGTGGAAAGAACAGCTCAAATAACCAAAGAGAAACTACAGTCCATCATTACTTTAAGATGTGAAGGTATGTCATTGTGGAACATTTCAAGAACTCTGTGCAGTCACAAAAAACAATTAAGCGCTATGATGAAACTGGCACTCATGAGGTCTGCCACAGGAGAGGAAGACCCAGAGTTACCTCTGCTGCAGAGGAAAAGCTCATTAGAGTTACCAGCATCAGAAATTGCAGCCCAAATAAATGCTTCAGAGAGTTCAAGTTCAAGAGAGTTCAAAATCTCAACATTAACTGTTCAGAGGAGACTGCGTGAATCAGCTTTCATGGTCGAATTGCTGCAAATAAACCTCTACTAAAGGACATCGATAATAAGAAGATAATTTCTTGGTGCAAGAAACACGAGCAATGAACATTAGATCGGTGGAAATCTTTCCTTTGGTATGATCAGTCCAAATCTGAGATTTCTGATTCCTACCGCCGTGTCTTTGTGAGACCCAGATAGGGTGAAGGGCTGATCTCCACATATGTGGTTCACACCGTGAAGCATGAAGGATGTGCGATGGTGTGGGGGTGTTTTGCTGGTGACACTGTCTGTGATTTATTTGGAATTCAAGGCATACTTAACCAGCAAGGCTACCACAGCATTCTGCAGTAATGACACAACACACTTCCAGGCTGTGTAAGGGATATTTGACCAAGAAGGAGAGTGATGGAGTGCTGCTTCAGATGACCTGGCTTCCACAATCACCTGACCTCAACCCAGTTTAGATGGTTTGGGATGAGTTTGACTGCAGAGTGAAGGAAAAGCAGCCAACAAGTGCTCAGCATATTTTGGAACTCCTTCAAGACTGTTGGAAAAGCATTCCAGGTGAAGCTGGGTGAGAGAATGCCAAGAGTGTGCAAAGCTGTCATCAAGGGAAAGAGTGGCTCATTTGAAGAATCTAAAATAACATATTTTGATTTGTTTAACACTTTTTTGGTTACTACATGATTCCATATGTGTTAAACCCTTTGACTGGTACTGTATACACACAGTGCATTCGGAAAGTATTCAGACTCCTAGACTTTTTCCACATTTTGTTACATTACAGCATTTTTCTAATATGAATTACATAGATTTTTTCCTCATCAATATACACACAATATCCTACAATGACAAAGTGAAAACAGGTTTTTACAGATGTTATTTACAAACGTATTCAGACCCTTTCCTATGAGACTGAAATTGAGCTCAGTTGTATCCTGTTTCCATTGATCATCCTTGAGATGTTTCTCCAACTTGATTGGTGTCCACCTGTGGTAAATTCAATTGGTTGGACATGATTTGGAAAGGCACACACCTGTCTATACAAGGTCCCACAGTTGAAAGTGCATGTCAGAGCAAAAACCAAGCCATGAGGTCAAAGGAATTGTCCATAGAGCTCCGAGACAGGATCGTGTCGAGGCACAGGTCCTCAGCAAAAGGCATCCCACTTGGAGTTTGACAACAGGCGCCTAAAGACTCTCAGACCATGAGAAACCAAGATTGAATGCCAAGTGTCACGTCAGGAGGAAACCTGGCACCATCCCTACGGTGAAGCATGGTGGCAGCATCATGCTGTTGTAATGCTTTTCAGCAGCAGGAACTGGAAGACTAGTCAGGATTGAGGGAAAGATGAACGGAGCAAAGTACAGAGAGATCCTTGATGAAAACCTGCTCCAGAGCACTCAGGACCTCAGACTGGGGCGAAGGATCACCTTCCAACAGGACAACGACCCTAAGCACACAGCCAAAACAACACAGGAGTGGCTTCGGGACAAGTCTCTGACTGTCCTTGAATGGACCAGCCAGAGCCTGGACTTAAACCCGATCTAACATCACTGGAGAGACCTGAAATTAGCTGTGCATCGACGCTCCCCATCCAACCCGACAGAGCTTAAGAGGATCTGCAGAGAATAATGTGAGAAACTCCCCAAATACAGGCATGCCATGCTTGTAGCATCATACCCAAGAAGACTTGAGGTTGTAATCACTGCCAAAGGTGCTTTTTTTTTTAACTAGGAAAGTCCGTTAAGAACAAATTCTTATTTACAATGACGGCCTAGGAACAGTGGGTTAACTGCCTTGTTCAGGGGCAGAACGACAGATTTTTACCTTGTCAGCTCGGGGATTCGATCTAGCAACCTTCTGGTTACTTAGTCCAACGCTCTAACCACTAGGCTGCCGCCTCTTCAATAAAGTACTGAGTAAAGGGTCTGAATACTTATGTAAATGTAATAGGTTTTTATTTGTAGTAAACTTGCACAAATTTCAGTTTTTGCTTTGTCATTATGGGGTATTGTGTGTAGATTGTTGAGGGAAAAACATAAATGTAATACATTTTAGAATAAGTCTAATGTAACAAAATGTGGAAAAAGTCAAGGGGTCTGAATAATTTCAGAATGCACCATATACACACTCTATACATACTGTATACCTTATATCATGAAGTGTCCAGTTAACAATGCTTCACTCACCATACATCAGAGTATTGAATGACAGGTCCGAGCTGTTTGTAGAGCCTTGTACTGTAGATGCCATGACCCGCACCACATACTTGCTGTTGCTGGCCATGCGCTTCACAGTGTAAGAGTAGGTGTCGGTAGAGACAACTATTGCTGAAAAAAACCAAAATAAATTTGTACCATTTTTTTATTTTTATTGCAGCTGTAAATGTTTAGTTTGGACAACAACAAAAAACATATACTGTACTTACAAATATCAGTACCTACAAGTACTGCACTTACAAATACCAATACTTGCAAATACTTACTGGTATTTTCAAATAGCAGTAAAGGTCCAACTATAGCCAAAGAAACACATTCATAAAGAGGTATGATTGTGCAGTAATGTCTACAAGGTGTGGTTCCTTACAGTGTTCCTTGCCCCCTGTGATGAAGAAGATGGTGTAGTTGGTGATGAACCCTCGCTGTTTGTCCAGTGGAATCTCCATCCACTCTAGCTCAGCGTCGTTTTTCCCCGTCCGCCTCACTTTCACAGAGGGACCCTCCAGCGGAGCTGCATCAACCAGAACAGGTGAACAAATATGTTATTAACATTATTCGGTGATGTCATTTACAAAATAGCCTCCAACACTCTACTCAACAAATTGGATGCAGTCTGTCACCAAAGCCCCATATACTACCCACCACTGCAACCTGTACACTCTCGATGGCTGGCCCTCGCTTCATACTCGTTGCCAAACCCACTGGCTCCAGGTCATCTACAAGTCTTTGCTAGGTAAAGCCCTGCCTTATCTCAGTTCACTGGTCATCATAGCAGCACCCACCCGCAGCACGCGCTCCAGCAGGTATATTTCACTGGTCATCCCCAAAGCCAATTCCTACTTTGGCCGCCTTTCCTTCCAGTTCTCTGTTGCCAATGACTGGAATGAACTGCAAAAATCACTGAAGCTGGAGACTTGGATCTCCCTCACTAACTTCAAGCACCAGCTGTCAGAGCAGCTCACAGATCATTGCACCTGTACATAACCCATCTGTAAATAGCCCATCCAATCTACCTCATCCCCATACTGTATTTATTTATTTTGCTCCTTTGCACCCCAGTATCTCCACTTGCACCTTCATCTTCTTCACCCCAGTGTTTAATTGCTATATCGTAATTACCTCACCACTATGGCCTATTTTATTGCCTTACCTCCCTTATCTTACCTCATTTGCACACACTGTACATTTTTCTATTGTGTTATTGACTGTATGTTTGTTTATTCCATGTGTAACTCTGTGTGGTTGTTTGTGTCGCACTGTTTTGCTTTATCTTGGCCAGGTCGCAGTTGTAAATGAGAACTTGTTCTCAACTAGCCTACCTGGTTAAATAAAGGTGAAATAAATTAAATAAATAAAACCTATTTTTCTTTACCAGCTACTGTAGCAAATATCATGATATTAATAAACCAATGTCTAGTAGCCTAGTAAAACAAGCTATTTCAGTGGAGATTCTCTATTGAGCATTCTTTTAGGCAGCCTAGTGGTTAAAGCGTTGGACTAGTAACCGAAAGTTTGCAAGATTAAATCCCCGAGCTGACAAGGTAAAAAATCTGTTGTTCTGCAACCTGAACAAGGCCACTATAGGTATAGTTAACCCACTGTTCCTAAGTCGTCATTGAAAATAAGAATTTGTTCTTAACTGACTCGTCTAGTTAAATAAAGGTCAAATAAAAAAAATAAAAAAAATAGGTCCAGGAATAGTCTTAAGCTGTGTCTGGGAAACCACCACTATAGGTATATTACACAGCAAATACTGTGTATACTTTACAGTAGTTCAGTGACTAGTACTATTTCTTACCTCCTTGTTCCAGAAAGGCTGCTATGGTCAATGGCTTCCCAGTCCAACCAGAGTACATGGGATACACAGATATATTGTAGCGATTGAACTTCTGAAGGTTACCTTGATTGGGAACATTAGACATAAGACAGTACAATAACGTTTGGATTTATTTGATCCCTGTGACCTGTTTACCAATATAGTCAACATTAGGGATGAGTCATCAAAACCAGCAGAAAGACAACCAAAGAGTTTATAGCCAAACTACAAGACAATACTCAGTAAAAACATAGCATGTGTGTTTCCTTCTTACCTTTAATGGCTGCCGTCCTAGTATGCCTACGTTCTCTCTGCCAGTCCATAGCGCCATCACTGACAGACACCCACTCCAGTATGTACTCCGTCACCTCAGACCTGTAGGGCTCCCCTGTGGCCGTCACATTGGGGGGCTGCCATTTCACCCACAGCCTCCCCTGCTGAGTAAACCAGCTGAGCCATTCCACCGAAGGGGGCTCTGAAATACACAGCACACACAAATACAACGTGACACCATGATATGAGCATCTCAATGCCGAACCGTTTACATCAATATACTGTAGTCTCTCCTGACACACATTCGTATAAATATATGAACAGAGCTAAGCCAAGCTAGCTAGATGGATAAGATAAATATAATATCACCGTTTCTAAACCCAGAAGCACAACATTGCAAGATTTCTGGGAATGCTTGTGAAGCAGACACAGCAGACCAGACCAGGGTTTGGGGTTTGGCAAGTCAATGGGAGGAGTAAAAAATGCATCCTTTAGTTGTACATTTTCTATAAATCTAAATGTAAAACCTAGATCCCGCACATTGACTCGGTACGTTACTTTTTATAATTCTTTACATTAGATTATTTGGTAAATATTTTCTTAACTCTTTTGGGATAGGGGGCAGCATTTTCACTTTTGGATGAATAGCGTGCCCACAGGGAACTACCTCCTACTCTGTCCCAGATGTTAATATATGCATATTATTAGTAGTATTGGATAGAAAAGACTCTGACGTTTCTAAAACTGTTTGAATGATGTCTGTGAGTATAACAGGACTCATATGGCAGGCAGAAACCTGAGAAAAATCCAACCAGGAAGTAGGAAATCTGGGGTTTGTAGTTTTTCAACTCGGCCCCCATTGAAGATACAGGGTGATATTACTTATGTTTGACTTCCCAAGGCTTCCACTAGATGTCAACAGTATTTAGAATCTGTTTTGAGGATTCTACTCAAAAGGAGGGGCTCATAAGGGCTCTTTGAGTGAGTGGTCTGGCAGAGTGCCACAGCCTCGGTCTGGCGCGCTCACGTGAAAGGTAGCTACGTTCCACTTCATTTATACAGACAAAGGAATTGTCCGGTTGGACAATTGTTACATGAGCAATTTAATCATTGTAATAATTAAGCATAGTGAATTGATTTGTTAAAATAATTTTCATTGCATTTAATGGTACCAACGTCACAACATATTGATGCACCGTGCAAGGAATCTAAGATAGAACGAGGCCTTCATGTTGCATTCAGCCAATATGAAACTGAAAAGCAGTTTAAATTACACACCCAGATGATGTTATGCACCATGAGGTTTTTGAACAAGATATGGAGGCTGCATTCTTGTTGTTATTCTGACATAGTCGGTGTAGGATTAGTTATTCAATTTCCAGGCTTAGTGATTACATTTCGAGTGCTAGTACACAATCCAGCCAATTATCGAAATTAAAGATATAGGGCATTGGGCCAAACGTACTATTTCTGTCTCTCGCGTACAAGGAGAGTGTAGACTCGGTCAGTATTAATTTATTGAGCAGGACATAGGGTTGAAATTTGAGTAGATATACACTGCCAGTTAAAAAAGTTTTAGAACACCTACTCATTCAAGGGTTTTTCTTAAAAATATATTTTTTTTCTGAATTTGTAGAATAATGGTGAACATATCAAAACTATGAAATAACATATGGAAACATGTAGTAACCAAAAAAAGTGTTAACAAAATCAAAATATATTTTATATTTTGATATTCTTCAAATAGCCACCCTTTGATGACAGATTTGCAGACTCTTGACATTCTCTCAACAAGCTTCAACTGGAATGCTTTTCCAACAGTCTTGAAGGAGTTTCCAAATATTCTGAGCACTTGTTGGCTGCTTTTCCTTTACTTTGTGGTCCGACTCATCCCAAACCATCTCAATTGGTTGAGGTCAAGTGATTGAAGTGATTGTGGAGGCCAGGTCATCTGATGAATCACTCTCCTTGGTCAAATAGCCCTTACACAGCCTGGAGGTATTTTGGGTCATTGTCCTGTTGAAAAACAAATGATAGCCCCACTAAGCCCAAACCAGATGGGATGGCATATCGCTGCAGAATGCTGTGGTAGCCATGCTGGTTAAGTATGCCTTGAATTCTAAATAAATCACAGACAGCGTCACCAGCAAAGCACCCCCACACCAGAACACCTAATCCTCCATGCTTTACGGTTGGAAACACACATGCAGAGACTATCCGTTCACCCAGGATCGGCACAGCACAGGATCGGTACATCCAAACATCACACCTGTGGGACAGGTACAGGATGGCAACAACAACTGCCCGAGTTACACCAGAAATGCACAATCCCTCCATCAGTGCTCAAACTGTCTGAAATAGGCTGAGAGAGGCTGGACTAAGGGCTTGTAGGCCTGTTGTAAGGCAGGTCCTCACCAGACATCACCAGCAACAACGTTGCCTATGGGCACAAACCCACAGTCACTGGACCAGACAGGACTGGAAAAAAGTGCTCTTGACTGACGAGTTGCGGTTTTGTCTCACCAGGGGTGATGGTCGGATTCACGTTTATCGTCGAAGGAATGAGCGTTACACCGAGGCCTGTACTCTGGAGCGGGATAGATTTAGAGGTGGAGGGTCAGTCATGGTCTGGGTGTCACAGCATCATCGGACTGAGCTTGTAGTCATTGCAGGCAATCTCAACACTGTGCGTTACAGGGAAGACATCCCCCTCCCTCATGTGGTACCCTTCCTGCAGGTTCATCCTGACATGACCCTCCAGCATGACAATGTCACCACCCATACTGCTCGTTCTGTGCGTGATTTCCTGCAAGACAGGAATGTCAGTGCTCTGTCAAGGCCAGCGAAGAGCCCGGATCTCCATCCCATTGAGCACATCTGGGATCTGTTGGATTGGAGGGTGAGGGCTAGGGCCATTCCACCCAGAAATGTCCGGGAACTTGCAGGTGCCTTGGTGGAAGAGTGGAGTAACATCTCACAGCAAGAACTGAAACTGGCAAATTTGGTGCAGTCCATGAGGAGATGCACTGCAGTAGTTAATGCAGCTGGTGGCCACACCATATATTGACTGTTACTTTCGATTTTGACCATCCCCCCCTGTTCAGGGACAAATTATTAATTTTCTGTTAGTCACATGTCTGTGGAACTTGTTCAGTTTATGTCTCAGTTGTTGAATCTTATGTTCATACAAATATTTCCACGTTAAGTTTGCTGAAAATAAACGCAGTTGACAGTGAGAGGACGTTTCTTTTTTTGGTGAGTTTATACATAGTCAACTACTCACCACATTTTATGCACTGCAGTGCTACCTAGCTGTAGCTTATGCTTTCAGTACTATATTAATTCTCTGATCCTTTGATCAAGTGGAAAACATGTCAATTCATGCTGCCAGGAGGATGTCATCTGGAAGTTGTCATAATTACTGTGTATGCCTATGGAAGGGGGGTGAGAACCACGAGCCTCGTAGGTTTTGTATTGAAGTCAATGTACCCAGAGGAGGACAGAAACTAGCTGTCCTCCAGCTACACCATGGTGTTACTTTTGAGCCTACTGTAGACCATCGCAAAACAGTGCGTTTTAATCAATTATTTGGTGACGTGATTATATTTAGTATAGTTTTATCAAAAAAGGTTAACTTTTTCAATGTTTCATTATTTTCATGAAATTCACTGAGGATGGTCCTCCCCTTCCTCCTCTACAGAAATGTACTTGATAGTGTGTATTTCACTTGATAGTGAAATACACTTTTTACTAATGCTATTGAAATTGCGAAATTATTCCAATGACTCGAGTATCATTTACCTGCTTATGAAACTGAGCGCATTTATAGATAGTTTGAATTAGAACGTAATTGAAACTGTACAGCCTATGGACTGTTTGATGTCAGTCGTCATTGCTGGAGGAAATTATTCCAATGACTCGAGTATCATTTACCTGCTTATGAAACTGAGTGCATTTATAGATAGTTTGAATTAGAACGTAATTGAAACTGTACAGCCTATGGACTGTTTGATGTCAGTCGTCATTGCTGGAGGGCATCTGAAAGTCAACTGAAGGTGAATGGGCTGTATAACATAATGGGGTTTATCGGCTTATCACAATGTGTAGCCTGATAGAGACACTTCAACCATTGATCACAGTTATTGATCCTCTAGCTTTTACGTCACAAAGAAATGGATGGTCCAGTTTTCAAAGATAAAGTGGTTTTATTCTGCTTTTGTACACACAAAGATCAGTCGAGAGATTTAATTAATCTGGTTTCTTCTCTGGATTTGCCTCCCTCCCCTAAAATTTCTAGAAAGCTGACCACTGATTGGTCCCAGAAACCGATGGGTTGAGCCAGAGCTGGCCCATATATGACTTTATAAATGTGATACTCTGGTTAAAGACGATCCAAATGCAGATTATTTTGTTTTGTATAATACCCCTCATTTTGAAGTTACAAAAAACTACTTCTGGATGGCAGATTCATACTGAATGTATGTAGCAATTGATAGAGCAGCGAAATTAAATTCAGGGTGAGTCGTCAGGCAAGGGTAAAGTAAGCAGACAGGCTGGTTTTAATTCAGATCAAGCATTTACCTTCTATACACTCTTAAAAGATGACTACACAACTTTATTTATGGAGTTTACAGTGCCTTCGGAAACTCCTCAGACCCCTTGACTTTTTCCACATTTGTTATGTTACAGCCTTATTCTAAAATTGATTAAATACAAAAAAAACTCAGCTAATCTACAAACAATATCCTAAAATGACAAAGCAAGAACAGGTTTTTAGAATTTTTCGCAAAATGTATAAACATTTTTATATATAAATATTTACATAAGTACTCAGACCCTTTTCTATGAGACTCAAAATTGAGTTCAGGTGCATCCTGTTTCCATTGATCCTTGATGTTTCTACAACTTGATTGGAGTCCACCTGTGGTAAATTCTGCAAAACCCAAGCCATAAGGTTGAAGGAATTTCCCATAGAGCTCTAAGACAGGATTGTGTCGAGGCACAAATCTGGGGAAGGGTACCAAAAAAAATCTGCAGCATTGAAGGTCCCCAAGAACACAGCGGCCTCCATCATTCTTAAAATGGAAGAAGTATGGAACCACCAAGACTCTTCCTAGAGCTGGCTGCCCGGCCAAACTGAGCAATCGTGGGAGAAGGGCCTTGGTCAGGGAGGTGACCAGGAACCCGAAGGTCACTCTGACAGAGCTCGAGAGTTCCTCTGTGGAGATGGGGGAGCCTTCCAGAAGGACAACTATCACTGCAGCACTCCACAAATCAGGCCGTTATGGTAGAGTGGCCAGACGGAAGCCACTCCTCTGTAAAAGGTACATGACAGCCCACATGGAGTTTGCCAAAAGGCACCTAAAGACTCTCAGACCATGAGAAACCAGATTCTCTGGTCTGATGAAACCAAGATTGAACTCTTTGGCCTGAATGCCAAGCATCATGTTTGGAGGAAACCTGGCACCATCCCTATGGTGAAGCATGGTGGTGGCAGTATCATTCTGTGAAAATGTTTTTCAGCGGCAGGAACTGGGAGACTAGTCAGGATCTAGGGAATGATGAGCGGAGCCAAAATTGCTTCAGCAAAGTACTGAGTAAAGGGTCTGAATACTTATGTAAATGTGATAGTTATTTTATTTTATACATTTGCTTAGTCATTATGAGGAAGTGTGTAGTTTGATGAGGGAAAAAAACAATATAATACATTTTAGAAGGTTGTAATGTAACAAAATGTGTAAATAGTCGAGGGGTCTGAATACTTTCCGAATGCATTGTATAAAGTTAAATATTGTTGGTTGGATTGGGAATTTTGGGGGTGGTTGCCTTTGGCTACAACCCTGTGTGAGTGCCTTGACAGTAGGAAGTGAGTTATTATATCAAATCGCAATTGCAACCATTGTAAAGTACAGTTCATCAGAACGGCCTATAAATTATTCACATGATAAAACAATCTTGGAAAATTAAAGCAAAAATGGCAACATGTTCACTACATATAACATGCATCAAACTCGTAACTCCCAATAATTGTTTGTTGTTGTAAAACAGCAATTGTTTAGTGAGGTGTGAATATCTAACCCAGAATGCGGTCGTTATGAACTTTTGTGATGCTGTGTCCATCAATGTTGAAATAACTTTCTCTCTTGCTGAAAAATTGCCTTTTTGGAGATATTTCCATCAGAGAGCGACAATATACACTGAACAAACATAAACACAACATGTAAACTGTTGATCCCATGTTTCATGAGCTGAAATAAAAGATCCCATAAATGTTCCATATAAACGAAAAGCTTACAGAGATACCGTGACGAGATCCTGAGGCCCATTGTCGTGCCATTCATCCGCCGCCATCACCTCATGTTTCAGCATTAAATCTAGAATCGGCTTCCTATTTCGCAACAAAGCATCCTTCACTCATGCTGCCAAACATACCCTCGTAAAACGGACTATCCTACCGATCCTTGACTTCGGTGATGTCCTTTACAAAATAGCCTCCAACACTCTACTCAGCAAATTGGATGTAGTCTATCACAGTGCCATCCGTTTTGTCACCAAAGCCCCATATACTACCCACCACTGCGACCTGTATGCTCTTGTTGGCTGGCCCTCACTTCATATTCGTCTCCAAACCCACTGGCTCCAGGTGATCTATAAGTCTTTGCTAGGTAAAGCCCCGCCTTATCTCAGCTCACTGGTAACCATAGCAGCACCCACCCGTAGCACGCGCTCCAGCAGGTATGTTTCACTGGTCATCCCCAAAGACAATTCCTCATTTGGACGCCTTTCCTTCCAGTTCTCTGCTGCCACTGACTGGAACGAATTGAAAAAAATCACTGAAGCTGGAGTGTTATGGATACAAGTATCCTGTGTGTGTGTGTGTGTTTCTTTTCTCTCCTTCTCCCCTCACAGGTGAAAATCATCACTCCCCAATCAGTCACCAATCATCAATCAGAAGACACACCTCCTCCTGTTTCCTACCCAATCACTGTTCCTTTCCCTTTGTTTAAAAACCCTGTCAGTTGTTTGCTGTTGAGCTCAATCTCTCTGTAAATGCCATGTCTGTAGGTCTCATGCTCTCTTTGTGTATTGACCTCTCTTTTGTTTGAGCACCTCCATAGCACTTTGTCATCACCTGTGAGGATTGTTTTTGGTTATGGTGTTTGTTTGTTTGCTGGTGGGAAAAGGGGGAACCAAGACAAGTCGCCCATGGGCATACACTACCCGTAGGTGAACTTTGTTAAATACACTAGTTAGAACTGGGCGGACCACCCACTGTATTTTTGGTTAGTTAGTTAGCTGTTGTTTAAAGTAGGCTAGTCTAGCTTAGGGGTGTTTTGAATATTTATTGTTTCTTTCCTTGGGTCCAGCTCAGCCCCTTTTCCTGCTCCCCCCATTACTGTGTGTTTATTAATAAACCCTGAGTTTGACGGTAGATTTCAGTTGTTGTGGTTATTTCGTTCACACATTTACTTTGTCACTATTATAAATTGCATGAGTTATGTTACGGGTCTCATTACCATCCCCACCTAGACTGTCGGGCCAAAAGGGATTCGTAACACGGAGACTTAGATCTCCCTCACTAACTTTAAGCATCAGCTGTCAGAGCAGCTTACCGATCATTGCACCTGTACATAGCCCATCTGTAAATAGCCCACCCAAATACCTCATCCCCATACTGTTATTTATTTTTTTGCTCCTTTGCACCCCAGTATCTCTACTTGTACATTCATCTTCTGCACATCTATCACTCCAGTGTTTAATTGCTAAATTGTAATTATTTCGCCACTATGGCCTATATATTGCCTTATACCTCCCGAATCTTACTACATTTTCACACACTGTATGTAGACGTTTCTATTGTGTTATTGACTGTAATGTTTGTTTATCCCATGTGTAACCCTGTGTTGTTTGTGTCGCGCTATCTTGGCCAGGTCGCAATTGTAAATTAGAACTTGTTCTCAACTGGCCTTCCTGGTTAAATAAAGGTGAAATAAAAATAAATAACGCAAGGCCCGAATGTCGCAAGGATCTGTACACAATTCCTGGAAGCTAAAAATGTCCCAATTCTTCCACTTTCTGCATACTCAACAGACATGTCACCCATTGAGCATGTTTGGGATGCTCTGGATCGACATGTACGACAGTGTGTTCCAGTTCCCCCCCAATATCCAGCAACATCGCACAGCAGTAAGACAACATTCCACAGTCCACAATCAACAGCCTGATCAAATCTGTGCAAAGGAGATGTATTGCGCTGCATGAGGCAAATGGTGGTCACACCAGATACGGAATGTTTTTTGATCCATGCCCATTCCAACAGATGCATATCTGTATTCCCAGTCATGTGAAATACATAGATTAGGGCCTAATACATTTATTTCAATTGACTGATGAATTGTAACCGTAATCTTTGAAATTGTTGCATTTATATTTTTGTTCAGTATATCTTACTTCATTGGTAAGATTGAGAAGAAAGTATGAGTAACACCATAGTGTATAGCTGACAAGGTCAACATACCTTGTGTCAATTTTGGGATGACCAAAGACGCTTGGGGAGACTCGCCAACAGAATTCCAGGCCTTCAATTCAATGAGGCCTCTTCTCTTGTCAGACCAGGGAATCTGGTAAAGGGGGATAATTTTCCTCTCTTGCGACCTAGAATCCAGGTCAGAGTCATTGACCGCCACCGTCTCCCAGTTTCCATCTTGGATCTTGATGCTGTAGCCCTGTATCCTTCCATTGGACTCCACTGGATCCTGTAGCAGGGAAAAGAAGGAGGCAACAACCAATCACCTGTTATTATTCAAGTAATAGATGGAGCTGATAATAAATCAGTAGTATAGAGTACCACAGTGTGAGTCATACAGTAATACCCATTAAACTTAGCGGTCACACACGGAAATGGTTCCAATAATTTTTTAACCATACACTTTAAAATGTGGGATTTTATAACCTTTTCAAATAAGGTATTTCATATAGGGTTACCCTAGCGTGACGTATTGAGAACCATGTAAATCTCTCTCAGACATGGTGACTTTAATGAATATATTCACCTGTATATGGCCTAAAAAAATGATTTATTTCAATACATTGTTGAACATAATATACTTAATGGGCATATCAAAGTTCCAGAGTGGGATCTCTGTTTGTTAGTTTTACAAATACTATTCAATATTCATGTTCATTTTTTATATTCATAAATTAAATGTACAAAAAAAAGATGAAACCAAAATACTACTCATATTACAGAACAAGCGACAAAGCTTCATATGACACCAATGTTTGCTTTGCAGCACCTAAAGATGAAACACAATGGAGTCTTAAAAGAGTGCTGTGTAAGGCCAAAATGTCATATTTTATGCCAATTTGTAGATACAAAAACGCAACATGTAAAGTGTTGGTCCCATGTTCATTGAGCTAAAAAAAAGTTATTTCTCTAAAATTTTGTGCACAAAAGCAAGTGAGCATATCTCCTTTATCAAGACAATCTATCCACCTGACTAGTGTGGCATATAAATAAGCTGATTAAACAGCATGATTATTACACTGGTGCACCTAAAAGTGCAAATCTAAAATGTGCAATTGTATCACAACACAATGCCACAGATGTCTCAAGTTGAGAGAGAATGCAATTGGCATGCTGACTGCAGGAATGTCCACAAGAGCAGTTGCAAGAAAATGTAATGTTCATTTCTCTACCATGAGCCGCCTCCAACGTCATTTTAGAGAAAGACTTACAACTGCAGACCACGTGTATGGCGCTGTGTGGGCAAGCGGTTTGCTGATGTCAACGTTGTGAACAGAGAGCCACCCCATGGTGGCGGTGGGGTTATGGTATGGGCAGGCATAAGCTACGGACAACAAACACAATTGCATTGTATTGATAGCAATTTGAATGCACAGAGATACCGTGATGAGATACCTAGGCCCATTGTCATGCCATTCATCCGCCGCCATCATCTCATGTTTCAGCATGATAATGCAAGTCCCCATGTCCCAAGGATCTGTACATGAATCCTGGTAGATCAAAATGTCACCATTTCTTCCAGGGCCTGCATACTCACCAGACGTGTACAACAGCATGTTCCAGTTCCAACCAATCTCCAGAAACTTCGCATAGCCTTTGAAGAGGAGTGGGACAACATTCCACAATCAACAGCCTGATCAACTCTATACGAAGGAGAAGTGCCGCGCTGCATGAGGCAAATGGTGGTCATACCAAATGCTGACTGGTTTTCTGATCCACAAAGGTACTTTTGTTTTTAATGGTATCTGTGACCAACAGATACATGTCTTTATTTCCAGTCATGTGAAATCCATATATTAGGGCTTTTTGTTCAGTATACGTCAACAATCCTTCCTCCAAAAGGACACTTCTTCAATGGATTACATTTTGTGAAAACCAGTCCTTTAATGTCTGGGTTTTGTGAGGAATCACTTGTTTGTAACTCACCCACCAAAAATCACAATATGCTGTTTACATTGTGTCATTTGTGCTGGTCCAATTTGTATAATGGAAAAGCAGAAAAATCTGTGCGCTCTCACAATGTAATTATGGTTTCTTTTCAATGTCCCAGTTTTGTGGCATTGATTAATACATAATTGAATCTTTACTTCAAGTCAGGTGTTATGTATAAAAGGCATATGACAGAGCTGCTGTAACCGAGTCAGGTTTGTAGGCCTCCTTGCTCGCACATGCCTTTTCAGTTCTGCCCACAAATTGTCTATAGGATTGAGGTCAGGGCTTTGTGATGGCCACTCCAATACCTTGACTTTGTTGTCCTTAAGCCATTTTGCCACAACTTTGGAAGTATGCTTGGGGCATTGTCCATTTGGACCCATCTGCGTCCAAGGTGTAACTTCCTGACGTCTTGAGATGTTGCTTCAATATATCCACATAATTTTCCTGCCTCATGATGCCAATTATTTTGTGAAGTGTACCAGTCCCTCCTGCAGCAAAGCACCCCCACAACATGATGCTGCCACCCCCGTTCTTCATGGTTGGGATGGTGTTGTCCCCATGTGCAATTGCAAACCATAGTCTGGCTTTTTTAAGAAGTTTTGGAGCAGTGGCTTCTTCTTTGCTGAGCGGCCTTTCAGGTTATATCGATATATTCCTTGTTTTTACTGTGATATAGAATGGGTGGCCAATACAGATTGTACCTGTTTCTCCAGCATCTTCACAAGGTCTTTTGCGGTTGTTCTGGGATTGATTTTCACTTTTCGCAACAAAGTACGTTCATCTCTAGGAGACAGAACGCGTCTCCTTCCTGAGCGGTATGACGGCTGCGTGGTCCCATGGTGTTTATACCTGCGTACTATTGTTTGTACAGTTGAACATGGTACCTTCAGGCGTTTGGAAATTGCTCCCAAGGATGAACCAGACTTGTGGTCTACAATTTTTTTTCTGAGGTCTTGGCTGATTTCTTTTGATTTTCTCATGATGTAAAGAGCAAAGAGGCACTGAGTTTGAAGTCAGGCCTTGAAATACATCCACAGGTACAACTCCAATTGACTCAAATTATGTCAATTAGCAGAAGCTTCTAAAGCCATGACATCATTTTCTGGAATTTTCCAAGCTGTTTAAATGCACAGTCAACTTAGTGTATGTAAACTTCTGACCCACTGGAATTGTGATACAGTGAATTATAAGTGAAATAATTGGTCTGTAAACAATTGGTGGAAAAATGACTTGTGTCATGCACAAAGTAGATGTCCTAACTGACTTGCCAAAACTATAGTTTGTTAACAAGAAATGTGTGGAGTGGTTGAAAAACGAGTTTTAAAAGAATCCAACCTAAGCGTATGTAAACTTCCTACTTCAACTGTATGTCTATTAATGTTCTGTATTATGTCATGTTTCATGTGGACCCCAGGAAGAGCAGCTACTAATGGGGATCCTAAAAAAAATACCAAATACCAAAATATAAATACATGTTACTGTGGAAACAATATCAACTACTGCTAGTTTAAAATCAGCTCAGCTGTCCTACAACACAATTCTAAAACTGGCTAGTTTTGTCTCGTCTGTCCTTATGTCCGCTGTTTATCTTTCCCGGGAGACAAAATCCCAGAACTAATACGCCTACAGGTGTGGGCTACATGTGGACATTGCACAAACGTCGCCCACCTTGAGAGTAAATACATCACCTAAAAAATATAAAATATTGGACATGTTTATGTTACAAATACAAAACATTTTCTGCTGTAAATATATTGTGCTTATAAAGACTATGCCTACACTTTACCTAACTAATCAAAATCAGTTGTGTCTGGAGTACAACTTCAGCTGTCTGACCAGAATGGCATTACTTGCCCAAATCTAAGGATGTGGCTGTCTAACTCTCTGGATGAGGTTATGTCTTCTACTCTCCAGTGGGGGAGTCCCTTCCATCTATATAATGCATTACAGGTTAAGGACATGTGCAGTCAGGTGGCAGCAAATGTGGAGTGCATGACACTCCATCCTGGGTATGACAGTACGCCTCATGGGTCCAGCTAAAGTTCAATAACTACAGATGTGAGATCAGTGTTTTGATAACTTCCAAGTGTAACAGTTCCACAGAATAAACCATCTTTCACATAACTGTTTAAATTATTTTCTGCGAATATTACACTCGTTTTTCATCCAATTGTCATTCATCGCCAATACAGATATTCATCTGGTGGGGCAGGGGCTACCTTGCCAAACATGTCAGTCGTCAAACCTTCCTATATGGTGTACAGGACACCGTGTAGCCTAAGAAAGGAGTTCCCTGATATGTTTGAAGAATACACAGGTCCATTGATAGTACCATTCGATTCAATAAATATCAAAAGACAATAAAAAAAAAATTACATTTCATTGCTGAGGGCAAGGTGTCTCCATTTCAGACATCAGCATGAAGCCCACCGGATTCCATCACATCATCTTGCAAGTCTTGCTCCATACAGGTATCTTTGAACACACATACAGTCACTGTTCTATTTCTAATGGTAGTTAGAATAGGTCATATCTGACATAAACAGATACTATGCTGAAGTTACCAGGCCAGCCTAAACATACCAAATTCTGTTCTCCCCATTGACAACCGTTGGTGAGAAGGCAAGAAATTAGGTCTTTGCCAGAGCCCCATTGATGGGGAAAGCAGCGTAGATCAGCACCTGGCCCCTCAAAGATACTGGTCACACACACACACACACGATTATGATAAGCCTGGTGGAACCAACCTGAACGCTGAGTTTACAGTTCTATTTCACATCTAAAAAGTAGGAAATAAGCAACAAATGTCAGTTTACATAAATTATGTTTCACAGTTGGGTCATCAAAATAATGGAGTGGTTTACCTTCTGTATTTGTACAAATGAGGAGCCCGTGAAAGCGGTTGCCGCTGACAGGTGAAGGTTGCTGGCCGAATACTTGCCAACATGTGGAGGACTGTTCCATTCATAGGAACGCACAGTGAGAGCTTGTAAGTCAGTATTTCACGGTGAGGTCTACACAACAAATGATGGTGGGAAAAAAAACTATTGCAACCATTTCCGTGTTTGACCACTAGGTTTTATGGGTATTATGAAGACATCACTGTGGCACTCTATTTTCAGTATGGCCTTCATTACCTTACACATCACTTGCACTCTCCGCTCACTTTTGACTTGGCTGGGAATGATGACTCTCCATAGGTCTGGCTTACTTGTAGGCTCTGGGCAAAGAACAGAGCCAAAATCGATATAACTCAGCCATCTGAGATATGACAAACTGAGCCATCCATAGACTAGCTACCTGGATCACAATATCTCATACACTGACTTCACATATGAGTTCTACAGCTTAACATGCTAAATGAAACACAATAGAATGATATATGCTTGTTGTCATGGCTACTCACTGTCCTCTGGGGTCCTGGCGGTAGAGTTAGCGCTCCAGTCACTCCAATAGCCATAGCCCATATGATGAATGCATCGCACCTGCACTACATACTCCGTGTCCGGCTTGAGGTACTGAAGACGGAAAGACTCCTTGTAGCTTTCAGTGTCATTTGGGGGTACCTAAAAGAGAGTCAATTAAATGGATATAATGACAAATGGAGTCGAGAGGGCAACAATGTGGCATATTACAGTGAATTTGCAATACCAACAATACAAGTAGAATGTTTGATTCACTGTTGATAACACAGAATAAGGATAGGATAGATGGCTTTTAACATTAAAGAGAGATTTCACTCCAACATTTGCCAGATGTTTACACACCTTATAACAAGTCCAACGTCAAGCCCATGCCATACACACCCAATGCCATTATTGTTGTGTAGATCATACCATAATATCCCTTCACCAGGAAATTATATGATGCTTATCCTTTCATTTTGGGATTGAGGTGACAACAAATGGCACGGGACATATCAACATTAGTCTAGTTCTGAGGTCTAAAGAACATCCTTTTAACATGTATTGTGAGCTATTTACCTCAGTCCAGTCTCCAGAGCCCACAGTACAGAACCTGATGTTGTATTTCAGCGTTACATAGGTTACATGGATAGGGTGCTTCCAACTCACTAAGAGTGTCCTGGAAAAGTTATTCTCGGAAAGAATATTGACATCTGATGGGGGATTCGTTTTCACTGCAAAACAGGACAAACCATTAAACTATATGGGGGAGGTGATAATCATTGTAAAAACCTCAAGGGCAATCAGAAAATACATTTCACTCCACCTACCCAAATCAGCAGCATAAATATCCAGAATGTCAGATCGAACCTTCCCCAACTTGTTTTCAACTTCTACCCACATAGCAAGTTGCATGAAGCTTGGAAAGGTGCCGAAGTCGATGTATCCACTGCTTCTGTGAGCTTTGCTGCTCTTATTTGAGACACTGAATAAACACAACAATGATCTACATTGTTAATCGATCAGAAATCAGTAATTAACAAATCACATATACTATCTAAGAACCTTGATATTTAGGGGTTCTCAGAACTGAAGCCAGGTTCATTCACCGATTTAAAAAATAATGTTGGTATTCACCATGTATCTAACCTTATGTATGACACTCACATTAGACTGCCAAACAAGGTATAAGTGGTTTTCAGAATCTCATCTCTTGTCCCAGGCTGCCATGTGCACGTGACGTTGGAGGAAATCTTTTGGCCAGACTGGACAGCCATGCAGGACAGGTTCACAGGCTTCTCAGGGGGATCTGACCAATAAACCAAACAGCTGCCATTATTTCATGTCAGAGAAACATACCAACGGCTATGTACCTACTACACTGAGCAGAATGGGGTCAAAACTCATTTTGATTCAGGAAGTCAATTGAAATTCACTTCCTCAATTGAAAACTGAATTGAACCCAAACCTGACACTGAGAAAGCTTTAGGCTCATTCAGTGTGAACATGAAAGACCGGAAAATTGTTAGACTTCAGCCACAGACTGTTCTCTCTGCTTCCACATGGCAAGTGGTACCTGAACATCAAATCAAATGTATTTATAAAGCCCTTTTTTACATCAGCAGATGTCAAAGTGCTGTACAGAAACCCAGCCTAAAACCACAAACAGCAAGCAATGCAGATGTAGAAGCACAGTGGCTAGGAAAAACTCCATTGAAAGGCAGGAACCTAGGAAGAAACCGGGCCAGTCCTCTTCTGGCTGTGCCGGGTGGAGATTATAAGAGTGCATGGCCATTAAGTACAGATTGTTCTTCAAGATGTTCAAATGTTCATAGATAACCAGCAGGGTCAAATAATAATCACAGTGGTTGTAGAGGGTGCAATATGTAGCTAACAAAATAGTAAAAATATCTCACGGTAATTGATCATTAATAAAACATAAACCCATTTAACATCTCCTGGCTTTCACACATAGCACAAAAGCCACTGATGCAGACCTTTGGAACATCTATATTTTAAGTCTAATAAATCCATATAATATAGTCTACAACTTCACAATAAATCCATTATTTATTTTAGACAGGTCTAAAGAACCATGATATGAAGAAAATGTAGTCTATTTTCAGAAGAACAGAATAGCATACTCTCAGTTGTCCTTATGTTAGGCCCTGAACTGGCTATGCCATATGGCTGGGGGCTACAATAGTTCATTTATTAGACAAGATTTTCTTAGAATTTAACAGTATGAAGAATACAATTGAACATTTCTACAAATGATTTGAAGTAGGGCGCTCATGCGTGTTGAGTGGTTAAAGAAACAAGTACTTCTATATGCTTAATTTATAATTATTTCTTTAACTTTAGTTGTGATACATATGTTGGGCTCTGTTTTCATTTTTAATATAGTATGCTGCATGATGCGACTCAAATGAGGATTTGAAAAAATTTGCATGAAAGGCATGAGCTCTGCTTAGTTTTTAGTGCAGGCTGTACACGCTTCATCAGTCTCTCATTCACAATTTGACAAGCACTTGATAATGCCTCGAATATCCCGGCGGTATCCCCTTTGTGTGGCAGTAATGCCCCCTCAAAAATCCAGGCCTTTTGCAGTCAGTGGCCATTTGTACCCTTAGGCTGAATGTAATAATTATTATTCCCTTCTCCCTGCACGCTACGAAGCACCTCTCACTCACATGGCTATCCGTCAAGGGGCCGGGTATTTCTCACAGGCTACAAGTGAAGATAGACACACTGGGGACAACTGCATGCGTCCTTATCCAATTCCGAGGTGCATATTGAATATACTGGAAGAACTGTCCACATTTACTTTTTGTCAGCCAACAAGATGAATAGGACTAACAAACAGCAAAAGCACTAGCCTATGTCAATCTACTATCCCCCATAGTACAAAAGTTGACCTATTCTATGCAAAGTAATATTCCTAAAATAGTCTGGGACAGTTGTGGGATGCGATAGAATTAACCAAATTAATACAACCACTGGCATCAAAACACCTGTTTTAAGCAATGAGGCTGATGCAACAGAACATTTAAAATGTTGATAAACTATTAGGCTATTTCTTCACATTATAAACTCGGCAGCTTAAATGTTCCATTAGCAGGAAAACACAAATATCAAAAGTGACCGGAAATGCAGTAATGCATGTAATGCTTTCATTATAAAGGTGTTTTTTATGGTGAAAATTATCTTCCCCAAACTTCAAACCCACGGGCTGCATATGAATGCCACTTATGCTCTACACCCATTGGAAAGCAGATTAATGTGCTTCATGTTAAGAAAATAATTTGGCCACTTTAGTCTAAATAACCCTCATCAAAACATGTAGGCCTATGTAGCCCATAGGCCTACAAAAAAAGGTATGCATTGTTTCTGGCCTTATGCTGGGCATCATTCACAAGTGATAGGCACATTTTGTCAGCCATCAGAATATTAATGATTTAATCTCGTATTTACAGAACATACACTAAATAATATACAGTACCAGTCAAAAGTTTGAACACACGGGTTTCTTTATTTTGACTTTTCTACATTGTAGAATAATAGTGAAGACTTCAACACTATGAAATAACACATATGGAATCATGTAGTAACCAAAAAAGTGTTAAATAAAAATATATTTGATATTTGTCAAAGTAGCCACCCTTTTCCTTGATGACAGCTTGATGGTGTTCCCACATATGCTGAGCACTTGTTGGCTGCTTTTCCTTCACTCTGCGGTCCAACTCATCCCAAACCATCTAAATTGGGTTGAGGTTGGGTGACAGTGGAACCCAGGTAATCTGATGCAGCACTCCATCACTCTCCTTCTTGGTTAAATAGCCCTTCCATGGATTGAAGGTGTGTTTTGGGTCATTGTCCTGTTGAAAAACAAATGATAGTGAGACTAAGCCCAAACCAGATGCAGAATGCTGTGGTAGCCATGCTGGTTAAGTGTGACTTGAATTCTAAATAAATCACAGACAGTGTCACCAGCAAAGTACCCCTACAACATCACGTTCACGGTGGGAACCACACACGCGGAGAGCATCCGTTCACCTACTCTGCGTCTCACAAAGACATGTCAGTTGGAACCAACAATCTCAAATCTGGACTCATCAGACAGAAAGGACATATTTCCACCGATCTAATGTCCATTGCTCGTGTTTACTGGTCCAAGCAAGTCTCTTCTTATTATTGGTGTCCTTTAGTAGTGGTTTCTTTGCAGCAATTCGACCATGAAGGCCTGATTCACACTCTCCTCTGAACAGTTCATGTTAAGATGTGTCTGTTACTTGAACTCTATGAAGCATTTATTTGGGCCGCAATTTCTGAGGCTGATAAATCTAATGAACTTATCCTCTGCAGCAGAGAAAACTCAGGGTCTTCCTTTCCTGTCTGGGTCCTCATTGATGTTTTTTGCAGCTGCACTTGAAGAAACAAAGTGCTTGAAAATGTTCCCACATTGACTTCCCTTCATGTCTTAAAGTAATGGATTGTCGTTTCTCTTTGCATATTTGAGCTGTTCTAGCCATAATATGGTATTTTACCAAATAGGGCTATCTTCTGTATACCACCCCTACCTTGTCACAACATAACTGATAGGCTCAAACGCATTAAGAAGGAACGAAAGTCCACAAATGAACTTAACAAGGCACACAAGTTAATTGAAATGCATTCCAGGTGACTACTTCATGAAGCTGGTTGAGAGAATGACAAGAGTGTGCAAAGATGTCAAGGCAAAGGGTGGCTACTTTGAAGAATCTCAAATATAAAACATTGTTATTGAACACTTTTTTTAGTGACTACATGATTCCATGTGTGTTATTTCATAGTTTTGAAGTCTTCACTATTATTCAACAATGTAGAAAATAGTTAAAATGAAGAAAAACCCTTGAATGAAAGGTGTGTCCCAACCTTTGACTGGTACTGTGTGCACACACATACACACAAGTATGTGGACACCTGCTTGTGGACACCTGCTCATTCCAAAATCATGGGCATTAATATGGAGTTGGTCCCCCCCTTTGCTGCTATAAGAGCTTCCACTCTTCTGTGAAGGCTTTTCATTAGATGTTGGAACATTGCTGCAGGGACTTGCTTCCATTCAGCCACAAGAGCATTAGTGAGGTCATGCACTGATGATGGGCGATTAGGCCTGCTTGTAGTTGGCCATTCAATTCAGCTGAAATAGTTGAATCCACTCAGTTTAATGTCCACATACTTTTGTAGTGTATGTTTTTTATTATTTTTGTTGCCTAAATCGCTTACATTTCTGAGAAATAGGTACAATTTCTATACGTTCCTATAACTCTCATTCCCTTGGAATTCCCTTGGAATGAAACGATCAAAAACAAAACTCAAATCAATTGTGAGCCAGGGCTACACACTGGCTAAACAAAACTTAGACCCTTGAAAGACAAATCAGCAAGCAAGTTGTCCTTAGCACGGCCATGTCTGATTTCATGGGGAAACTCCCACAATACGAGACTCCAGCAAAAGAGTCAGTCTTTTGCAGGAAAATGAGAGGGTTATGATCGAAGTGCTGAATTGCCAGTTCCAAAGTGAGCGTCTCTTCTTCGATAGTCGAGTTGTTTCTTTGATATGTGTCCAATTTCTATTAAAAGCATTCCACAGGGTGCTCAACAGTGTTATCGTCTTTCTGTAGGAGGGTAACCCAAACGGAACATAAAAAAGATAGGAAAACAAACCGTCAGGAGTAATGAAAGCAGACAACTCTTTGGCGCGCTCAGTTAGAGGGATCAGCCAATTTCCGTTCAGCAGATAGAACTCGCTAACATACTTAGCAGCGCCAACACGGTCCATACAATTGTCGACCCTGGCCAATGTCCGATGGCATTAGATTTGTGAAAATCAGAACAAAACCGTAGAGACCCATCCAACTTAGGTACTAATATACAGGGCGAACTCCACGGGCTGTTGCCATGTTTTGTAATGTCGTTCTCAAACATTAACTCTGCCTCACTGCAGACTTTCTCTCTTTTCAGGGTTCACTCGATAGGCATGTTCTTTGATTGGGGCAGAGTCCCCAACGTCAATGTCATGCTCTAGTACAATTGTTTGAATAGGGTCATCTGAGAATAAACCCTGATAATCTAAAAGTACTGCAACAATGTTGCCTTTTTCCTCTGGAAAAAAGGTCTTCTAGAATCTCTGAGTTAGTCAACCGTCCAACAGGCACATGGTGTATTGGGCTTTCCTCATGCTATTGAGGAAGACTATATTCAAGGGTGACAGCAGTGGCTATAGGAAGAACATCACTACCGGTTTCCATCGACTTCTCTGCCTTGATCGTAGCGGGTGAAGTATGGTTTCAACATGTTGACATGACAGCCAGGGTTTTTTTCCTGCGCTCCGGTGTGGCGATGTACTCCAGATAGTAAAAAAAAATTACAATGGCTTGAAAAGGAAGCTTGAAACGTTAAAACCCAGAAAGGGCAACAAAACCAGGACTTGGTCACCCACCTCAAATGCAGTTTCGGGTCTTTCAATCAAACCAAACTTTAATTTGTGCCTTCTCCAGATTCTCACTGGTGTGGTGCAATCTGTATCAAAAAGCGCCAACGAGCTCAAACAGATTTGTTTTTGTGTTTAAGGTGTTGCCCTTCAACAACCTCTCTCTCAGTAAGCTCAAAAGGACCTCTGACATGATGTCCAAACACGAGCTCATTCGGACTAAAACTTGCTTCAAACAGCAGAAGAGGGAACCCTTCATCTCAGTCTCTCAAACTCAAAGCTGTAAACTCAACATAGAAAGTCTGATGAAATCTCGTCAAGAGCACCTTGAGAATCTGGGTGGTAGGCTCCAGAGAGGCAGTGGGTTACACCCAACTGTTGTAGCACTAGCTGGAAGACCTTTGACATGAACTTTGAACCTCTGTGTGATTGCACTACCCATGGAAGTCCAAACATTGAAAATAATTTCACCAGGGCCTCAACAATACTGGGAGCTGTGATTTTCCTCAGTGAAATGGCCTCAGGGAAATGAGTGGCAGTACACATGATGGTTAAGAGAAACTGGATACCACTCTTTGCATTTGAGAAAAAGACCAACAACTAGAGGTCGACTGATTATGATTTTTCAACGATACTGATTATTGGAGGACCAAAAAAAGCCGATACTGATTAAATCGGACGATTTTATATATATATATATATATATATATATATATATATATATATATATATATATATATATATATATACAGTGCCTTGCGAAAGTATTCGGCCCCCTTGAACTTTGCGACCTTTTGCCACATTTCAGGCTTCAAACATAAAGATATAAAACTGTATTTTTTTTGTGAAGAATCGACAACAAGTGGGACACAATCATGAAGTGGAACGACATTTATTGGATATTTCAAACTTTTTTAACAAATCAAAAACTGAAAAATTGGGCGTGCAAAATTATTCAGCCCCCTTAAGTTATTAATACTTTGTAGCGCCACCTTTTGCTGCGATTACAGCTGTAAGTCGCTTGGGGGATGTCTCGATCAGTTTTGCACATCGAGAGACTGACATTTTTTCCCATTCCTCCTTGCAAAACAGCTCAAGCTCAGTGAGGTTGGATGGAGAGCATTTGTGAACAGCAGTTTTCAGTTATTTCCACAGATTCTCGATTGGATTCAGGTCTGGACTTTGACTTGGCCATTCTAACACCTGGATATGTTTATTTTTGAACCATTCCATTGTAGATTTTGCTTTATGTTTTGGATCATTGTCTTGTTGGAAGACAAATCTCCGTCCCAGTCTCAGGTCTTTTGCAGACTCCATCAGGTTTTCTTCCAGAATGGTCCTGTATTAAGCTCCATCCATCTTCCCATCAATTTTAACCATCTTCCCTGTCCCTGCTGAAGAAAAGCAGGCCCAATCCATGATGCTGCCACCACCATGTTTGACAGTGGAGATGGTGTGTTCAGGGTGATGAGCTGTGTTGCTTTTACGCCAAACATAACGTTTTGCATTGTCGCCAAAAAGTTCAATTTTGGTTTCATCTGACCAGAGCACCTTCTTCCACATGTTTGGTGTGTCTCCCAGGTGGCTTGTGGCAAACTTTAAACAACACTTTTTATGGATATCTTTAAGAAATGGCTTTCTTCTTGCCACTCTTCCATAAAGGCCAGATTTGTGCAATATACGACTGATTGTTGTCCTATGGACAGAGTCTCCCACCTCAGCTGTAGATCTCTGCAGTTCATCCAGAGTGATCATGGGCCTCTTGGCTGCATCTCTGATCAGTCTTCTCCTTGTATGAGCTGAAAGTTTAGAGGGACGGCCAGGTCTTGGTAGATTTGCAGTGGTCTGATACTCCTTCCATTTCAATATTATCGCTTGCACAGTGCTCCTTGGGATGTTTAAAGCTTGGGAAATATTTTTGTATCCAAATCCGGCTTTAAACTTCTTCACAACAGTATCTCGGACCTGCCTGGTGTGTTTCTTGTTCTTCATGATGCTCTCTGCGCTTTTAACGGACCTCTGAGACTATCACAGTGCAGGTGCATTTATACGGAGACTTGATTACACACAGGTGGATTGTATTTATCATCATTAGTCATTTAGGTCAACATTGGATCATTCAGAGATCCTCACTGAACTTCTGGAGAGAGTTTGCTGCACTGAAAGTAAAGGGGCTGAATAATTTTGCACGCCCAATTTTTCAGTTTTTGATATGTTAAAAAAGTTTGAAATATCCAATAAATGTCGTTCCACTTCATGATTGTGTCCCACTTGTTGTTGATTCTTCACAAAAAAATACAGTTTTATATCTTTATGTTTGAGGCCTGAAATGTGGCAAAAGGTCTCAAAGTTCAAGGGGGCCGAATACTTTCGCAAGGCATTGTATATATAAAACCGGAGACCCATAGATATGTATAAAAAATAAAAAAAAATTATGACAATTACAACAATACTGAATGAACAATGAACACTTATTTTAACTTAATATAATTACATCAATAAAATCAATTTAGTCTCAAATTAATGAAACATGTTGAATTTTGGTTTAAATAATGCAAGTGACAATTTCCCTGGTTTAATATTTCATGTTGACATGAATTTATTTTAACTAAATATGCAGGATAAAAATAAAAAAAAATTCTGTGTATTGATTTTAAGAAAAGGCATTGATGTTTATGGTTAGGAACATTCGTACAACGATTGTGCTTTTTTCACAAAATGCGCTTTTGTTAAATCATCCCCCGTTTGGTGGTTGGCTCTCTTTGTTAGGAAGGGAAAAATGTAAAAAGAGATCCCAGGGCAGTAATTTTGGCCATTGTCCTGTGCAGGGTACCGTCTTTCGGATGGGACGTTAAATGGGTGTCTCTGTAGTCACTAAAGATCCCATGTAGTCACTAAAGATCCCATGGCACTTATTGTAAGAGTAGGGGTGTTAACCCTGGTGTCCTGGCTAAATTCCCAAACTGGCCCTCAAACCATCATGGCCACATAATCATCCTCAGCTTCTAATTGGCTCATTCATGCCCCCTCCTGTAACTATTCCCCAGCTCGTTGCTGTAAATGAGAATGAGTTCTCAGTCAACTTACCTGGTTAAATAAAAATAGTTAACTTAATAGTTATAAGATATATAGCTGGCAAAAAGTGTAACTTTATCACCTCTCTTAAGTTGCGCTGCAGGAGTGACTCACCTCAAGAAGCTCCCATTTTGCTTGTTGTGCTTCTTTGTAAACAAACACACGACTGGTTAAAACAACTTTTGGGAAACTAGTACTGGTAAGCTTCATAATGAAAAATAATCTAACAGGCAAAATTATAAAAGCAATCTGCTTTATCTATTACCTAGTGCACAAGTTGACTGCAGGTATTTATTTAAAAAGTACTAATATTCAAATGTGTATTTTTGTAAATGATAGACAAAATTGGAAAATCATACTGAGGGTATTTCAAAATACCCCGGGATACAGTATACCACCCAAGCCTACTGCACACACATATTCATACTGACTCTACACACAATCATCATATACACTGCTGCTACTCTATCATATGTCCTGATGCCTAGACATCTACCCCTATACATATCTAATCCTACCACTCCAGTATCCCTGCACATTGTAAATATTAGTGGTGTGCCCAAGTAGTCTGCCAAAAATCAGTATACGGGCAATTTAATGGATATAATTTAGAACAGAGTATTTTTTGTAATTATCTGTGATCAGGAAAACATTTTATTTTCACATCCTTCTCATGTCAGTCAGTCAAGGGAGGTGCTGCATGGTCTAAATAACTCAACTGGCTAGCTTGCCTGTCTGTAAAGAGAAAGACAAACTGTGCGTTGATCCTGCTGCTCCGATTGGATAGACTGAAACTTTATTTCTCCATCCACTCACTTCATAATTTCACAATTCATTTTCCTTGCATGTTTTCAGTCCGATCATTTAGATTTCTGCTGCCTGCTACTATGATAAATCACATGGCCAGGACGTTTGCTATCAAGCTGTCAATGTGCATAATATCTAACAAGTGAGGTCTGGAAAAAATCTGAAATGCTAATGCGCATTCTGACTGAGTGACCGCAAACTTGGCTGCCCCCTGCAGCTTTTTTTGTAGTGAGAACATGCAAATCAAATCAAATTTTATTTGTCACATGCATACCTTAGTGAAATGATTACTTACAAGCCTTTAACCAACAATGCAGTTTTTAGAAAAATATGTGTAAAGTAACAAATAATTAAAGTGCAGCAGCAAAACAACAACAGTGAGGCTATATACAGGGGGTACCGGTATAGAGTCAATAGAGTCAATGTGGGCGGGGACCTGGTTAGTCGAGGTAATATGTAAATGTAGGTAGAGTTAAACTGACAATGCATAGATCATAAAGAGTAGTAGCAGCGTACGGGGGGTGGGGGGGGGGAGCAATGCAAATAGTCTGGGTAGCCATTTGATTAGCTGTTCAGGAGTCTTCTGGCTTGGGGGTAAAAGCTGCTGAGAAGCCTTTAGGACCTAGACTTGGCGCTACGGTAGCGCATGCCGTGCGGTAGCGGAGAGAACAGGTTCTGACAAGGGTGGCTGGAGTCTTTGACCATTTTTAGGGCCTTCCTCTGACACAGGTCCTGGATTTTAGAAAAAGCTGTTGCGCTGCAACTCACCGCCTTCTTGAAGACAAACAATGTATACGAAATGCTTCGGGCTGGTTTTAGACCCCATCATAGCACTGAGACTGCACTTGTGAAGGTGGTAAATTACATTTTAATGGCGTCAGACTGAGGCTCTGCACCTGTCCTCGTGCTCCTAGACCTTAGTGCTGCTTTTGATACCATCGATCACCACATTCTTTTGGAGAGATTGGAAACCCAAATTGGTCTACACAGACAAGTTCTGGCCTGGTTTAGATCTTATCTGTCGGAAAGATATCAGTTTGTCTCTGTGGATGGTTTGTCCTCTGACAAATCAACTGTAAATTCCGGTGGTCCTCAAGGTTCCGTTTTAGGATCACTTTTTGTTTTCACTATATATTTTACTTCTTGGGGATGTCATTCGAAAACATAATGTTAACTTACACACAGCTGTACATTTCAATGAAACATGGTGAAGCCCCAAAATTGCCCTCGCTGGAAGCCTGTGTTTCAGACATAAGGAAGTGGACGGCTGCAAAATATCTACTTTTAAACTCGGACAAAACAGAGATGCTTGTTTTAGGTCCCAAAAAACAAAGAGATTTTCTGTTGAATCTGACAATTAATCTTAATGGTTGTACAGTCGTCTCAAATAAAACTGTGAAGGACCTCGGCGTTACTCTGGACCCTGATCTCTCTTTTGACGAACATATCAAGACTGTTTCAGGGACAGTTTTTTTCCATTTACGTAAGGTTGCAAAAATCAGAAACTTTCTGTCCAAAAATAATGCAGAAAAATGAATCCATGCTTTTGTTACTTCTAGGTTAAACTACTGCAATGCGCTACTTTCCGGCTACCCGGATAAAGCACTAAATAAACTTCAGTTAGTGCTAAATACGGCTGCTAGAATCCTGACTAGAACCAAAAAATTTGATCATATTACTCCAGTGCTAGCCTCCCTACACTGGCTTCCTGTCAAAGCAAGGGCTGATTTCAAGGTTTTACTGCTATCGGTTAATTGAATGATTAGAATATTCCACCCTGAAACCATATAATTGTATGGAACTCGTTAGAATGTATAAAATTATAATCAATAAATGTGTAGTTCTAGTCAGAATTATGGTAAAACAATATAGCTAATGTTGGTCTTTATGGTATTTTAAAGACAGACTGTCTGAGCAAAATTCGGCGCCGACCTGACTAGAGACTTGGGAGAGAACAGGGAGTACGGCTCAAGGTCTCCCTAATCTCTGTCGGCTGGGTAGTGAGACAGTGTGTGCGTAGCAGGACATTGTGTTCGTATGTTTGTGTGAATGTGTGTGCGTATGGTTGGGTGAATGTGTGTGTGTGAGAAGTCGCTATAAAATTAATTGTTTTGTATTCTTGACTTTAGAACGTTCTCTGAATAAACTGTACTAACCTTTTGCATAAGCTGAGTCTTTGACTAATTATTATTATACCCAGGGTCTTACAAACCTCGAGGATTGGTCAGAGCTATTGATTGTCAGTTATTATCATTGGGATAGAACATTTACGTGACAGCATTACATGGGCTTGCTCCTACCTATCTTTCCGATTTGGTCGTGCAATACATACCTACACGTACGCTACGGCCACAAGACGCAGGCCTCCTAATTGTCCCTAGAATTTCTGGGCAAACAGCTGGAGGCAGGGCTTTCTCCTATAGAGCTCCATTTTTATGGAATGGTCTGCCTACCCATGTCAGAGACGCAAACTCGGTCTCAACCTTTAAGTCTCTACTGAAGACTCATCTCTTCAGTGGGTCATATGATTGAGTGTAGTCTGGCCCAGGAGTGGGAGGGTGAACGGAAAGGCTCTGGAGCAACAAACCACCCTTGCTGTCTCTGCCTGGCCGGTTCCCCTCTTTCCACTGGGATTCTCTGCCTCTAACCCTATTACAGGGGCTGAGTCACTGGCTTACTGGTGCTCTTCCATGCCATCCCTAGGAGGGGTGTGTCACTTGAGTGGGTTGAGTCACTGATGTGATCTTCCTGTCTGGGTTGGCGCCCCCCCTTGTGTTGTACCATGGCGGAGTTCTTTGTGGGCTATACTCAACCTTGTCTCAGGATGGTAAGTTGGTGGTTGAAGATATCCCTCTAGTTGTGTGGGGGCTGTGCTTTGGCAAATTGGGTGGAGTTATATCCTGCCTGTTTGGCCCTGTCCAGGGGTATCATTGGATGGGGACGCAGTGTCTCCTGACCCCTCCTGTCTCAGCCTCTAGTACTTTATGTGTCGGGGGCTGGGTCAGTCTGTTATATCTGGATTTCTCCTGTATTATCCGGTGTCCTGTGTGAATTTAAGTATGCTCTCTCTAATTCTCTCCTTCTCTCGAAGAAGAACCTGAGCCCTACGACCATGCCTCAGGACTACCTGGCATGATGACTCCTTGTTGTCCCCAGTCCACCTGGGCGTGCTGCTGCTCCAGTTTCAACTGTTCTGCCTGTGGCCATGGAAACCTGACCTGTTCACTGTGACTATTATTTGACCATGCTGGTCATTTATGAACATTTGAACATCTTGGCCATGTTCTGTTATAATCTCCACCCAGCACAGCCAGAAGAGGACTGGCCACCCCACATAGCCTGGTTCCTCTCTAGGTTTCTTCCTAGGTTTTGGCCTTTCTAGGGAGTTTTTCCTAGCCACCGTGCTTCTACACCTGCATTGCTTGCTGTTTGGGGTTTTAGGCTGGGTTTCTGTAGAGCACTTTGAGATATCAGCCTATGTAAGAAGGGCTATATAAAGACATTTGATTTGGACAGCAGGAAGCTTGGCCCCAGGGAGGTATTTTACGAACATATACTTAGGAATATTAAAACACTTCAGTTTCTTTTTCCAATCACGAGTATCATGTGATCCGATTGTCAACTGTCAATTTACAGATACGATAACGAACATGAGTATGGCCATGTCAGCACACCCCTAGTAAGAATGGTATTGGCACTGACCCTTTATACAGCTTCCTTACTTTATTGTTCTTCTCATTTCTATTACTCTTTTGTTCTACTTTTTAATAGTACTACTGTATTTTTGGGAAAGAGCAAGCAAGACATTTCACTGTACTAGTGCACGTAAAAATAAAAGTTATGAATGTGTACGTTACATTTTCGTGAATATCAGTACAAAAGCATGTCCTTTGGATACATTTTCACTGTATTTCTGTATGAAATTTTTGCACTTGTATCCAAATGAATTACTCAGAAATGAAATGTAAATGGAGATATTAGAGAAATACTTGCGTGGACATTTTTTTTATTTTTTATATGAAATAACCTAAAGTTGATGTGAAATCATTGGAGAGATACTTACACCCTTTGGTCAACAGAATCCCATGGATTACTTGATTTCGGTTTAAGGGAGACCCTTTCTTCTCACAAAGTAACCAGTTGGCCGTTTCATTGGTGATGGTGATGGTCACGCTAACAGCCGAGTCATTTATCTTGGTGTACTGCTCTTTGGGCACTGTGACGTTTTTCAACTTCCAGTAGATGTCCTCCGCTGTGGCTTTAGCAGCTGTGTAGAGTACACATGTGGCGGTGAATTCCTTCCCAATTTCCACCGATGGAGATTGTGGGATTATTGTTCCATAGGTGGTGATAGAACCTAGAGAAAACCCATGCATCAAGTCAATGCTACTAGGAAATGCATGGTGAATTTTACACAGACGGAAAAGTCCATATGTGGTTGTTTTCATGGTTATTTGGAAACATATCACTAGGGTCAGTACAAAGCTCACTATCATTAAAGCACAGCAAATTAAAGGAAGAAGACAGCTCATTCTAGGGTTAATGTGCAGAGAGGTTGAATCAAAACATATCAGACTGTCTGTGGCTGTGGAAAAGAGTGCCTGCTAAGCAGCACTTAATAACAAAAATTGTTATTTAAATGTAGTGGTACACTTACTACAGGTGGGCCTACAGGCCAGCCATGCCAAGGACAGAAGCTGCAGCAAACGGTATGATGACTTGTCCATGATGCCTGAGGGAAGATTCACAAATTCACAGACTCACCAAGCCTACATTTTATCGCAAACCATTTCCCACCCAATTAATTGCTAGTGTTGGAGAGCAATTAAATTACTAGTGGAACTACATGTAGTTAGCTACATTTTGCAGTAGCGTGGTGGTAGTTAAAGAGATACTTTGAGATCTACTACCCCAGTCAGATTAACATGTGGATACCATTTTTATGTCTCTCTGTCCAGTATGCAGAAGGTTAGAGGTAGTTTCACGAACCCCTAACCAGGGTTAGCATAATGACTTGAAGTCTATGGGTATCTGCTAGCATATACTCATAGACATCCAATCATTTCGTTAATGCTAGTTAGCAATGGCGCCAGCGCTAAATAGCAACTTCCTTGAAACCGCAAGCATAGACAAACATTTTATCCACGAGTTCATCTCTGGGGAAGTAAAGGGACTCTTTGCCAAAATCCCTCAGTATCCCTTTAAACAAAATAACATTTGCAGTGTTTTCAGTGTTTTTTGCCAGGTAATGGTGTAGCTAAGTGCAACAGAAAATATGGGTGAAGTAGGCATCAGACCTGCTAAAATTCTAACTTGAAACATAGTTTTGGGATTTAATAGACTAAATTACAAATTCTGTTAACATCTGACTCCAGAGTGATCAGTCTTTCAATTTGTGGTCGATGACATTTCAGATTTAGACACCAAAATGTATCAAAGTAGTTTGGATGTAGTGATCTACTTTAAAAGATGCACTATGCCAAAATCACTCCGCCATTTCCTGGTTGTTAAAATTCAAATAGGTCACTGAATTTCAGTTTATGTGACAAAACAAGCACGTATAGTGTAGAGAATCACTTTACCATCTAAACCACAGAAATATACTTTCAATAACACAAAACATTGCTTAAAAACAAAACTTAAGAACCAGATGTTTAGAAATAGCACACATAGAACAGATATACCGCTTCTTAGGCTTGCTTTCAATGAGAATGACAGATCTATAATACACAATTCTATGTGAATTTGTTCAGGTCGCTCAAAAAGTTGCATATTGCAGCTTTAAGTAAACTATATTTTTCTTAAGAGTAGCTTTAGGTGTAGCTTAACTTCTTCTAGTGTGAAGTAATTGGTAGCTTTCAGAGCAGCTTCCCCAACACTTAATTGCTGACTGAAGGTAGGTAGCTACAAAACTTTGTGAACATCTCATTTCCTCAAGGACAGTCCTCTTGCATGTAGGACTTTTTGTAGCTATGTGTCAGCAAAGCTAGTCATATCACTACAGAATATTATTATGCAGCTTATTTTCAAACTACAATAAATAAAGCTTTGGAGGAACACTGTCATAACACCATAGCTGCTACAGTTTGGGATGCACGATATATCGGAATCGGCCGAAAATAGCTAAAAATGCCAGCATCAGTTATGGGCCTGATGTCTATTTTAATGCCGATGTGGAAAACCGATGTCAAAGCTAACGTGCATACCTATATAAACGTAGGTACATGGCCATGTAAAATGTTTGCGCTACAAGTGCAACACAGCATTCCTAACCTAGCCCACAATGTCTGCATCGAGTCAACAAGTCGAGCAGTCATTTGAAAGAGTAAAACAATTTCAGCGACACAACTCAAAGGTGAAACCCATTAATGCCAAGATAATGGAATTCATTGCCCTCAACAATCAACCATTCTCTGTCGTGGGTGATGTTGGCTTTCGCAACTGGTCGAGCACCGGTACACACTACCAATTGCGCTATTTTTCAGATGTTGCCCTACCGGAGTTACACAGTAGTAGCGTCACTGCTATTAGTTTCACGACATACTATGGAACGCCGCTTGGGTCTTTGCGTGTCAAAAAAGATACACGTCAAAAAAAACACTAATTGACAATAACACTATTTGACAATAACACTATTTGACGCATTAAATAAGATTTTAATTTGACACGTCAAATAACAGTTCTATTATAGAATGTTGTGTGTTCTGAATTAAGCATGCAAGCCAAGCGCCACCACTACTATCAGTAGCACTGTCAAAGCTGTACAAAGAAGTCTGCAAAGAAGCATACACCGGCCACAAATGACGTGTTTGAAATACCGTGTTAGTAATGAAGCATTATTTGTTTGACCGCAACTTCTGGGGTAGCTAGCTTTAGCTTTGTACCTAGCTAGCACCAATACAACTAGCCTGAAAACAATGACTAGTAGAAACTGCAGTCATTTTCATTATTCTTAGCAATCCTTGTGAGTAACTATTAGCTAGGTAGCCACTTGTTGTTCGCCTATTGAAATGTAACTTCAGTTCATGAAAAGAAATAGCTAGGCAGCTGTTGCCCAAAACTAACGTTATAAAGCAATCAGCTAGCTTCATCTGGCTAGTGAGGCTCAACCAGACCATGTAATGTGTTGTGAAGCTAGCCACAATAAGGGTTAGGCACAATAGTGGAATTTGCGGTTTGCCTTCAAAATAAAAAGCACCTATTTGAAAGTGACACAGAAGGTTACAATTAGTGGAATCATGCCATATTTAGACTAGATAATGTTAAACAAGGTTGGAATGTGAAGCAACGAAATGGGGTATCAGTCTACCCACAGAACACAACTGTGAAGAGTTTACACAAATATTAGCGTTGAAGCTCTCATCACGAGACTGTGACTGTGTGAAATCCCCTCCCCAGTCAGCCTATTGTGTGTACAGACATTCATATTGCACTGTACAACTTTACCTAAGGATTGGGGATCAATGAAATGGGGTATCAGTCTACTCAATACCCAAAATATTTTTTTCCCAACATCCTCCTCAGAGTTTTCAGACTACAAAATATCCACACAGTTTTGTTTTCCTAGGGAAAGTGTTCAATACACATAGGTTGACAATAAATGTGGCTCAATTCAGATGTTTCAGAGTCCCGCAATAAGAGCTACTACGCTAATATTCTCTGGGTGTCACTGAGTAGACAAATACCCCATGTTATTGAGCCACAATCCATAGGTAAGGCTGTACAGTGAAATAAGTATGCCCCCAATGCAATTCTAAAGTATAATACATCCAGTGTGATTTCAACAGATTTGTCAAATTAACAATTTATTGTCTTACGTTGATTTTATATAATATTCCAACCTCGTTTATCATGATCTATTCAATTACGGCATAAGTCTACTATTTGTATTAATTTGCATCACTGTCAATTACATACTTTTATTTTGAAGGCTAACCGCAAATTCCACTATTGTGGCTAATTATTATCATGATTAGCTTCGCATAGATGGGTCCGACCACCATTAATCAATAAGAACTGTCTTATAAATGAAGGTAATTTCAGATGACACTTATAGTTAGCTAGCCAACTATATCTACTGAAACAGATTGTCATTTTGCTATGTTTTGGGGGAAGAACATTGCTTGCATCCATGAGCCATCTTTTTTTTTTACGTGTGATAGTGTAATCAATATGTAATAACTACGTAAAAAATGTATGAACACGTTCAATTATTATGTGATTTGAAGTCATATTCAGGTCCTGATTGGTCAACAAGCTTATTTGACACGCCTTTTTTGACACGCAAAGACCCAACGGCGTTCCATAGAAGTCCTGGTTGAGAATGAAACAACTGAACAAATGAAACAGCAAGTAAGTGAAATAAATAGGTTTTGATTATGTTTTACTGGAAATGGGGACATATGTAAATGCCAACTGAATAACTTTTTGGTCAGTATGGTGTGCGTGTGTGTAACCTTTAACAAGGCAAGTCAGTTAAGAACAAGTTCTTATTTACAATGACGGCCTACTACAGCCAAACACGGACGACGCTGGGCTAATTGTGCGCCGCCCTATGGGACTCTCAACCACGGCCAGATGTGATACAGCCTGGATTCGAACCCGGAACTGTAGTGACACTGCTGTGTCCACATATGTGTGTGTGTTAACTATTTAACTGTACTAGAATGCTTAAAAACATTTTTTAAATAAAATAAAAATCGAGAATCAGGTCTTTTGGCAAGGAAAATATCGGTATCGGCCAAAAATGTAATATCGGTGCATCACTAACTACTGTAAAACAACAACAGCTGTGTAGCCTATTTGTGTTGTGTAATTCATTGGGTAGTCATGCACCCATATCACTGGCACAGGGGTTCACCAGATTTTATTTTGTATTCAGTACTTTACCAATAAGTAGTAACTTAACTGTTTAGTTTTATGAGGGCCTCACTGACTACTCCCACTAGTAGGAAATATAGGAAATGGAACCAATGATAAAGCTACTACTAGAGAGCTAAGTTAGTTATAAAACACAAACTATGCATTGCTAGTTATGTTATGAACAAACAGTAGCTAGCTAAGAAAGTCTGTTAAATGACTGAAATGTAAACATAGAGGCCTAGTTTATGTGAAAGCGTGGCAATAACTTATTAACCTTTCATTATTCACAGATCTCCTCCTCTGATGACAAGGCAGGCAGACCACTCCTGAAAACAAAATGCTCAGCAAAGGCTCTATTGAGAGATACCAGATTTTTATTAAAAGCTCATTTTCAGTGTCTGTGTTTATATGTTAAGGGGGTGTTACTTTGGCAGATAATGTCAGCCATCTAAATAAATACAAATATTTGTATAATTAACTAAATGTAGGTGTTTCTGGTTTGTGTCAGTTTAATTGTTTGTTATGCTATAAATTGTTATTTTATGGTTGTAAGTGATCAAATGAACTAGAACATTTTATATTTTGCAATTCTGAGTAATTACTACTTTAGTAAGGATATACACTTTATTCAGCACTACTGCAGTTGCTAAATAATTCCAATAAACGGCAGCATAAGACCACAAATTACATTTCAGAAGATTAGTTCTCTCCCTGAATTCACCACTCCCCTGCGCGCTTTTTATGTCCCAGATTACTGTGAAGTAATATGATGATTCATGTTTATTATTAACTGTTTTTATGCTCATGTTTTGATATTATACTTCATATTACTATAACTTATCAATAAGCCTGAACATTAATTCAGTCACCTCTGGTCAACAAAAATGTATTTTAAAATTCATCAACCAGCGTCGACCCGCTCTGCCTTCTCGAACAAGTAGCCAACTCAACAAGCTCCGCCAAAAAGCTTGTGGCGTTCAGGGAACACTGCCTTCTCGCAAGGGTTGCATGATGCATTTATTGGCAGGCTTAAAGATGCACATGTCTTCTCTATTCCGAGGCTGTTTACTCTCAATAAGAGATATTAAGATGATTTTTATAATGTTTGTGTACTAGGGTTGAGGTTAGCGCATTGGCTACTGAATATTTGGCCGGGGTTCAATACCTGCTATGGTCACTATTTACTTGCTCTCCCAAAAGCAACACAGGCCTAATACACAATATATAGCGAACTGTAAAGTAATGAGTGACCATTTTAGAAAAATATGAGACATATAGTCTTTGGTTGCATGCTATTTCATATGAATTATAGGGTTGCTTGTAACCTATAACTGATTCTTTGTGGTCTTATGTTGCAGTCTATGGGAAATATTTAGCAAGTCATTAATTCACATAAAGACATTGGTGAGGCAACTGAGAAATAGTGTATTTGTGATGTTAATTCCTTAGTTCAGTCTCAAACCTGCCCCATACCAATTCCTGGACTTCCACAGGTCACCCAGTTCAAACTACATTTGAAAAATAAAACATAAAATGTGGTTTGTTTATCAAGTCTTCTGCCTTGCAATAAGAAATATTTAAAAAACTAACAACAAAAAACAGCTAAATGCTTAGACAGGTTTTGATTAACAAAATAATCAAAATGCTATTTAGTACTATATGGTATTTATTATTATAAAATTATTACTAAAATATTTTCTAAAAGTATTATAGGCTACCCTACCCTAGAATTAGGGTTAAGGATAATAGGTTATATGTAGGGTTACATTTTGTGTATAGCACATTGTGACATCTGCTGATGTAAAAAGGGCTTTATAAATACATTTGATTGACTGTTAGGTTTAGGGGTTTATAAGGCAAAAAATAGTATGGTTTATAGCTCTCTTGCTCCTGCCTGTGGCTTTGTGTGTACTACATACCTCATTCGAGACACTTGCTCGGCTCATAATCTGAGGTAGCAACTGCGTCATATCCACAAATCAATTAACTTCGTTTGCAACTCAGTGAATCTGTGCAGTATTCACTCCCTACGATTTTAGATTGAGGCATATTAAATTACCCAGCAGTAATTCCAAACAAAAAATCGTTATAAAAAGGTTATTTCTTGATTAAAAAATGCATTCTGGCTTTTTAAATCTGCCACATCTTGAAAAAGAGGACAGGAACATGCATTTTGTTTAGGTTTTACACCTTTTTCTGAAGAGAAATCTGGTTAACCATGACCAGAACATGTTTAACGTCTGATGGGCATACCCCAGCCATCGCTAGCAATGCGTATACACAGACAAACAATGAGCTCGCCAAGTAGCCGTAACCTTGTTAATAATAAATTACCCGAGGTAAGCCTATTATTTTTACCAGGGCTGGTCTCATTGCCAACATACCGGGAAATGTGAGTTCGTGCCACCATAATCAATATAACTAGTAGGAGTTGGCACCACCCTAAAATAAGGCCTGTTATTTCGCGATTATTTAAAAACTACGGCAAGCAGCTGGGCCAATAGGTAATATTATTTGGGAGCTGGGCTCCATGGCTGAAGCGATGAACCTAGTTTTTATAAGATTAAATGTCATGTGTCCAGCCTAAGACTATCTGCTGGCTAATGCCATATAGTATTGAGAATCCCAATAAAACCAACAAAAAAATGACTAGCTACTTCAAAAGAAAGACAATCTTATATCGTGGTCTGACGCTTGCTATATAACGTTACATCGATCAGAGTGATAAAGAGCTATAAAATAAGTATTACTGACCATTTTAAATAGCTAGCTACTGTAGCTAGCACGGACATTTTTGGAGGAAAAAAAATATTGATCAATTTCTAATTCCGGGAAACACAAACAACACGGGAATGTCGTATTTGCAGTACCCCTAGTCGACTATATTCAACAAAACCAGGAAAACACGTCCGTAACAGCCTGTTAAACAGGGCCCGACATGTTATGACAACAAAAACACTCACCTTTCATATCTTTACTTGTTGGGTTCATGTTTTCTAGCTAGTTAACGTTAGCTGCGTAAAGACATGTAGATTTCACATCACTCAGCTTAAACTATAACATTGCACGTCTAGGTCTGTCTTCTCTTTCCCAATTCCAGTATATTGCATAACCACGAGTTCCAATACTTCCCCTTGCAGTACAAATATAAATTAGCTACAAACATAACGACTGATCTAAGTATCTGTCTAGATTGTCAACGACTTGTTTAGAGATCTGCGCAGAATTGCTGTTCTTTTGATTTGCCAGGAGAATCGTCTGTCACACAACTACTAACCAATCAAGACGCCAGATTGTTTCGCATGACTGTTTTCCAGTAAATCTGCACCCACTTGCCCGAAATGCTCCAATGTGTGCCAGGCCATGACGGAGCTTGGGTTGAATGCTTTGTCTGCTGCTGAATCATTATGTACCTGACGCAACAAGCTCAACAACAAGCACTGTTTGATGCGTTGTTTAATAAATATCCGAACCAAAAACAGAGTAAGCTATGGAAAATGGTATAAATGAAGTGGGTTAATGTCAGGACAGTGCTACCCTGTCTCTCCTTCATGTGTGACAAATGCCCTGCATGTTGAGGTGATGACTCCAACCACTAGACTGTAACAACTCACTGAGTTAAAGCCTTTGGGTATGAGCTTGCTTGGGGGAGCTAACACAAGTCTTCAGGTCTCAGGTAAGGACAGTTACCCAATTCTAGTAAGTATATCACACCGGTCACCAATGTCACACTACCACAATGAACATGCTTGCTTTTAATTGTACAAAAAAAATGCTCTCTGCCAGGATGTCTTTAAGAGAAAAGGGGTGCAGTCAGAATAGTAATAATGTTGAATCATAAATGTTTATGATGTTCAGGATAATTAAGTTGATCAAGCATAGACCAACTTCTGTTTCCTCTCCCTGACAACTGAAAAATATCAGAACGCAGCCAAAAATAATTCAAATTTCATATTTTATTCATTTTTGCAAAACAGTCACATGACAGTCTCAATTTCAAAAGTGCATGAAAATCAAACAGTACACAGTGCATGCGTTGAATTGTAGAGTTTCCACCACCAAGTACAGTATAAATGTGTACAAATAGGATGCTGTTTATTAGCAAATGTTTGCAAAGTCAGGAGCAATTTACTGTGGCATACAGAGTCCTTTTTTGAGTTTAGTCATGTTGAGGTTTCACTACAGCCTGGGTTTTGTCTGACAGCTAATATATACTATATATACAAAAGTTTGGACACTACTTCAAATGAGTGAATTCAGCTATTTCAGCCACACCTGTTACTGACAGGTGTATAAACTTGAGCACACAGCCACGCAATCTCCATAGACAAACATTGGCAGTAGAATGGCCTTACTGAGAACTCAGTGACTTTCAACATGGCACCATATTAGGATGACACCTTTCCAACAAGTCAGTTTGTTAAATTTCTACCCTGCTAGAGCTGCCATTGTCAACTGTAAGTGCTGTTATTGTGAAGTGAAAACATTTCGGAGCGACAACGGCTCAGCCGTGAAGTGGTAGGCCACACAAGCTCACCGAATGGGACCGCTGAAGCGCGTAAAAATCATCTGTCCTCAGTTTCAACACTCACTACCGAGTTCCAAACTGCCTCTGGAAGCAACATCAGCACAATAACTGTTTGTCAGGAGCTTCATGAAATGGGTTTCCATGGCCGAACAGACGCACACAAGCCTAAGATCACCATGCGCAATGCCAAGCGTCAGCTGGAGTGGTGTAAAGCTCACCGCCATTGAACTCTGTAGGAGTGGAAAAGCGTTCTCTAGAGTGATGAATAATGCTTCACCATCTGGACAATTCTGGGTTTGGCGGATGCCAGGAGAACACTACCTGCCCCAATGCATCGTGCCAACAGTACAGTTTGGTGGAGGAGGAACAGCAGTTTTTCATGATTTGGGTTAGGCCCCTTACTTCCAAATCTTAATGCTACAGCATACAATTACATTCTAGACAATTCTGTGCTTCCAACTTTTGGGGAAGGGCCTTTCCTGTTTCAGCATGACAATGCCCCCCCGTGCACAAACCGAGGTCAATACATAAATTATTTGTCGAGATCGGTGTGGAGGAACTTGACTGGCCTGCACAGATCCCTGACCTCCACCCCATTGAACACTTTTGGGATGAATTGGAATGTCGACTGCGAGCCAGGCCTAATCGCCCGACCTCATTGCTTTTGTGGCTGATTGGAAGCAACTCCCTGCAGCAATGGTCCAACATTTAGTGGAAAGACTTCCCAGAAGAGTGGAAGCTGTTATAGCAGCAAAGGGGGGACCAACTCCATGCCTATTATTTTGGAATGAGATGTTCGACAAGCAGGTGTCCACATACTACATACTTTTGGTCATGTAGTGTACATTTTGTGTCCAAACGCAGAGGCATAATTTAATTAATAATTTATACACTCAGAGCCAATTTGTATATTTGCTTTACACTTATATTTGCCAAACTTCATTAAGACCTGACAAGATTCCACCAAAAATAGCCTGCTGCTAGCTAACCCAACCAAGTCCCAATCAGGTCCACTATACCACATATGTGACTCACCACCTGGATTTGGGCTTGTAGCAAAAGTTGAAATAGTGTTTTTTACATTGGATAAAAGTAGAGACTCAGAGCTACAAAGGTATATCATACACTGCATTTTGAGGAACAATGGGAAAGTAATTCTGCTTTGAAAGTTGATAAACTTGTAAACTCACTTTTGAGAAAATGGCCTTTTGAATGTTTTGGCATCTAGTGAAGAGCTCTTCTTTGTCTACACCCATTGGGCATCTGGTGCAGCGGTCTAAGGCACTGCATCGCAGTGTTGAGGTGTCACTATAGCCTGGGGTTCGATCCCAGGCTGTTTCACAGCCGGCCGTGACTGCGAGTCCCATACGGCAGTGCACAATTGGCCCAGCATCGTCCGGGTTAGAGGAGGATGACCAGCCAAGCCGCGCTGCTTCTTAACACCTGCTCGCTTAACCCGGAAGCCAGCCTCACCAGTGTGGCAGAGGAAACACTGTTCAACTGATGTCAACTTGCAGGCGCCCGGCCCACCAAAAGGAGTCGCTAGAGCGCAATCAGCCAAGAAAAGCCCCCGGCAAAACCCTCCTCTAACCCGGACGATGCTGGGCCAATTGTGCACTGCCGTATGGGACTCGCAGTCAGGCTATAGTGACACCTCAACACTGCGATGCAGTGCCTTAGACTGCTGCACCACTCAGGAGGCCTCCATTCAGACTAGATATTTAAGACTTTTTGAAAAACTTGGTCACATAAAGTGAGGGAGATTTTACTGCCATTCTTTTACGAAACTTTCCATCTGCACTGTTCCTTAGTATTGTAACATTTTCTGCGGCCATTTTTTGAAGAAATCCTTGTCAATAGAGTTGTATGTTTGTTTTACTTTGAAATCAATGTTTTTTGTTCGGCATACATTTTAAAACTGAAAAAATCGAATGTTATGTTCCCTCGTCATCTAAACTAAACTGCATAGAAGTTCACACATTTTCTCTTGCAGCACTCCCTTGCAAAAATAATGTTTTAGGCCTACAGGTTTTGAATTGAAGCGGACTCAAGGTGTGAATTGTGAAGCCAAGTGTAGCTATCTTAGCAGGATGTGGCTTTATCGCTACCTGGTGCTTTGCTCTGGTGAAAGGACTGTTAGATGACTCACTTGATACATCATGTGAATGCCCCACAAGTTTATATGTTTACGATTTAAGACTCAACTCATCCTACCTTGTTCATTCTTCTGTATGTATGGGGCTTGGTGTGGGCAGAGGACATCCATTGTATAATAGCCATTCTAAAGGGGGTGTGGGCCAAAATAGGATTTGTGGGCCAAAATAGACTGATTGGACTTGATCTTCTAGGCATGATCAATCAATCAAATGTATTTATAAAGCCCTTCTCACATCAGCTGATGTCACAAAGTTCTGTACAGAAATGACTGACTGACCAACAATTGTCCCTTCGGCCTACTATCAAACAAGTCATGCTCGCTCCTGCTTTTCCGAGAGCGGTGGACAAAGTGGTTGACCATCGGCCCTGTGGCTTGACTCTGCTGAACGGCACTCTTGGAGCTGACCAACAAAGATGTGCCCAGATTGATGGGCGGAAGACTTTGCATCCATATGTGAGGCAGTCCTTCGCTGTGCAGATTTCGAATGGATTGATTTTCTGCCCCGTTTCCACCGAAGGCCGTTTTCTGACTTTGGGTCCTTCGTCTCCCGGCTCCTTGGCCGAGGAGGAGTCCGCCAAGCAGTCTCCTCCCTCAGATGTCCGCCGCGGCCCAGCTCTCTGTGGCCTGCAGCGTGGTGCTCTTGCTTCCTCTTGCAAGAGAAGATCTGGTTGTGCATGCAGAACTTGCCCTCCTTCTGGGACTGGTCACTCCCCTGGGAAGGCATCTGTCTGACTGAGTCAGATCTGTGGAGAATCAATCAATGTGACCATGTAGTCTTATTCACAACTCTGTGGTTTAAGACGGATGGCAAGCATTTTCTTTTTTACAATTATTTTTGTCTTTTACTAATCGAAAAATAATCAACATGTCCGATTGCACACAGAATTATTGCATGGCCATTTCCACTTTAAATTAATAGTAACTACACACACACACACGAGCTTCAATGCCATACAACACTCCTTCCGTGGCCTCCAACTGCTCTTAAACGCTAGTAAAACCAAATGCATGCTTTTCAACCGTTCGCTGCCCGCAACCGCCCACCTGACTAGCATCACCACCCTGGACGGTTCCGACCTAGAATATGTGGACAACTATAAATACCTAGATGTCTGGCTAGACTGTTAACTCTCCTTCCAGACTCATAATAAACCTCTCCAATCCAAAATAAAATCTAGAATCGGCTTTCTATTTCGCAACAAAGCCTCCTTCACTCACGCCGCCAAACGTACCCTCGTAAAACTCACTATCCTACCGATCCTCGACTTCGGCGATGTCATCTACAAAATAGCTTCCAATACTCTACTCAGCAAACTGGATGCAGTTTATCACAGTGCCATCCGTTTTGTTACCAAATCACCTTATACCACCCACCACTGCGACCTGTATGCTCTAGTCGGCTGGCCCTCGTTACATATTTGTCGCCAGACCCACTGGCTCCAGGTCAACTATAAGTCTATGCTAGGTAAAGCTCCGCCTTATCTCAGTTCACTGGTCATGATAACAACACCCACCCGTAGCACACGTTCCAGCAGGTATATCTCACTTATCATCCCCAAAGCCAACACCTCATGTGGCTGCCTTTCCTTCCAGTTCTCTGCTGCCAGTGATTGGAACGAATTGCAAAAATCGCTGAAGTTGGAGACTTTTATTTCCCTCACCAACTTTAAACATCAACTATCTGAGCAGCTAACCAATCGCTGCAGCTGTACATAGTCCATCTGTAAATAGCCCACCCAATCTACCTACCTCATCCCCATACTGTTTTTATTTATTTACTTTTCTGCTCTTTTGCACACCAACATCTCTACCTGTACATGACCATCTGATCATTTATCACTCCAGTGTTAATCTGCTAAATTGTAACTACTTCGCCACTATGGCCTATGTATTGCCTACCACCTCATGCCTTTTGCACACACTGTATATAGACTTTCTTTTTTTCTACTGTGTCATTGACTTGTTTGTTATTGGCTTGTTTATTGTTTACTCCATGTGTAACTCCGTGTTGTTGTCTGTGTCACACTGTTTGCTTTATCTTGGCCAGGTCGCAGTTGCAAATGAGAACTTGTTCTCAACTAGTCTACCTGGTTAAATAAAGGTGAAATAAGAAATGCATACAAAATGCAGTGTTAACCAACCTGTTGTCAGCTGAGATTGATGCTGGAAGTGTGGCCACAGTACATTGCATATGTGAGAGGTGTGTTCTCATTGATAGCCCTAGGTCAAGGCTCCACCCCTAGCTGCAGTAAGGCCTGGACACAGTCCTCCTTCCCCGCTGCTGCCGCCCAATGAGGAGCAGTGGCAGTGAGTGCTGGTTTATGTTGGATCATTTTTTCTATTACAGCATATTGGATGACTCTCATTCATATTCCATTCACCCAGTTCAATGTAACAGCGATAGGTTTAGTCTACTAACATGATACTCAAATTTTCCCTATACCCATCATGATGTTGCTACAACCTAGGCTATGAATTAAAGTTTACAATGTAGGTGCACACAGGTCGAGAGACAAATTTGAGGCGACAGACGGTGACATTCAATGCCGCCTTGTACACTCTTGCCTGCATCTAGCTGATATAGGGTGTAATCATTAGTCCAACAGTTGCAAACAAGTTTCTATTGGACAAATTCAGGTATGTTTATCCCCGTTTTGTTCTGTTTGCTTCCATTTAAGAAACGTATTTAAATAGAATCGGTGGAATGAATACACCCCTGATTATGCATAAACTCATAACAGTCGCATTGTACTCCTTCTTTTCCCTTTGCTTGTGGACTTCAATGCACAACAAATCAGCTGTATGTTACCAGGCAAAGAATACCATTCCAGCCTACATCATTGTCACCATATTAGCTAAAGTACCGTCATAGCATAGCTAATATAACTAATGCGTTAGTAAATCCACTTAATTCATGCAGTAACGTTAATGTACAGTCAGTTAGCAGTTACACCGGGGGGCCCCGGTGGCAATAAATGAGTAACACCAAAAGCTTACCTTGACTTGGAAGAGTTCAGGTGTTATGTTGGATAGTCATAGCCAGCTAGCTAACATAGCATCCTTCTGTTTGAGCAGGATGTTTCAGTAGACTGAACTTGCTAGCTGCATTTGCTAGCTAAATAAGTGAAACTAAAAGTGAAAAAATAGGGCACTCTCTTGAATCACCTTTATTTTGGAAGAAATTAATTTGTTCAAAACTGTACAACTATTGTCTTTCTCTTTCTTTGAGTCAACTACTCGTCATATTTTATACACTGCAGTGCTAGTTAGCTGTAGCTTAATGCTTTCAGTACTAGATTCATTCTCTGATCCTTTGATTGGGTGGGCAACATGTCAGTTCATGCTGCAAGAGCTCTGATAGGCTGGAGGACGTCCTCCAGAATTTGTCATAAATTTATGGAAGGGGGTGAGAACCATGATCCTCTTAAGTTTTGTATTGAAGTCAATGTACCCAGAGGAGGACGGAAGCTAGCTTTCCTCCGGCTACACCATGGTGCTACCCTACAGAGTGCTATTGAAGCTACTGTAGACCTTCTTTGCAAAATAGTGTGTTTTAATCAGGTATTTGGTGACGTGATTATATTTAGTATAGTTTCATCTAAAAGGGATAACTTCTTAAATGTTTTACAATTTACATTATGAAATTCACCTTGGAGGATGGTCCTCCCCTTCCTCCTCTGAGGAGCCTCCAAGAGGGATCCTGGAGGATGAACAGATCTTCTTATATACAGTAGATCATCTTACCATGATTAGTGCAGTTATTCAATGCATTTGCATATCGTTTTTCTAAATTAATAACACTTATACTCCTGTGAAACCTTTTGCTGACTTTTCTTTATATGAAAGGCAATGCCGGCGACAAAGCCTCTACTTTTATTTCCACCAACCGACCTAGTCGTGATTGCGGTTAAGTTCTGCCTACGGTTTAGTATAAAATGTATAATACTAAAATATTATTATTGGAATCTGCGAAAGTTGCCATCAATTAAAGGGCAATTCCACCAACTCCATTTCCACAAAAACATTTGAAGCAATATCAATGTCAATATCAATGCATGGGAAAGATTAAGAACATCTTCCTAATATTGAGTTGCACCCCTTTTGCCCTCACAACAGCCTCAATTTCTCATGGCATGGTCTCTACAATTTGTGTGTTGAAAGTGTTCCACAGGGATGCTGGCCCATGTTGACTCCAATGCTTCCCACAGTTGTGTCAAGTTGGCTGGATGTCCTTTGGGTACACACGGGAAACTGTTGCGTGTGAAAAACCCAGCAGCGTTGCAGTTCTTGACATACTCAAACCAGTGCGCCGGGCACCTACTACCATACCCCGTTCCAAGGCACTTAAATATTTTGTCTTGTCCATTCACACTCTGAATGGCACACACACACAATCCATGTCTGAATTGTCTCAAGAATTAAAAATCCTTACAAATCTACACTGGAGTTCATTACCAAGAAGATAGTGAATGTTCCTGAATGGCCAAGTTAGTTTTTACTTAAATCTACTTGGCAAGACCTGAAAATGGTTGTCTAGCAATGATCAACGAACAATTTGAGCTTGAAGCATTTTGAAAAGAATAATGGGAACATGTTGCATAATCCAGGTGTGGAAAGCTCTTAGACTTACCCAGAAAGACTCACAGCTGTAATCGCTGCCAAAGATGCTTCTACAAAGTTTTGACTCCGGTGTATGAATATTTACGTAAATTACATCTTTCTATATTTTATTTTAAATAAAATAAATTTGCCACAATTTAAATAAATAAAAAATCTCACTTTGTCATAATGGGGTATTGGGTGTAGATGGGTGAGATGTTTTATTTACTTAATCCATTTTGAATTCAGGCTGTAACACAACAAAATGTGGAATAAGACAATGGGTATGAATATTTTCCAAAGAGTCTTTCTTGGTAAATGTCTGGGAAAGCATCATGATCATCACCGGGCACTTTCACCACCCTGTGAAGTTAATCATTAAAAACATTTTCTAATGTAGTCTAATTAACTGCATAGTTTCCTGAGTCATAGTGGGAGGACCACACACCATATCATCGTGTGACTCCAATTTTACTTCGATATGATGGCTATTATATCAATATTTGCTAATACAGCATTTCACCGCCATTTCTCGCATAAATCTTCTTTGGGATAGGGGCAGCATTTTCACTTTTGGATGAATAGCGTGCCCAGAGTGAACTGCCTCCTACTAAGTCCTAGATGCAAATATATGCATATGAGTATTGGATAGAAAACACTGAAGTTTCTAAAACTGTTTGAATGATGTCTGTGAGTATAACAGAACTCATATGGCAGGCAAAAGCCTGAGAAGAAATCCAAACAGGAAGTGGGAAATCTGAGGTTTGTAGTTTTTGAACTCGGCCCCTATCGAATTCACAGTGGGTTATGGATTATGTTGCACTTCCTAAGGCTTCCACTAGATGTCAACCATCTTTTAGAACATTGTTTAAGGCTTCTCGTGTGAAGGGGGGCAGGATGGTAGCTGTTTGACTAAGGGCTCTGCCAGCAGCCTCGTTCTTAGTCACGCGCATTTCACATGAGAGGTATCTCTCGTTCCATTGCTTTTCTACAGACAATAGAATTCTCCGGTCGGAACATTATTGAACATTTATGATAAAAACATCCTAAAGATTGATTCTATACTTAGTTTGACAAGTTTCTTCGACCTGTAATATAACTTTTTGAACTTTTCGTCCGACTGGACGCGCTTTTGGATTTGTTTACCAAACGGCCTAACATAAGAAGCTATTTGGACATAAATGATGGACATTATCGAACAAAACAAACATTTATTGTGGAACTGCGATTCCTGGGAGTGCATTCTGATGAAGATCATCAAAGGTAAGTGAATATTTATAATGCTATTTATGACTAATGTTGACTGCGCAACATGGCGGATATTTCTTGTGGCTGGTTTGGGCTCTGAGCGCCGTTCTCAGATTATGCTTTTTCCGTAAAGTTTTTTTTTTTAATCTGACAGCGGTTGCATTAAGGAGAAGTGTATCTAAAGTTCCATGCATATCACTTTAATTTTCTCCTCCCTATGTTCCAACTTAAGTTGGAGTATTTCTGTGAATTCATGTGGCTCTCTGCAATATCCCTGCATTCTTTTGCAACTACTGAACATAATACACCAATGTAAAATAAGATTTTTGGATATAAATATGAACTTTACCGAACAAAACATACATGTATTGTGTAACATGAAGTCCTATGAGTGTCATCTGATGAAGATCATCAAAGGTTAGTGATTTAATTTTATCTCTTTGTGCTTTTTGTGACTCCTCTCTTTGGCTGGAAAAATGGCTGGGTTTTTTGGGAGTTGGTGGTGACCTAACAATCTTTTGTGGAGCTTTCGCTGTAAACCTCTTGACGCTAGGGGGCACTATTTTTATGTTTGGAAAAATAACGTTCCCAAACTAAACAGCCTATTTCTCATGACCAGATGCTAGAATATGCATATAATTGACAGATTAGGATAGAAAACACTCTAAAGTTTCCAAAATTGTAAACATATTGTCTGTGAGTATAACAGAACTGATATTGCAGGCGAAAGCCTGAGGGAAAATCCAATCAGGAAGTGCCTCTTATTTGAAACTTCTGTGTTCCTATGCGTGCCTGTCCTTCATTTAAAGGGATATCAACCAGATTCCTTTTTCTGTGGCTTCCTTAAGGTGTCAATAGTCTTTAGACATAGTTTCAGGCTTTTAAAAAAAAAAAATAAGCGCGAAAGATCACATTGCTTAAGTGGATAGGTGGGGGCTCTCAGAGTGAGTTGGTGTTCCTCCCGCTGTTATGGAAAAAGCTACACACTCGGTTGATATATTATCGAATATACACTTTAAAAACTTTGAGGAATGATTATAAAAAACACTTGGCATGTTTCTGTGGACATTATGAAGGCTATTTGGAATTTCCGTCTGCGTTGTCGTGACCGCTCTTTCCTGTGGATTTCTGAACATAACACGACAAACAAACAAAAATAATCTTTATGGAACAAAAGGAAGATTTGCTGTGTAACTGGGAGTCTCGTGAGTGAAAACATCCGAAGATCATCAAAGTTAAACGGTTAATTTGATTGCTTTTCTGATTTTCGTGACCAAGCTTCCTGATGCTAAGTGTACATAATGCTATGCTAGCTATCGATAAACTTACACAAACGCTTGGATTGCTTTCGCTGTAAAGCATAATTTCAAAATCTGAGACGACAGGGTGATTAACAAAAGGCTAAGCTGTGTTTCAAAATATTGCACTTGTGATTTCATGAATATGAATATTTTCTAGTAATATTATTTGACTGTTGTGCTATGCTATTCAGCATTGCTGATGACAATTATCCCAGATCTGGGATGGGTGGTTCAGAGAGGTTTAAGCATTTTTTAAATCAGACACTGTGGCTGGATTAATGAGAATTTTATCTTTAAAAATGGTGCTTAGTACTTGTCGGTTTGAGAAATTTGATTTATTTGGCACCCTGCAATTTCATTGGCTGTTGGCGAGGCAGTCCTAGACAGGATAATACATTTTATCGGCACAAAAAGATCCTGCCACGAACCAATAAATGATATGTCGTCATTTTTATAAAATTTAACCGAAACTTCCCATTTCCATCACCACTGTCGTGATTCATTCTTTTGACGGTATGACTTTACTTACTTACGTGGATGGAAATGTGGTTACTGGTATGAATAATTGCAGTCACAGTAACGTATTGAATTTACCAAGCTGACAATAAATAACTCTGACCACACATTAGAATATTGTGTAGGCCTACTGATCTGTCCAACCAGACACTTCCTCATTACAGACTATTTTTGGATCTCACATGTCAGAATATGTGCCAGGTGGTGGCACTGTGGTTTCCTACATGGGAAACAAAAATCAGAACTAATGCATGATCACTGCATGGCGGCTCAAATGTGTGAGTCTCTTATGTTATCTACAATATATAGTTATGTAATGTACATGTACTTAGAAGCTTTTGGATACAAAGGCTGTGTTTACACAGGCAGCCCAATGCTGATATTTGTTCCACTAATTGGTCTTGACCAATCACATCAATCAGAAAATATGAAAAAGATCTGTTCAGAAGTCCAATTAGTGAAACCCAATCAGAATTGGGTTGCCTGTGTAAATGCAGTCTTCCATAATTCTTACCTAAATACCTACCTTGATGTTTATTTCCTTGCTGCATGGTGTCTGATTTGATTTGCATACTAGTAACATAATTAATAGTGAGATTTAAAAAAATGTAGTGTAGAAGCTTTCAACCCTGTCTTAGGTGGTTTCATATGTAGAAGATTATTGCAAACCCTGAATGATGCCAGAAATAATTACCATATGGTAACTGAAATAAAATGATCAACCAAATAAATTATAATATGAACCTGAAACGGAATAACACTATATTCATATTGGACATTGCAGTTTCCCCTATGTTCATCTAGCAGTAGTGGACCACTCTCAAAAAATAATTGACATTTTTTTTTCAATGTGAAACTTTATGACTAAAACCCTGATATGAAGTCAATCAAATGTATTGATAAAGCCTTTACATCAGCAGATGTCACAAAGTGCTGTACAGAAACTCAGCCTAAATCCCCAAACAGCAAGCAAGTCCTCCAGGACACCTACACCACCCGATATTACAGGAAGGCCATAAAGATCATCAAGGACAACAACCACCCGAGCAGGTGTAGGTGTGTAGAGGTGCATCAAATTGTATCATTTATTTACGTATTAGGGTACATAAGGTTTGATTATAAACGTTGATTGACTTGTTTGGAAAAGTTTATTAGTAACGTTTGAGATTAATTTTGTATGCATTTTGATGGAGGGAAACTGGGTGGATTATTGACAGAAGCGAGCCAGCTAAACTGAGTTTTTATGGATATAAGGACATTATCGAACAAAAAGGACCATTTGTGATGTATCAGACCTTTTGGAGTGCCAACAGAAGGTCATCAAAGGTAAGGCATTTATTATATCGCTATTTCTGACTTTCGTGGCGCACCTGCCTGATTGAGTATGTTTTTCATGCTTTTGTATGTGTCCTCCGATAATCGCATGGTGTGCTTTCGCCGTAAAGTATTTTTGAAATCTGACACAGCGGCTGAATTAACAAGAAGTTAAGCTTTATTTTTATGTATTACACTTGTGATTTTATGAAAGTTACATATTTATAATTCTGTAGATTGAATTTCGCGCTCTGCAATTTCACCGGATGTTGGCCAGGTGTGACGCTACCGTCCCACCTGCCCATAAGAAGTTAACAGTATATTATAGTTTCAGCAAGTCCCCTTATTGTTTGGGATACCTTTAAAAGTACCTTCAGAGGTCATTCAATTAAATATTAATCAATAATAAAAAGAGTTTCTGGCTAAAGAGACAAGACTAACAAGGGAAATACATTAACTAATAGTACAGGTAGATGACAATAAAACCGATACTACAGAGATAGAGGAAAAACAAAAATAACTAACTTATTCAAGAACGATCTAATATAATATATTACAAAAATAAAGCAAACTGGATGGAATATGGAGAAAAATGCACCAAATTCTTCCTGAATCTCCAATACAGGAACGCTAACAAAAATAATTTGCAGAAACTCGTTACTAAAGACGTAGTCATCTATGATTCTCCGAATTATATTTTACACAAGGAAGCTAAATATTTTATGCAGATGTTCTCTTCCTTTTCATCCTCACCCACTGAATGACGATTGTAAGGAATTATTTCCAAACAATAAAACAAATGGAAAATTAACAAATGTACAGAAAGATCAGTGTGAAGGCCAAATTACAGAGGAATAACTTTTTGAGGCTATTAAATCCTTTCAGTCTGGAAAAACCACAGGGTTGGCATACCAGTAGATGTATATCAAGCCTTTTTTTATATACTCAAAGCTCCATTGCTAGCTTGTTTTAACTACTTCTACAGAAATGGTAGTCTGTCAGGTACTCAGCAGGAAGATCTGATTTCAATATTATTAAAACAAGACCAAGATGGCAAATATAAAGAGCCAGTCAATCTAAAGAACTCGAGGCCTCTTCCACTTCAGTGTTGTGATGCAAAAATACTAGCAAAATGCATAGCACTCAGAATTAAAAGGGTTTTACCAGGTATAGGTTCATCCTGATCAGACAGGTTTTTTTATTACATGGTTGATACATTGAAGATAATATACGACAACTACTAGAACATCATGAAACATCTCAGAAGCCAGGCCTGGTATGTATAGCAGATTTTGTAAAGGCCTTTGATAAAGTAAGACTGGATTTTATTTATAAATGCCTGGATTTTTTTCAATTTTGGTGATTCTCTTAAAAAATGGCTAAAAGTAATGTATTGTTTGTGTTGTGACACTCTTTCTGAGCTCTGTTTTTCCCATGATTTACTCCTGTGGTGTATGATAGTTTTTGCCTGCCTCACTAACGATGCCTTTGTGTCTATTTCCTGCCTGTATTTTAGCCTATAGGATTTGCTGTTATCTATTGCCTGATCTCCCGGACTACGTTACTAGCCTTTTCCCTGCCTGTACTGTTACCCTTTTGGACCCCCTGTGTATGACCGTCTGCCTTCCCCTGGACCCAGCTACCTGCCTCCTCCTGTAGTCCTTTGCAATAAACCCCATGCTACACCCTGTGCTTGAAACCAGCTCTCTGTCTCCCCTCGTGTTCATTACACATGTAGGCCGATGACTCAAGTTTTATATTAAGTCCGCAAGCTAGATCCCTGAAATGTCTCATTGAAGATCTCAATAACTTTTCTGGACTCTCTGGACTAAAACCTAATTATGATAAGTGTACAATATTACATATTGGATATTAAAAAAATACAACTTTTACATTACCCTGCCGTTTACCTATAACATGGGCTGATGGTGAAGCAGACACTTGGTATTCATATCACAAAATATATAAATGAGCTCTCCACAATGAATGTCAATAGAAAACTTGTAAAAATAGACAAGATCCTGCAACCATGGAGAGGTAAATACCTGTCTATTTATGGAAAAATTGATTGCCCTGATTAACTCCTGTTTACTCACTCACTTATGGCACTGCCTACTCCTGATTTTTTTAAAAAAAATTCAAATCATAAGAGCATATATATTATATATTATATATATTATATTATATTATATATTATATTATATATTATATATATTTTGCTTTATCGGGGGCGCTAAACCAGACAAAAAAAATTAAGCATGCCTATCTATAAAATGAATGGGGTGGTGTCACGCCCTGGTTTTAGTATTTTGTATTTTCTTTATTAATTTGGTCAGGCCAGGGTGTGACATGGGTTTTTTATGTGGTGCGTTTTGTCTTGGGGTTTTTCGTACGTATTGGGATTGTGGCTTAGTGGGGTTTTCTAGCATAGTCTATGGCTGTCTGGAGTGGTTCTCAATCAGAGGCAGGTGTTTATTGTTGTCTCTGATTGGGAACCATATTTAGGCAGCCATATTCTTTGAGTGTTTTGTGGGTGATTGTTCCTGTCTCTGTGTTTGTTTGCACCAGATAGGCTGTTAGGTTTTCACGTTACGTTTATTGTTTTTGTATTGTTCGTTTTTTCATCGTAATTAAACATGTATCAAGAATACCACGCTGCATTTTGGTCCGACTCTCTTTCCCCAGAAGAAAACCACAACAGGACCAAGCGGCGTGGTGACAGGCAGCGGCAGCAACAAAGGTTGGATTATACGACTTGGGCGGAAATAGACAGGTGGGCGGTCGACCCAGGGAGAGTGCCGGAGCCCGCCTGGGATTCGCTGGAGCAGTGCGAAGAGGGTTATAGGAGAATGGAGTTGGAGAGACAAGCACGGCGGCGCGGAAGGAAGCCCGAGATTCAGCCCCAAAAATATCTTGGGGGGGGCTCAGGGAGAGTGTGGCAGAATCAGGAGTCAGACCTGAGCCAACTCCCTATGTTTATCGTGAGGAGCCAAGGAGGAGACCAGAGCCGGTGTTGGAGGTGAGCGAAGCAGAGACTGTGAAGGAGTTAATGGGGAAATTGGAGGAGGGAGTTGCTGTGTTGGTGCTTTAGGCACGGAATTCACCCGACGGAGCGTGTCGGGGATTTGATGGCACCTGGGTCAGCGCTCCATACTCGTCCTGAGGTGCGTGTTAGTCGGCTGGTGAAGATTGTGCCAGCCTCACGCACCAGGCCTCCTGTGTACCTCCCTAGCCTTGCACGTCCTGTGCCAGCCCTGCTCTCAAGCTCTCCACGGTCCGGTCCATCCTGTGCCACCTCCACACACCAGTCCTCCGGTGGCAGCTCCCCGCACCAGGCTTCCTGTGCGTGTTCTCGGCCCAGTACCACCAGTACCAGCACCACGCACCAGGCCTTCAGTGCGCCTCGCCTGTTCAGCGCTGTCAGAGCCTTTCTCCTCTCCAGCGCTGCCGGAGTCTCCCGCCTGTTTAGCGCTGCCAGAGCCTTCCTCCTCTCCAGCGCTGCCGGAGTCTCCCGCCTGTTTAGCGCTGCCAGAGCCTTCCTCCTCTCCAGCGCTGCCGGAGTCTCCCGCCTGTTTAGCGCTGCCAGAGCCTTCCTCCTCTCCAGCGCTGCCGGAGTCTCCTGCCTGTTCAGCGCAGCCAGAGCTGCTAGTCTGCATGGAGCTGCCAGAGCTGCCAGTCTGCATGGAGCTGCCAGTCTGCAAGGAGCTGCCAGAGCTGCCAGTCTGCATGGAGCAGCCGGAGATGCCAATCTGCATGGAGCAGCCGGAGCTGCCAGTCTGCAAGGAGCAGCCAGAGCTGCCAGTCTGCAAGGAGCAGCCGGAGCTGCCAGTCTGCATGGAGCAGCCGGAGCCGCCAGTCTGCATGGAGCAGCCGGAGCCGCCAGTCTGCATGGAGCAGCCGGAGCCGCCAGTCTGCATGGAGCAGCCGGAGCCGCCAGTCTGCATGGAGCAGCCGGAGCCGCCAGTCTGCATGGAGCAGCCGGAGCCGCCAGTCTGCATGGAGCAGCCGGAGCCGCCAGTCTGCATGGAGCAGCCGGAGCCGCCAGTCTGCATGGAGCAGCCGGAGCCGCCAGTCTGCATGGAGCAGCCGGAGCCGCCAGTCTGCATGGAGCAGCCGGAGCCGCCAGTCTGCATGGAGCAGCCGGAGCCGCCAGTCTGCATGGAGCAGCCGGAGCCGCCAGTCTGCATGGAGCAGCCGGAGCCGCCAGTCTGCATGGAGCAGCCGGAGCCGCCAGTCTGCATGGAGCAGCCGGAGCCGCCAGTCTGCATGGAGCAGCCGGAGCCGCCAGTCAGCCAGGAACCGCCAGTCAGCCAGGATCTGCCGGAACCGCCAGCCAGCCAGGATCTGCCAGAGCCAACTACCTGCCTGAGCTTCCTCTCGGTACTGAGCTGCCCCTCGGTACTGAGCTGCCCCTCGGTCCCGAGCTGCACCTCGGTCCCGAGCTGCCCCTGTATAGGTTTTCACGTTACGTTTGTTTTTGTATTGTTCGTTTTTTCATCGTAATTAAACATGTATCAAGAATACCACGCTGCATTTTGGTCCGAATCTCTTTCCCCAGAAGAAAACCATAACAGGTGGGTTGAGATTATTAAATATAAAAGCAATAAACCTCTTTAAAAGCTTCACTTATTTACTTGAACTCTAAATGGTTCACAAGTAGATTACTAAGAAAGGTTCATCCATTGTTTAAAAATTGCCATAGTGCCGCTTGCCATGTCTCATTTTTGATTAATTGAAAATTATACTTTTTTTCAGAGTATGTCTTTTTCAAACAAAAATTGCAGAGTTGGCTACAATTTCTTTCCCCTGAAAATATAGAACACACAAATATTATGGCTGAATGCAAATGTACTCGTTGATAAAATACCTGTATTTATGGGAAAGATGTTTGAAAAGGGTATTTTGTTCTTAAATTATATTGTAAATTGGAATGGTAGAGTTATTTCTTTCATGGAGTTATCAGAATTGTACAGGAAGGTCAGCTCAATCCAAGAGTACAACCAATTGATTACAGCATTACCCCCAAAATGGAGGTGGCAGGTGGCAGCAGGAGGAGGTAGGGAACTGGTCTGTCTGCTCAATATTAAGGATCAAAGCTGGCAGAGGAATAAAAAAATAGCATATATAGGAAAGTATTTTCTTACAGCTAATGGCGGTTTTCCTGTGTAATGAATACTCAGGGAGAAAAAGGTGTAGATTAACGCGCAGAGCACGGCAGGTGTTTATTTCGCCTTCTCAGAAGGCAGGAATCGTGGTCACAGGCAGTCAATGGTCATACACAGATAGGCAAACAGGCAGGTGAATCAAAACTAGGACTGAAGGCTTTAACTGGTTCTCACAAACGAGCTTGGAAAAGGCTTAGTAGAGTCAAAACGAACAAAGGCACAAACAGAATGAACTGAACTAAATAAGGAGCTAATGAGACCAGGTGAATAACTAACACAGGTGAAATCAATGAACAAAATTGAAAGACAGGGCTAGTGTTCAAGAACACGAAGAAACCGGGCTACGTTCAAGAACACAACGAAACAGAACACAAGGTTGACTAAGACAATAAATGCAGAACCTTACAGCCTGAGGCTGATGCCGTGCAGGTGTTTGTACACATGCATAAACACACACTCTCATTCAAATGCACACATGTGCACATACACGGACACACACACAGGTAAATAGTGCCTGCCATACATTAACTCAAACATATTCAGTTGCTCTTGCTGTTATGATTTATGTTGTCCTTGAATGTCTTTGTTGTTTTTTGCATTTTTGTTTTCTGTTTTCCTTTTGTCTTTCTCTTTTTTTCTCTTTGTTGTTGGTGCATTGTTGGGGTGGGGTTGGAATAATCTGTTAAAATTATTATAATTTATCAATTTTCTTGAGGAAGGGACTGTGGGGGGATCTTGGATAGTTGAGGTGCAGCTCTTGGGGAACTGTGGGTGGGGGATCTTGGAGGGCTGGCGGTTGAGTCGGTGGCTGATGGATCGCTGGTTCAGGTCCCCGTTTTTGACTTTGTGGGAGATCTGTCGATGTGCCCTTGAGCAGGGCGTTGACCCTGGTTGCTTCTGTGTGTCTCTCTGGATGGGAGTCTGTTAGATGACTAATGTGATGTAGTTGTTGAGCGGCTTCACTGCAAGTATATTCTATATTTTGGACACCTACTCATTTAAGGGTTTTTACTTTTTTTTACAGTGTAGATAATAGTAAAGACATCAAAACAATGAAATAACACATATGGAATCATGTAGTAACCAAAAGCTGTCAAGGCGAAGAGTGGCTACTTTGAAGAATCTAAAGTCTAAAATATATTTTTATTTGTTTAACACTTTTTTTGGTTACTACATGATTCCATATGTGTTATTTCATTGTTTTGATGGAGACAAAGCTTATTGTATTACTTCACTTTCATAGAGATTTTAAAATACAGCATCTTTGCAGATCCTTGATATCCTTCGTCTGCTCTTATGGACTGCCCTCTTCAATTCAAAATACAGGTTTTCAATGGGGTTTAAGTCCGGAGACTGAGATGGCCATTGCAAAATGTTGATTTTATGGCAAATTAACAATTTCTTTGTGGATTTTGATTATTGCTTAGGGTTATTGTCTTACTTGATGATCCACTTGCGGCCGTGTGTCAGCCTCCTGGCAGAGGCAATCCCGTTTGTGGCTAAAATGTCCTGGTACTCTGTAAAGTTCATGATGCAGTTGACCTTAACAAGGGCCCCAGGAGTAAAATGTTATTTACAAGTCACATAATAAGTGTATGGACTCACTCTGTTTGCAACAATACTGTTTAACATGATTTTTGAATGAATACCTCATCTCTGTGCCCCACACATACAATTATCTGTAAGGTCCCTCAGAGCAGTGAATTTCAAACACAGATTCAACCACAAAGACCAGGGAGGTTTTCCAATAACTCGCGAATATTATTGGTAGATTTAAAAATAATAAATGCAAATGGAATATCACTTTGAGCATGGTGAAATTATTAATTAGGCTTTGGATGTATCAATACACCCAGTCACTACAAAGATACAGGCGTTCTTCCTAACTCAGTTGCCGGAGAGGAAGGAAACCGCATGAGACAAATGGTGACTTTAAAACAGTTAGAGTTTAATGGCTGTGATAAGAGAAAATATATTCCAAAACATGCATCCTGCTACAATAAGGCACTAATTTAAAACTGCAAAAAAATGGCCAAAAAAAGGAACTCTGTGTCCTGAATACAAGGTTTTATGTTTGGGGCAAATCGAACACAACACATCACTGAGTACCACTCATACTTATACGTATGTGTCACGCCCTGACCTTAGAGAGCCTTTAATTCTCTAATTGGGTTAGGTCGGGGTGTGACTAGGGTGGGTATTCTAGTTCTGTTATTTCTATGTTGGCCTGGTATGGTTCCCAATCGGAGGCAGCTGTCTATCGTTGACTCTGATTGGGGATCATATTAAGGCAGCCTTTTCCCACTGGGTTTTTGTGGGATCTTGTTTGTGTGTAGTTGCCTGTGAGCACTGCATTTGCTTCACATTTAGTTTTGTTTGTTTTTTTAATCAATTTACAACCATTCAGACTTTCCCCCTTCCCACAATTCCTTTTTCCCACTCTCCCACTCTGTTCACCTGCTATGAGTGATTTAAAGTGTAAAACATAACTTTACATTCATTGTATCAAACCTTTATTTAACTAGTTAAGAACAAAGTCTTATTTACAATGACGGCCTACCCCGGCCAAACCCTAACCCGGACAACGCTGGGCCGATTATTCACTGCCCTATGGTACTCTCAATCACAGCCGGTTGTGATACAGCCTGGAATTGAACCAGGGACTGCGGTGATGCCTCTAGCACTGAGATGCAGTGCCTTAGACCGCTGCGCCACTCAGGAGCCCCATGAGATTAACTGTATCATGGAACTCAATGAATCACACTTATTCAGCTCTTGAATCATTCGTTGCGTACCAGTTGTCTCAACTGCAGCAAAACTGATGAGCTGTTGATTTTGCAAGAGGATTTTGTCAAGAAAAGCCTATGTCTTTAGAAGGAAGTGTATACCCAGGCATGTCATTGACGCTGTATCTTAAGCATTGTACTTGGCTCTACTCTTCACATACTGAGATGACAATGATGAACTACATGTGCAAATGAAGTTAATTGGATGTGTGTGTTTTGGTTCCTCGATATAAGCTCTTCACTTTTCCTGACTGCCAGTAAGGGCAAGTACAATGCCACTAATTTCAGCTTCTTTGCCCTCTTTGTCTAACACACATAAGCTTTGGCTTGTCTGCCATTTGTCCAACACACCCAAACGTCAAATGGAGGTTCACATGGCATACTTTTCAAAACAAAGTCATGGTGCGATCAAGATGGGAGACAACATGAATGTTCATCTTCCCTCTTAAGATAGAAGTGCTTCTCAAACCAACTCACGTAACATGAGTGCCTGTCGCACACATTGTGAGATGACAGTTGTAACACATTTCTGAGCATGTTAACACCTCATGTTAAAGTCTCTGTGCAGAGCAACCACAATAATTATTTTAACATTTAACTCTTCAACTGCTGAGCTTGTGTGCTCCACTACTCCATCAAACACCATGCATCGTGTCTTTTATCACAGTACTGAGGGGGGAAAAAACTCTAGACCACCAACATAATCCAGTATCATCCCAAATGTTAACACTAAAAGCTTGAGCCCAGTGCCGGGTACTACCACAGATGGCATTGTTATCTAGCGTATAATTTGGTTATTGTATTAAAATTCTAGTTATGATTCTCTGTTGTATCTGTGGTAACCCAAGTCATCTCTGCTGAGCCAAACTTGGATCAGTTCGAGAAGTTTTCCATAACACTTCATTTTATAACCCTATTTCAGATGCTATTTACCTAGTATTTGCCAAAACAAATAAGCATTTTTGATTTTACAACCCAAAAAGTCTATTGTCCCTCTTGGATTTTAAGACACTGTCCTGTTTTCTTGCGGGGTCTAATGTCAGAGGGAGTGGCTTGTGTAAAAGTAGCCAAAATTGCCATAAACGACTAGGGTGGGCCTCTCTGTATCTTTCTGGGTTGATATCTGAATTGACTTGGTTGTTTGAGTTCTAGAATTAATTGTTTACAAGTGTAGCTGTTTCTGTCAGGTTTTAAGTCACACAAAGCAACATTTCAGTTTTCAAATCTTGTTGTTTTTCACCCTCACATATCACAGACGCAGTATTGTGTTGGATGCCTTCTTAAACTTGTAAGAGTTTGCGGTAACCCTTTAATCAAAGGGGACCTAACAGGACCAGTCAATAGTTTGGACACATATTTATTTCAGGGTTTTTCTTTATTTGTATTATTTTCTACATTGTAGAATAATAGTGAAGACATCAAAACTATGAAATAACACATGGAATCACGTAGTAACCAAAAAAGTGTTAAACAAATCAAAATATATTTTATATTTGAGATTCTTCAAAGTAGTGTCCCTTTGCCTTTGACAGCTTTGCACACTCTTGGCATTCTCTTACCCAGCTTCATGACCTGGAATGTATTTCAATTAACAGGTGTGCCTTGTTAAAAGTTAATTTGTGGAATTTCTTTCCTTCTTAATGTGTTTGAGCCAATCAGTTGTGTTGTGACAAGGTAGGGGGGGGGGGGGGGACTTTAAAGTTTCTTCATGTGCAGTCACAAAAACCATCAAGCGCTATGATGAAACTGGCTCTCATGAGGACCACCACAGGAATGGAAGACCCAGCGTTACCTCTGTTGCAGAGGATCAGTTCATTAGAGTTACCAGCCTCAGAAATTGCAGCCCAAATAAATGCTTCACAGAGTTCAAGTAACATACACATCTCAACATCAACTGTTCAGAGGAGACTGTGTGAATCAGGCCTTTATTGTTGAATTGCTGCAAAGAAACCACTACTAAATGACAACAATAAGAAGAAGAGACTTGCTTGGCCAAAACACAAGCAATGGACTTTAGTCTGGTGGGATTTTTGTTGGGTTCCAACCACTGTCTCTTTGTGAGACGTAAAGTAGGTGAACTGATGATCTCCGCATGTGTGGTTCCCACTGTGAAGCATGTGATGGTGTGCGGGTGATTTTGCTGGTGACACTGTCTGTGATTTATTTAAAATTCAAGGCACACTTAACCAGCATTGCTACCACAGCATTCTGCAGCGATACGCCATCCCATCTGGTTTGCTCTTAGTGGGATTATCATTTGTTTTTCAACAGGACAATGACCCAACACACCCCCAGGCTGTATAAGGGCTATTTGACCAAGAAGGTGATGGAGTGCTTCATCAGATGACCTGGCCTACATCATTATCCAAGATGGCGTAGCAGTGCAGATGTGGTTTGTCGTCCTCTCGTTTACTTTTTGTCTTTTTTTGTATATTTTAATTTATTTTCAATCTCTTTTTTTATATTTTTTAATTAAATATACCTTCCGGTAACCCGCCTCACTCAATGTGACACGCATCCGCTATTTTATTTTTATTTTTTTAGACCTTATAGCCAGAACCTCTATCAGGAGCTAGCCATCAGAAGCTAACCAGCTAATTAGCTACTAGCTATTTAATCATTGTTAGACACTGCTAGCGGACTTTACCTTCTGCACAGGCACCAACCGTTTTTTTTAGCCTGGATAAGCCTCGGACAGTTTTTCTCCACTACAACGCCAGATTCCTGCCGCAAACCCTGGACCATTACTCCTGATCATCACAGCTAGCTTGCTGCCACCGAGTGACCCAGCCCCGACGCTAGCCCTGAGCCAGGCCCACCTCCCGGCCTGCTCTGTGATAACCCGGCTACCCAGCCGATGCCTCCCGGACACAGCTAGAATTCACTACTCCACCGGATACTTGCTATAAGCTCTGGACCTTTGCTGCGGATCATCGCTGCCAGCTAGCTGCTACCGAGTGGCTATAGTGGCTAATGCCCCTGCCCCGAAGCCATCACCAGTTAGCCGCGAGCCAGGCGCATCTCCCGGCTAACAAACAAAATTTCTACAACCACAATAGCTCTTTCGTCATCTGGCCCGGACCCTTTGTCGACACGACGCCCTGTCGTACCACCACGACTGGTCCGCAGACGTAATTCCATCAGCTCTGCCCTCAACCGGCCGTTGCCGGATGCCGTTTCCTGTTAACCTTAAACGCTGTGTCTCCCGCGTGCTAGCGTAGTTCCATTTATTACTGTTCACTGGACCCTGTGATCACTTGGCTACATAGCTGATGCCTGCTGGACTGTTCAGTCATCACGGTTCTCCATTTTGTTTATTTTTTGTCTGTTTATCTTTCGGCCCTAGCCCCGAACTCAGGCCCTGTGTATAGTTAACCGACCCATCGCCATTTTACCTGTTGTTGTCTTAGCTGATTAGCTGTTGTTGTCTTACCCGTTGTTGTCTTAGCTAGCTCTCCCAATCAACACCTGTGATTGCTTTACGCCTCACTTTGTCTCTCTCAAATGTCAATATACCTTGTATACTGTTGTTTTGGATAGTTACCATTGATTTTGTTTAAAGTGGAGACGCTAGTCGCACTCTACATGCCTCAGATTCCTCCTTTGTCCCACCTCCCACACATGCAGTGACCTCACCCAGTATAACCAGCATGTCCAGAGATGCAACCTCTCTTATCATCACTCAGTGCCTGGGCTTACCTCCACTGTACCCGCACCCCACCATACCTGTGTCTGCACATTATGCCCTGAATCTATTCTACCATGCCCAGAAATCTGCTCCTTTTATTCTCTGTCCCCAACGCTCTAGGCGACCTGTTTTGATAGCCTTTAGCCACACCCTCATCCTACTCCTCCTCTGTTCCTCGGGTGATGTGGAGGTTAACCCAGGCCCTGCTTGTACCCAGGCACTCTCATTTGTTGACTTCTGTAATGGAAAAAGCCTTGGTTTCATGCATGTCAACATCAGAAGCCTCCTCCCTAAGATTGTTTTACTCACTGCTTTAGCACACTCCGCCAACCCTGATGTCCTTGCCGTGTCTGAATCCTGGCTTAGGAAGGCCACAAAAAATTCTGAGATTTCCATACCCAACTACAACATTTTCTGTCAAGATAGAACTGCCAAAGGGGGAGGAGTTGCAAAGTTCTGTCATACTTTCCGAGTCTATGCCCAAACAGTTCGAGCTTCTAATTTTAAAAATGAATCTCCCCAGAAATAAGTCCCCCACTGTTGCTGCCTGTTATAGACCCCCCTCAGCTCCCAGCTGTGCCCTGGACACCATATGTGAATTGATTGCCCCTCATCTATCTTCAGAGTTTGTTCTGTTAGGTGACCTAAACTGTGATATGTTTAACACCCCGGCAGTCCTACAATCCAAGCTAGATGCCCTCAATCTCACACAAATCATCAAGGAACGCACCAGGTACAGCCTCTGCTGTTTTCAATCAGTATCTCAGCGATCACTGCCTCTTTGCCTGCGTGCGTAATGGGTCCGCGGTCAAACGACCACCGGTCATCACTGTCAAATGCTCCCTAAAACACTTCTGCGAGCAGGCATTTCTAATCGACCTGGCCCGGGTATCCTGGAAGGATATTGACCTCATCTCGCCAGTCAAGGATGCCTGGTCGTTCTTTAAAAGTAATTTCCTCACCATCATAAATAAGCATGCCCCTTTCAAAAAATGTAGAACTAAGAACAGATATAGCCCTTGGTTCACTCCAGACCTGACTGCGCTTGACCAGCACAAAAACATCCAGTGGTGGACTGCAATAGCATTGAATAGCATCCCCGCGATATGCAACTGTTCAAGGAAGTCAGGAACCAATACACGCAGTCAGTCAGGAAAGCAAAGGCTAGCTTTTTCAAACAGAAATTCTCATCCTGTAGCTCTAACTGCAAAACGTTTTGGGACGCTGTAAAGTCCATGAAGAACAAGAGCACCTCCTCCCAGCTGCCCACTGAACTGAGGCTAGGTAACAAGGTCACCACTGATAAATCCATGATAATCGCGAATTTCAATAAGTATTTATCTACGGCTGGCCATGCTTTCCTCCTGGCTGCCCCAACCCCGGCCAACAGCTCCCCCACGGTTCTGACCTAGAATATGTGGACAACTACAAATACCTAGGTGTCTGGCTAGGCTGTAAACTCTCCTTCCAGACTCATATTAACCTCTGGGATATTTGGGACGGTAGCGTCCCACCTAAACAACACCCAGTGAAAGTGCAGGGTGCCAAATTCAAAACAACAATCTCATAATTACATTTCCTCAAGCATACAAGTATTTTACACCATTTGAAAGATACAATTCTCGTTAATCCAGCCACAGAGTCTGATTTCAAAAAGTCTTTACAGCGAAAGCACCACAAACAATTATGTTAGGTCACCACCAAGTCACAGAAAAACCCAGCCATTTTTCCAGCCAAAGAGAGGAGTCACAAAAAGCAGAAATATAGAAGGAATTAATCACTAACCTTTCATGATCTTCATCAGATGACACTCATAGGACTTCATGTTACACAATACATGTTTTGTTCGATAAAGGTCATATTTATATCCAAAAATCTAATTTTACATTGGCTTGTTATGTTCAGTAGTTCCAAAACATGCGGTGATTTTGCAGAGAGCCACATCAATTCACAGAAATACTCATAATAAACATTGATAAAAGATACAACTATTGTACATGGAACTTTAGATAAACTTTAGATAATCTCCTTAATGCAACCGCTGTGTCAGATTTCAAAGAAACTTTACGGAAAAACTACACCATGCAATAATCTAAGTACGGCACTCAGAGACCAAAACAGCCAAAGAGATATCCGCCATGTTGTGTAGTCAACATTAGTCAGAAATAGCATTATAAATATTCACTTACCTTTGATGATCTTCATCAGAATGCACTCCCAGGAATCCCAGTTCCACAATAAATGTTTTATTTGTTTGATAAAGTTCATAATTTATGTCCAAATACCTTCCTTTGTTAGGGCGTTTGGTAAACAATCCAAACGTGCGTGCAAGTCCAGCTGAAAGGTCGGACGAAAAGTCGAAAAAGTTATATTATAGGTCGTAGAAACATGTCAAACTAAGTGTAGAATCAATCTTTAGTATGTTTTTAACATGAATCTTTAATAATGTTCCAACCGGAGAATTCCTTTGTCTGTAGAAAAGTAATGGAACGCAAGCTAACTTTCTCACGACCGCGCGTCACGAGCTCGTGGCAATCTGCCAGACACCTGGCTCAATCCCCTCTCATTCGGCCCCACTTCACAGTAGAAGCATCAAACAAGGTTCTAAAGACTGTTGCCATTGAGTGGAAGCCTTAGGAAGTGCAACATGACCAATATCCCACTGTTTCTTCAACAGGGAATGAGTTGATAAACGACCAACCTCAGATTTCCCACTTCCTGGAAGTTTTAGAAACTTCAATGTTTTCTATCCAAATATACACATTTTATTCTAGCTTTTATGGCTGAGTAGCAGGAAGTTTACTCTTTGCACCTTTTTCATCCAAGCTACTCAATACTGCCCCCCAGTCACCAAGAAGTTAAACATCTCCAATCCAAAATCAAATCTAGAATTGGCTTTCTATTTCGCAACAAAGCCTCCTTCACTCACACCGCCAAACTGTGCCATCCGTTTTGTTACCAAAGCCCCTTATACCATCCACCACTGCGACCTGTATGCTCTAGTTGACTGGCCCTCGCTACATATTCGTCGCCAGACCAAGGTCATCTATAAGTCTATGCTAGGTAAAGCTCTGCCTTATCTCAGCTCACTGATCATGATAACAACACCCACCCGTAGCACCCGCTCCAGCAGGTATATCTCACTGGTCATCCCCAAAGCCAACACATCCTTTGGCTGCCTTTCCTTCCTGTTCTCTGCTGCCAGTGACTGGAACGAATGGCAGAAATCGCTGAAGCTGGAGACTTATATTTCCCTCACTAACTTTAACCATCAGCTATCTGAGCAGCTAACCGATCCCTGCAGCTGTACATAGTCTATCTGTAAATAGCCCACCCAATCTACCTACCTCATCCCTATATTGTTTTTATTTACTTTTCTGCTCTTTTGCACACCAGTATCTCTACTTGCACATCATCTGCTCATTTATCACTCCAGTGTTAATCTGCTAAATTGTAACTACTTCGCCACTATGGCCTATTTATTGCCTACCTCCTCACGCCATTTGCACACACTGTATATAGACTTTCTTTTTTTCTATTGTGTTATTTACTGTACGCTTGTTTATTCCATGTGTAACTCTGTGTTGTTTGTATCGCACTGTTTTGCTTTATCTTGGCCAGGTGACATAACTAGCTTACCTGGTTAAATAAATGTGAAATACATTTTTTTAAACAATCACCTGACCTCAACCCAGTTGAGATGGTTTGGGATGAGTTGCACTGCAGAGTGAAGAAAAATCAGCCAACAATCTCTCAGCATATGTTGGAACTCCTTCAAGACCTTTGGAAAAGCATTCCAGGTGAAGCTGGTTGATAGAATGCCAAGAGTGTGCAAAGCTGTCATCAAGGCAAAGGGTGGCTCCTTTGAAGAATCTAAAATCTAAAACATATTTTAATTTGTTTAACAATTTTTTGGTGACTACATGATTCCAAATATGTTATGTCATAGTTTTGTGACTCTTCACTATTATTCGACAATAATAGAAAACCCTTGAATGAGTCAGTGTGTCCAAACTTTTGACTGGAACTGTACATAAATTATTCCCAACTCATTCATAACCCCTAGCCATACATATGGGTAAATGCAACAGCGAGAAGAAAATCACTTTTTGTTGTTGACATAAATTGTACTCCTGATAATAAATGTAGTATGTATGGGTTATAAATATATTTTTTAACCTTTATTTAACCAGGCAAGTCAGTTAAGAACAAATTCAAATGTTCAATGACAGCCTAGGAACAATGGGTTATTTTTTTTACCTTGTCAGCTCGGGGATTCGAACTTGCAACCTTTCGGTTACTAGTCCAACGCTTTAACCACCTGATTGGTATTAAAGGGTACATAAAGAACCTTAAAGTAAAGTTACATATTTTATAACACAGCTCTCTACAAAGAGATCAATTAATATTACAAATCCTGTCTGAAAGGTGACTAAACATCCAGCCTCCATGCACAGATGGAAATAGGATTATTGGGATAGCAACAGACTAATTACTGGAGTGGGCTGCCCTTGTTCTGCAAAAGGCTGTTTCTCAACCACATGACTGTGAGTTTTCTCAGCCATGGGCATAGCTAATGCTCCATTCCCAGCAGACCTGTGAATAGGATTTAAACCCAGCAGTCAGTCAGTCCTCCTCCATACCTATGGGATCTGGTCAAAAATAGTGCACGGAATAGGGAATAGGATGCCTTTTGGGACGTAGTCCCAGACTCCATTCCCTCAGACAGACACCATGTTGTTTAAGCTCTGAGGGCTCTACATGGCGATTAGTCTGACAAACTAATCTTCAACTGAACCAGAATGGCTTTGTTTTCTCCCAACAACAGCTTAAGGTTCTGTCCCCAAATGGCACCCTTATATACCTATACAGTGCACTACTTTTGAACTATTGCCCAGGCGGCTCTAGTCAAAAGTAGTGCACTGTATAGGTATATAGGGTGCCATTTAGGATGGAGAACACGTTTTTTTTCAGAGGTATAAAAAGGTCTTGTTGGCATCTTTAGTATTACATCATCACTTGTTTGCACTAAAGATTTGCTTTGAACTTGAGTTCTGTGCAGTTCCATTGTAACGAAAATGCGCTGAGACTTAAAATGCACTGAGACTTTTTCACTTAAAATATATGCCAAACAAAACCCATTGATTTTAAAGTTTAACAAACCATACAACTCTATTCACAATAACTACTTTTGAAATTTACACTGAACATTTGACAAAAATACATTTACTGGAAAAACTGTGCCGATACAAACGTTGGTAACAGAATTTTAGTATAAGCTCCCTCAGTTTTTAATGTAAGTTTTCCAAAACTTTACATATCTGCTCGAATTATGATTCAAAGATGTCTGCAGAAAGAATGGGGTATTAGCTATGACATGACTGTCACGCCCTGGTCTGTTTCACCTGTCCTTGTGCTTGTCCCAAACCCCCTCCAGGTGCTTATTATCCCCGGTGTATTTATCCCTGTGTTTCCTGTCTCTCTGTGCCAGTTCATCTTGTTTTGCCAAGTCAACCAGCATTTTTCCTAGGTTATTTTTTCCCCAGTCTCTGTGGTTTCCTAGTCCTCCTGGTTTTGACCCTTGCCTGTCCTGACGCCGAACCTCCCTGCCTGACCACTCTGCCTGTTCTGACCTCGAGCCTGCCTATCCCCTTGTACTGTTTGGACTCTGACACAGTTTATGAACTCTCACCTGTCCCCGATCTGCCTTTTGCCTACCCCTTTTGTTATAATAAATATCGGAGCTCAACCATCTGCCTCCTGTGTCTGCATTTGGGTCTCTCCTTGTGCCCTTATAATGACACCTTGAGTTTGAAAAAATATATTTTGGTTATTGAACTACATTGGATTTACACCCGGTAACAGAATTGCATTATGTTACTGGGTGGAAATGGATATGGATATGAATGGATATGAATGTCAAATCAAATTGTATTTGTCACGTGCACCGAATACAACAGTGAAATGCTTACTTACAAGCCCTTAATAACCAACAATGCAGTTGTACCGGTACAGAGTCAATGTGTGAGGGCACCAGTTAGTCAAGGTAATTGAGGTAATATGTACATGTAGGTAGAGTTATTAAAGTGACTATGCATAGATAATAACAGAGTACCTGAGTTATTAAAGTGACTTTTCATAGATAATAGAGTAGCTGAGTTATTAAAGTGACTATGCATAGATAATAACAGAGTAGCTAAGTTATTAAAGTGACTATTCATAGATAATAGAGTACCTGAGTTATTAAAGTGACTATGCATAGATAATAACAGAGTACCTGAGTTATTAAAGTGACTATTCATAGATAATAACAGAGTAGCTGAGTTATTAAAGTGACTATGCATAGATAATAACAGAGTAACAGTAGCATTCCAGAGAGGGTGTTGGGCGAGGGAGGAAAATAGTCTGGGTAGCCCTTTGATTAGCTGTTCAGGATTCTTATGGCTTGGGGGGTAGAAGCTATTTGGGAGCCTCTTGGACCTAGACTTGGCGCTCCGGCACCACTTGCCGTGCGGTAGCTGAGAGAACAGACGATGACTAGGGCGGCTGGAGTCTTTGACAATTTAGAATTTTTAGGGCCTTCCTTTGAATGTCATTCTTTTCAAGGTGATGGATCTTAAATATGCATACAAAGGTAGAAATATGCAATATCCTCCTTTGCATATTTGGGTATTATTCTACACAATGGCTAGTATTAATGACTTAATGGAGCAGGTAGCCTAGTGGTTAGAGCATTGGGCCAGTAACCGAAAGGTTGCTGTATCGAATACCTGAGCTGGCAAGTTAAAAATCTGTTGTTCTGCCCCTGAACAAGGCAGTTAACCCACTGTTCCCCGGTAGGCCGTCATTGTAAATAAGAATTTGTTCTTAACTGACTTGCCTAGTTAAATAAAAGTTTTAAAAATTTATAATAATGAGCTCTGCCGCCAAACAAGACTAAATTTGATTGGTCCAGACTGGACCAAATCTGATCCAATTAAAAATGTTTGGACAGACAGTACAGTAAAAGTGTATATATATATATATATATATATATAGTTTAGTACATTATAGTGTGCCCTACTGTGTAGAACTCTACTCCACTCTATACTACTGTACTATACTCTACTTTTCTTTATTGTACTGTACTGTACTCTAGTCTAACTGTACTGTATGTACTGAACCTTTCATTAATATACTTTTCTTTACTGTACTCTACTGTGCTCTACTCTACTTTTTATTTTCTATACTCCACTGTACTGTGCTGTCCAAACTTGTGAAACATAGACGTCTATGATTTCGTTCAGATTTGGCAGTTCTAAACTTTGTGAGGCATGTCCCATCACTTTGCAAAGCCCACCACTATGCATGCAGGCTTTCTTAACCACAACCGGGGGATCAATCAATAATGACTGTGGGATTGAATTTCACTGAATTCCAAACATATTGGAATAATAGGCAATTCCATTGAAGGTATTTATCATATTGTTGCTCACTGAAACCCCCAAAGTCATCCGGCCGTTTAAATACTTTAAAGCAATAGTGTGGTCAACTAGAATTTCAGCACTGTTATGATTGGGACAGCGTTATCGTGGGGACTCGTCTCGATAAATAAATTAATGTCCAATTTTTGTTTTCATGGAAACTCCGTTTGAATATTTGGTTACAATTAGGCTTGGAAAATGTTAACTCGCCTCAATTTCGTTTTCATGAAAATAATTTATTGTCTAGTTTGCTCGTCTAACAGTGTTATCAGAACATTTTGCTAGCATGTTATGTAGCTAGCCTAGTATAACAGGTGGATTATTTTGCTCTTCACTTGCTTAGTAGCCTCGGCTATATCCCGAATAAAAGTCCTTGGCTGATAATCAATCAATTTTGTTTAATCAAATCTCCTTCTGTATATTTGGTCATTTGATCTCTGGCTGGGCAAATACGTAATATCTGATCAGACATTGAGAATGCACATTTAGCATGTAGCATAAATCAAGTGTATTATTTTGCTATTGACTCGTGTGTGTATATAGGCAACTCGAAAGCACACGGAGGTTGTGAAATATGAACCCGAGACTCACATCCTATTGAAAATGTAGATTATTTTCTGTGCATATCATGAAAGAAAATAGTCCCAATTTAACACCCTACATCTGCTCCCTACCAGGCGTAGAATCCACGTCCAGGCATAGCTCATGTATAGGATATTTAGTGTGGTTTTAACCAAATGATCCATAAGCTATAGCCTACGAAGTGCATGCTGGGAGAAGCACAGAGAAAAATTACATTTCTAAGATAGCTGAGCCCCTGCCTGCTCTGCTCTTCCTGATCAAAAACGTTTTTTTTTTGTGTGCTGCTTAACCAATGGCTCTGCTGTGTAGGGCTATGGTCAGAGTTCAGGAGGAGGGTCAAAGAAAGGTTTCTTCCAAAAATTATTTTTGAATTCGGCCTAGTCCAAAATATTTACTATCTTGCAGGCGGACTAGCCTTTAGCCAATGTTCTGTTCGGTTTGAGAAGGAGAGCGCAAAGATGAGGACTGAAGGTCAACTTTGATAGTTTGATTCTACTATAATTGATTTTATTGCCCATGATGTTTTTATCAGAGTTATTGACCTCACAATTAATTCACATTGTGGTGCTAAAACTTGAAGCAACAGAAGCGGCACAATCAATCGGAAATGGACAGCTCATGGTGTTGAAAGTAGGCAAATTCAAGTAGGCATAATTCATTTAAATGGTCTTAACTTTAAATTTAATGAACAAAAAGAGGGTATTGTGTTGGAGCCTATTTCTTCCTATTTAAGAAAGATGAGGTAGGCCTACCTGTTTGACAGAAGGAATTAGGCTAAAGGCTGCTAAATCCATCGATTTGTAAGTCAATTCCTCCACCTACCATGCGCTCTTTAAATAGCCAACCTCTGTGTCAGTGAAGGGCTGTTAAGTTAAAACCAAGAATCTAATTTGGGCGGTATGAGAGGGTATGCCACCAGTCTCAATGGCAACAGTGAAGAGGCGACGCCGGGATGCTGGCCTTCTAGGCAGAGTTGCAAAGAAAAAGCTATATCTCAGACTGGCCAATAAATAGAAAATATTAAGATGGGAAAAAGAACACAGACACTGGACAGAGGAAGTCTGCCCATCCCAGAGTCGTCTCTTCACTGTTGACGTTGAGACTGGTGTTTTGCGGGTACTATGATGCTGCCAGTTGAATACTTGTGAGGCGTCTGTTTCTCAAACTAGACACTCTAATGTACTTGTCCTCTTGCTCAGTTGTGCACCGGGCCCTCAAACTCTTTCTATTCTGGTTAGAGACAGTTTGCGGTGCTCTGTGAAGGGAGTAGTACACAGCGCTGTACGAGATCTTTAGTTTCTTGGCAATTTCTTGCATGGAATAGCCTTCATTTCTCAGAACAGGAATAGACTGAAGAGTTTCAGATGAAAGTGCTTGGCCAAGTGTTTCTGGCCATTTTGAGCCTGTATTCGAACCCACAAATGCTGATGCTCCAGATACTCAACTAGTCTTGTGAAGGCCAGTTTTATTGCTGCTTTAATCAGGTTTTCAGCTGTGCTAACATAATTGCAAAAGGGTTTTCTAATGATCAATTAGCCTTTTAAAATTATAAACTTGGATTAGCTAACACAACGTGCCATTCGAACACAGGAGTGATGATGCTGATAATGGGCCTCTGTACGCATATTAAGAAATTCCATAAATTTGCCATTTTCATCTACAATAGTCATTTACAACATTAACAATGTCTATTTCTGATCAATTTATGTTATTTTAATGGAAATGTATTTAAAAAAACAAGGACATTTCTAAGTCACCCCAAACCTTTGAACGGTAGTGTAAATCCTACCAACGGGACATTAAAAACTGTGATATCTTATGTTTCACCGAGGTGTGGCTGAACAACGACATGAAAAACATACAGCTGGAGGGTTTTTTCGGCAGGATAGAACAGTAGCCTTTGGTAAGACCAGAGGAGGCGGTCTATGCATATTTGTAAACAACAGCTGGTGCACAAAAATCGAAGAAAGTCTCACGGTTTTGCTAGCCGAAGGTAGAGTATATCTATATGATAAGCTGTAGACCACACTATTTAACAAGAGATTTTTAGTCTATATTCTTCGTATTTGTCTATTTACTACCACAAACCGATGCTGGCACTAAGACCGCACTCAATGAGCTGTATATGGCCATAAGCAAACAGAAAAACGCTCATCCAGAGGCGCTCCTATTGACAGGGGACTTTAATGCAGGGAAAATTATATCCATTTTACCTAATTTCTACCAGCATGTAAAATGTGCAACCAGAGGGAAAACAAATCTACCTTTACTCCACACGCAGAGACGCGTACGAAGCTCTCCCTCGCCCTCCATTTGGCAAATCTGACCATAATTCTACCCTCCTGATTAGTGTTTACAGGCAAAAACTAAAGCAGGAAGCATCAGTGACACGGTCAATAAAAAAATGGTCAGATGAAGTAGATGCTAAGCTACAGGACTGTTTTGCTAGCACAGACTGGAATATGTTCCGGGATTCTTCCTATGGCATTGAGGAGTACACCACATCAGTCACTGGCTTCATCAATGAGCGCATCGATGACGTCGTCCCGACAGTGACCGTACGTACATACCCCAACCAGAAGCCATGGCAACATCCGCATTGAGCTAAAGGGTTGAGCTGCCGCTTTCAAGGAGCGGGACTCTAACCCGGAAGTTTATATAAGAAATCCCTCCGACGAACCATCAATACAGTAATAAGATTGAATTGTACTACACAGGCTCCGACGCTCGTCGAATGTGGCAGGTCTTTCAAACTATTACAGACTACAATGGGAAGCATAGTCGCGAGCTGCCCAGTGACATGAGCGTACCAGACAAGCTAAATTACTTATATGCGTGCTTTGAGGCAGGTAACACTAAAACATGCATGAGAGCATCAGCTGTTCCGGACGACTGTGTGATCACGCTTTCCATAGTCAATGTGAGTAAGACCTTTAAAGGCCACAGGACGTGTACTCTGAGCATGCGCTGACCAAATGGCAAGTGTCTTTACTGACGTTTTCAACCTGTCCCTTACTGAGTCTGTAATACCTACATGTTTCAAGCAGGCCACCATAGTCCCTGTGCCCAACAAAGTGAAGGTAACCTGCCGAAATGACTACCGCTCCGTAGCACTCACGTCGGTAGCCTTAAAGTGCTTTGAAAGACTGGTCATGGCTCACATCAACACCATTATCCAAGAAACCCTAGACCCACTCCAGTTTGCATACCGCCCCAAAATATCCACAGATGATGCAATCTCTATTGCACTCCACACTGCCCTTTCCCACATGGACAAAATAAACACCTATGTGAGAATGCTATTCATTGACTACAGCTCAGTGTTCAACACCATAGTGCCCTCAAAGCTCATCACTAAGCTAAGGACCCTGGGACAAACACACCTCCCTCTGCAACTGGCATCAACACCATCATTAAGTTTGTCGATGACACAACAGTGGTATGCCTGACAACGATAAGACAGCCTATAGGGAGGAGGTGAGACCTGGCCATGTGGTGCCAGGACAACAACCTCTCCCTCAACGTGATCAAGACAAAAGAGATGTTTATGGACTACAGGAAATGGAGGACCGAGCACGCCCCCATTCTCATCTACGGGGCTGTAGTGGAGCAGGTTGAGATCTAAAAGTTCCTTGGTGTCCACATCACCAACAAACTAACATGGTCCAAGCACACCAAGACAGTCGTGAAGAGGGCATGACAAAAACCTATTCCCCCTCAGGAGACTGAAAAGATTTGGCATAGGTCCTCAGATCCTCAAAAGGGTCTACAGCTACACCATCGAGAACATCCTTACTGGTTGCATCACTGCCTGGTATGGCAACTGTTCGGCCTCTGACCACCTCAGACCAGTACATCACTGGGGCCAAGCTTCCTGCCATCCAGGACCTCTGTACCAGGCAGAGTTAGAGGAAGGCCCTATAAGCCCAAGATGCTTCTAAAAAAACTTCTACACCCAAGCCATAAGACTCATGAACATCTAATCAAATGGCTATCCAGACTGTTTGCATTGCCCCCCCCCCCTCTCTCTCTAAGCTGCTGCTTTTCTCTGTTATCTATGCAGTCACTTTAATAACTCTACCTACATGCACATGTTACCTCAATTACCTCGACTAACTGGTGCCCCCGCACATGGACTCTGTACCGGTACCCTATGTACAGTTGTGGCCAAAAGTGTTGAGAATGACACAATTATTAATTTCCACAAAGTTTGCTGCTTCAGTGTATTTGCATTGTGACCCTTCTTTTACAAGACCTCTGCAATCCGCCCTGGCATGCTGTCAATTAACTTCTGGGTCACATCCTGACTGATGGCAGCCCATGCTTGCCTAATCAATGCTTAGAGTTTGTCAAAATTTGTGGGTTTTTGTTTGTCCACCCGCCTCTTGAGGATTGACCACAAGTTCTCAATGGGGTTAAGGTCTGGGGAGTTTCCTGGCCATGGACCCAAAATATCGATGTTTTGTTCCCTGAGCCACTTAGCTATCACTCTTGCCTTATGGCAAGGTGCTCCATCATGCTGGAAGAGGCATTGTTCGTCACCAAACTGTTCCTGGATGGTTGGGAGAAGTTGCTCTCGGAGGATGTGTTGGTACCATTCTTTATTCATGGCTGTGTTCTTAGGCAAAATTGTGAGTGAGCCCACTCCCTTGGCTGAGAAGCAACCCCAGACATGAATAGTCTCAGGATGCTTTACTGTTGGCATGACACAGGACTGATGGTAGTGCTCACTTTGTCTTTTTTCCGGATGCCCCAAACAATCGGAAAGGGGATTCATCAGAGGAAATGACTTTGCCCCAGTCCTCAGCAGTCCAATCCCTGTACCTTTTGCCGAATATCAGTCTGTCCCTGATGTTTTTCCTGGAGAGAAGTGGCTTCTTTGCTTCCCTTCTTGACACCAGGCCATCCTCCATAAGTCTTTGCCTCACTGAGCATGCAGATGCACTCACACCTGCCTGCTGCCATTGCTGAGCAAGCTCTGTACTGGTGGTGCACCGGTCCCGCAGCTGAATCAACTTTAGGCAGTGGTGGGCCATCAGGGCCAGCAAGGACTTCTCTGCTGGCCTAAACATTCGTTCGCCACTTTCAAAGTACCAACTACGAGCGCTATCAATGGCTCACGGGCTCTGAGAAGCACTGCAAACTGCACTGCTGGGAATGCTTATTATTACAATTGAGCGAGAGAGGCGCGGGTTCAGTCTAATCTACGATGACACAGCGCGCATCTCAAGTTCACCCAGCGCACGCAGAGGCCCAGCACAAGGAGACCCTCGCACATACTACCAATAACTCCACAGCAATATTCTGGACAACATTCTTTGCCAGATACGAAACAGATTTCAAGACCACGAAAAATTAATGTTTCTCTCCCTCCCGGACCCCCAGCACTTTCAGACCTACCGGAAAAAAATCCCGCAAACAGCCTTCTCCAGCATAACAGAGAGTCACGGAACACTGTTCGACCTATCCAAGCTAAAAACAGAACTGACTGTAATTTTGAAGGGAAACGTCCTGAAGGGAAACGTCCCTCTGATCTCCTTGATTTCCTTAAGCAGAAAAATCTGAATGAGGACATGGGGCAACTTTACACATTGGCATGTGTGACAGTGACTCTCCCTGTGTCCACGGCTTCTGTCGAGTGGTCATTCTCGGCCTTAAAGCGAATCAAAACGTATTCCAGAAATGCTACTGGACAGACTCGGCTTTCAGCATTAGCCTCCATGTCGATAAAAAAGGACTTATTGGTGGAACTAAAACGCACAGATAGACTGTACAACAGAGTCATGGAAGTCTTCTTGAGGAAAGAAAGGAGGATGGATTTTGTGTTCAAATAATCAGTCTTTGGTGAGTAGGCATACAATACATTTTATTTTTTATTAAATGTGTATGTATGTTTCGCATTTTATTTTGTTAATATTAAATATATTAACAAAATAAAATGGCAAATATCCTATGTTGCAAATTATTTGTTTTCTTTCTTTTATTTTCAGTGAATCACGGTGAAACTGCTTTGGGTGCGACGCAACGCCTGGTTGTACTGCGTTTCTGTCTAAATGTATAGTTTCCAGAGCCATGGCATCATAATGATGATAATAAGAGGTGGATTAATTTGGGTGGGACTGTGTAGGACCTCACTGAAGGCCCAGGCCCACGGCACGCCACTGACTTTAGGAGACGGTTCTGGCGCTTGCTGGACTTTCTTGGGTGCCCTGAAGCCTTCTTCACAACAATTGAACCGCTCTCCTTGAAGTTCTTAATGATCCGATAAATGGTTGATTTAGGTGCAATCTTACTGGCAGCAATATCCTTGCCTGTGTAGCCATTTTTGTGCAAAGCAATGATGATGGCATGTGTTTCCTTGCAGGTAACCATGGATGATAGTATAAGAACCATGAATCCAAGCACCACCCTCCTTTCGAAGCTTCCAGTCCGTTATTTCGAACTCAGTCAGCATGATAGAGTGATCGCCTTGACCTCGTCAACACTCACACCTGTGTTAATGAGAGAATCACTGACATCATGTCAGCTGGTCCTTTTGTGGCAGGGCTGAAATGCATAGGACATTGTTTTTGGGGGATTCAGTTCATTTGCATGGCAAAGAGGGACTTTGCAAATATTTGCAATTCCTCTGATCACTCTTCATAACATTCTGGAGTATATGCAAATTGCCATCATACAAACTGAGGCAGCAGACTTTGTGAAAATTAATATTTGAGTCATTCTCAAAACCTTTGGCCACGATTGTATATAGCCTCACTATTGCTATTTTAGTGTTGCTCTTTAATTATTTCTTACTTTTTTAATGTATTTTCTTAACTGCATTGTTGGTTCAGGGCTTGTAAGTAAGCATTTCACTGTTGTTATAGGCGCATGTGACAAATAACATTTGATTTGATTTATACACTATTTTAGGGCCAGCTTTCGGAACTTTGGCTTTCCTGGATTTAGCCACCGTATTGTGATCACTGCATCCAATGGGTATGGATACAGCTTTAGAACAAAGTTCTTCTATATATGTTATATCCTTGCATCATCAAATTAATTATCTAAGTGGGACTTAGAAATGGCTAACATATGAACATTATCTGATGTTAGCAAGTTATTGATTTCATGGCCTTTATTTCTAAGGCTACATATATTAATATGAGCTATTTTCAGCCATTTCCTGTGTAGCTTATTAAAGATAAACATAATATGGAAAAGAGAAAACAAAACGAGAGAAAAAAAATATTCATTCAGCAGTCCATTAATCAGTGTGTGTGTGTGTGTGTGTGTGCGCGTGTGCAGCGGGGTTGAAGCTATGAACCCATAGGCTTGGCTCTCTCATCTCTTCCAGGCTTCTGGGAGGGAGGTCGGACATTTAGCCTTTCATAGATGATGTAAACAATGTCCCCACACGCTGTGGCAGCTTTCATGGCTGGGATGTTCTTTTTTCTTCTGGTGCACAGCTTCAGGATCGTCCTTGTTAAGGAAGATATAGGTTCATCTCAAGCTCTTGGCTCTGTCCAGAACAGCTACCTTGTCCTTGAACCTCAGGAACTGGGAGTGGCCATGTTGCCTGGTGTACGAACTGTTCGGGTCAAAGTAGTGGGAAGGGGTGGTGGGTTTGTTGGGGATAGTGGTATATACCGTGCCTTCAGTCAAAAAATATATATATACATTATTTACATAACTGTCCAGACCATTTGCTCTGACACTCAAAATTGAGCTCAGGTGCATCTAGTTTCCATTGATAATCGTTGAGATGTTCCTACAACTTGATTGGAGTCCACGTGTGGTAAATTCAATTGATTGGACATGATTCGGAAAGGCACACACCTGTCTATATAAGATCCCACCATTGACAATGCATGTCAGAGCGAGCAAAAACCAAGCAATGAGGTCGAAGGAATTGTCCGTAGGATTGTAGGATTCTCCGAAACAGGATTGTGTTGAGGCACAGATCTGGGAAAGGGTACCAAAACATTTCTGCAGCATTGAAGATCCCTAAGATCAAAGTGGACTCCATTATTCTTAAATTGAAGAATGGAATCACCAATACTCTTCCTAGAGCTGTCCGCACGACTAAACTGAACAATCGGGGGAGTAGGGCCTTGGTCAGGGAGGTGACCAAGAACCCGATGGTCACTGACAGAGCTCTAGGGTTCCTCTGTGGAGATAGGAGACACTTCCAGAAGGACAACCATCCCTGCAGCACTCCACAAATCAGGTCGTTATGGTAGTGGCCAGACGGAAGCCACTCCCCAGTAAAAGGCACAAGACAGCTTGCTTGGAGTTTGCCAAAAGGTACCTAAAGAATCTTAGACCATGAGAAACAAGATTATCTGGTCTGATGAAACAAAGATTGAACTGTTTGGCCTGAATGCCAAGCATCACGTCTGGAAGAAACATGGCACCATCCCGACGGGGAAACATGTTTGTGGCAGCATCATGCTGTGGGGATGTTTTTCAATGGCATGACTGGGAGATTAGTCAAGATCAAGGCAAAGATGAACGTAGCAAAGTACAGAGAGATCCTTGATGAAAACTTTCTCCAGAGCGCTCAGGACCTCAGACTGGTGCGAAGGTTCACCTTCCAACAGGACAAAGATCCTGAGCACACAGCCGAGACAACGCAGGAGTGGCTTCAGGACAAGTCTCTGAATGTCCTTGAGTGTCCCAGCCAGAGCCCGGACTTGAACCCGATTGAACATCTCTAGAGAGACCTGAAAATATTTGTGCAGCAACGCTCCCCATCCAACCATACAGAGCTTGAGAGGATCTGCAGAGAAGAATGGGATAAACTCCACATAACAGGTGTGCTAACCTTGTAGCGTCATACCCAAGAAAACTCGATGCTGTAATTGCTGCCAAAGGTGCTTCAACAAAGTACTGAGCAAAGGGTCTGAATACTTATGTAAAGGTGACAGTTTTTTTCACATTTGCAAAAATTCCTAAAAAAACAGTTTTCCTTTGTCATTATGGTTATTGTGTGTGGATCTATGAGGATTTTTTTTAAATACATTATAGAATAACATAACACATTTTGAAAAAAGTCCAGGGGTCTGAATACTTTCCGAAGGCACTGTACAGTATTTAGGGTTAGATTTATTTTTTTCCCCCTTTTCCCTTTTTTGAGAACAAAATGTGCAATTCCCTTTCCGACCTGTGAAAAGTCTGAAATACACAACAAAGCATCTAGTCTGCCGTAAAACCACACGAAGAAGAAGAAGAAGCAGTCTGTAGGTTGATTGGGCATGTTTGAGGGTCAAACTGATAGTAGCCAACTGTAGACGGAAGTCGACAGATAAAGTTGGGGGAGGTACATACTGTATGCACTGACAGCAATTCGGATAACTTCTGATGATTCTAGGAAACCCGACAATGGCAGACATGGCATTCGCCAATGTTATTGTCAATGAAGTGGATGCTATCGAAATTCCACTTTTCCTACATTAAACTGAACTTAATCAACATGGCCCAATGAATGAATATCCTGATAAGGAAATTAGATACCAGCCCAAGATATTTCTAATACAGTATATATATATATATATATATATATATATATATATATATACAGTGCCTTGCGAAAGTATTCGGCCCCCTTGAACTTTGCGACCTTTTGCCACATTTCAGGCTTCAAACATAAAGATATAAAACTGTATTTTTTTGTGAAGAATCAACAACAAGTGGGACACAATCATGAAGTGGAACAACATTTATTGGATATTTCAAACTTTTTTAACAAATCAAAAACTGAAAAATTGGGCTTGCGAAATTATTCAGCCCCCTTAAGTTAATACTTTGTAGCGCCACCTTTTGCTGCGATTACAGCTGTAAGTCGCTTGGGGTATGTCTCTATCAGTTTTGCACATCGAGAGACTGAAATTTTTTCCCATTCCTCCTTGCAAAACAGCTCGAGCTCAGTGAGGTTGGATGGAGAGCATTTGTGAACAGCAGTTTTCAGTTCTTTCCACAGATTCTCGATTGGATTCAGGTCTGGACTTTGACTTGGCCATTCTAACACCTGGATATGTTATTTTTGAACCATTCCATTGTAGATTTTGCTTTATGTTTTGGATCATTGTCTTGTTGGAAGACAAATCTCCGTCCCAGTCTCAGGTCTTTTGCAGACTCCATCAGGTTTTCTTCCAGAATGGTCCTGTATTTGGCTCCATCCATCTTCCCATCAATTTTAACCATCTTCCCTGTCCCTGCTGAAGAAAAGCAGGCCCAAACCATGATGCTGCCACCACCATGTTTGATAGTGGGGATGGTGTGTTCAGCTGTGGTGCTTTTACGCCAAACATAACGTTTTGCATTGTTGCCAAAAAGTTCAATTTTGGTTTCATCTGACCAGAGCACCTTCTTCCACATGTTTGGTGTGTCTCCCAGGTGGCGTGTGGCAAACTTTAAACGACACTTTTTATGGATATCTTTAAGAAATGGCTTTCTTCTTGCCACTCTTCCATAAAGGCCAGATTTGTGCAATATACGACTGATTGTTGTCCTATGGACAGAGTCTCCCACCTCAGCTGTAGATCTCTGCAGTTCATCCAGAGTGATCATGGGCCTCTCGGCTGCATCTCTGATCAGTCTTCTCCTTGTATGAGCTGAAAGTTTAGAGGGACGGCCAGGTCTTGGTAGATTTGCAGTGGTCTGATACTCCTTCCATTTCAATATTATCGCTTGCACAGTGCTCCTTGGGATGTTTAAAGCTTGGGAAATCTTTTTGTATTCAAATCCGGCTTTAAACTTCTTCACAACAGTATCTCGGACCTGCCTGGTGTGTTCCTTGTTCTTCATGATGCTCTCTGCGCTTTTAACGGACCTCTGAGACTATCACAGTGCAGGTGCATTTATACGGAGACTTGATTACACACAGGTGGATTGTATTTATCATCATTAGTCATTTAGGTCAACATTGGATCATTCAGAGATCCTCACTGAACTTCTGGAGAGAGTTTGCAGCACTGAAAGTAAAGGGGCTGAATAATTTTGCACGCCCAATTTTTCAGTTTTTGATTTGTTAAAAAAGTTTGAAATATCCAATAAATGTTGTTCCACTTCATGATTGTGTCCCACTTGTTGTTGATTCTTCACAAAAAATACAGTTGTATATCTTTATGTTTGAAGCCTGAAATGTGGCAAAAGGTCGCAAAGTTCAAGGGGGCCGAATACTTTCGCAAGGCACTGTGTATATATATATATATATATATATATATATATATATATATATATATATATATATATATAGAGAGAGAGAAAAATACTAATTACAGAGATTTTTTTATTTTATTTCACCAGGTAGGCAAGTTGAGAACAAGTTCTCATTTACAATTGCTACCTGGCCAAGATAAAGCAAAGCAGTTCGACACACACAACAACCCAGAGTTACACATGGAGTAAAACAAACACAGTCAATAATCGGGTGGGGTGCAAAGGAGCAAAATAAATAAATACAGTAGGGGAAGAGGGAGTTGTTTGGGCTAAATTATAGATGGGTTATGTACAGGTGCAGTAATCTGTGAGCTGCTCTGACAGCTGGTGCTTAAAGCTAGTGAGGGAGATAAGTGTTTCCAGTTTCAGAGATTTTTGTAGTGATACAGACTAAACTTCAGTTTAATGATGCCGAAGACACGACAAATGTATTTGGCTAAGGTGTATGTAAACTTCCGACTTCAGCTGTAAATACAAAACATAACCAGGTGGTGAGTGCATAGGCTACTAGAATGTGAACATATACTGTAGGAGTTTTTGCGGCATATTGGATATGCTCTTCCTCATTATTATTTGTGATTGTTCAACATGGAATTGTAACAGATGTGATTAAATGGAGTCCACAAATATTCTTACTGTGTGGTAATTGATTGTATGTTAGCATCACTACAACCTGCAGTATATTTCTTTAATTCTCAATGTTCATGTTGCTTTTGTCAGTAAGAATGTCAAGCATGTCAATTTAATCACATGAAGGACAAAACACTCATTGTACAGAAAAGGATTCGACTATATACAGTGCATTCGGTAAGTATTCAGACCCCTTGACTTTTTCCATATTTTATTACGTTACAACCTTACCCTGCATAATGACGAAGCAAAAACTGGTTTTCAGACAGTTAAAAACAGAAATACCTTATTTACAAAAACAATGCAAGAGTTTGAATACTTTACAAAAGCACTGTATGTTACTGGGTAAACAATAAGAAAAGTATTAGATTATACATGTTCACATAAGTTACCGGGTAAACAATATGCCAACCAAGCAGTCAAATGCACTTGGTATTAATCCCACGACTGGTGTCTGGGGTAATTACTCAGTCAAGGGCCGGTTTCCTACACACAAATTAAGCTTCTAAAATGGCCAGTGTAGAAATCCCCCAACATAACCGACGTGTAGCCTACAATATGTCTAACATTTTATTCACACTTAATAGACAATTAACACATTTGGAATTTGTTTGGTGAGAACAATATTACAGACAAGACCAATTGTAGGCTTTAACATGGGACACAACATCACAGTAACATCTAGATAAATATATTAGCTATATTGTTTTCGGATATTTCATTTATTTATGTTAGAAATTTGGATTACATGTAGGCCTAAGTAATTACATTGTAAGGATGGAAGGATGAATATGTATTTAAGCAAAAACTTATCCACCCAAAACAGGAAACATACATCAATAATAACCAATCATAGGTGGCCACACCAACCATTTATGAGCATGTAAAAAAACAGATCAACTTTTTAGATGAAATTCAGTCATTGCCTAAAATTACTCAAAATACGCTAATTTATGCGCATTCTACATAGGCGAAATGTCATTGTTCTATCGCTCCTCCCACCTGACCCTCCCCCAATTACCTACTTCCCCTCTTCCATAGAACCTAATAAGTGATCAACTCCAGGACAGGAAATGGCGACGGCGGGGAGCCGGACCTCGTCGTCGGGAATGTATGAGTCAAATAACGGCACAAACGTTGGATATAGTCCTCAGGGAAACTCAAGCACTCCTGGTCTTCCAAGCTGTCCCGGTAAGGCGAAGAGTAGTGCCGGGGAAACCTCGCAATGGAGACGCAAAGAGCTACTGAAAGTCCGAAGTGTGGATCTGGTTAAGCCTGAGTCGCTGCTCCTGTCTCCCGAGACTGGGACGGCCCCGATATCAGTGCAACTGCACTTGTCTATGTCCTCGCCTGGTGCGGTGCAGGCTACTTTATTAGAGCAAACTCACTACATTCAGCAGAGCAACTCACTAACCGATCACCGTGTCTCAGATAAAACAAGTACTAGTTTGTCTACAGACGCTCAGGAATTATTGAACACTTATTTACCAATCAGCAGCGACCATCTCAGTCCCGATAATGGTGCTACCCGAACTTCAATAGAAGTGAGCGCAACACAAAATAGGTAAGGTTTATAAGATTGGCTCTTGTGCATGGATTTTTGATGATCATTAATACTTTGTTGGTTGCATTCTGTCAGTTGCAGACATAACAGCTTGTAATTTGTTGCACAATTTTACATTGATTTGTGAGATTTCCTCATCTTAACTTCGATTTATTGAATTCAAGTGCGTCTTTACTGTAAAGCCTGACAGTAAACGTTTTATTGGTTTATAAATGATTAATTAATAATGATTATGCTTCTTATGTTGGCTATTTATATATTCTAATTATTCAAACGCATATCCCAATTCCAAGACAGGATAATTTAAGGTCTGAAATGCTCCGTCTCTAACCCAGTATAACTTTTTGTGTAAACTATAAAGGAAAAAGTGATACTTTTCACTGCCTATTTACAGATGTGCCATAGCAGCACTAGGTTGCACTAGCAATTGGTTGTCTGGGAGTAAGATATTTAAATGTCATTACACTGAGAACGTAGGTGAAAAGCAAACAATATTTAAATACAATTGTTTTATTTATAAACATTTTGGATTGAAATAATTTATGTATGACAAACTCAGATCTATAGCAGGTCACGTGCTTCAAGCCGGTATTCCAATTCTACTGTTGATCCTTTGCTATGCAATGTTATACCATTCAAATAAATGTACACACACACTGCAATATATCTCTCAAAAACAATGTGACCTGTCATAATAATGTTACTAATTTACTCCTTGTTTTGTAATGGTTGTCATAAAAAATGAGTCAGCGTCTAGGTGTTTATTTCTGTGAGTAGTGTTTAACAATCAACGTCTTAGTGTCAGTTATGGTTCCCGGTTAATTTACAGGGCATGCAGGTGCTTAGGCTCACTGAAAATGTAAATTCTGTGTACCTTTACAGAATGAAGAGCCTCGGTTAATGAGTGATATATAGTGCATAGATCATTGAACATAATCACATGAGAAAGACAGGAGTCGCCTTGGATGAATTACAGCTTTTTAGAAAAGAAAGATTGTGAGACGACAATTTGTTGCAACATGAGACGTTGGCTTTTGGAACTGTGCATATAATAAAAGATGAATAGGATGTTGAAAGCTAAAGAAATGGATGGAAAGAGAGCTGGATTCCATTGTGGCGTTTCTTGTCCGGGATAATGGGCCAAGGCAAAACATCAGTATCCCCTCGCTGCACAAATGTAGAATTCCAACAAACAACTGAACCCCATTCACCGAGACCCACTACTGGACCTCAGAGGCCTAAACCTTTTCTGACACAATCGTTTCCAGGTTGACCTTTAGTCCTTTCTCCGCTGATCCTTTAGAAACAACACAATGAAATATACAGAACATTTAGACATTTCTGTATTATTACAAATTAACACAACAGCGTTCATAATTGTAAGCAGCATACAGAAATGTTGGTCATTTCACTAACCACGTTTCCATCCACAGTTTTTATGTGAGTTAAGTCATGCTGTATAAAAAAAACAACAGCAGCTGTGATGGAAACATCGCTACAATTTTATTAATGCTGACAGATAGTTTGTTCGTTCGACAAGGTGGGATCTTTTTGTCTGTAAAATGATTTATGTGATGGTGGTGGAAACGCCTCTGTGTACAAATATTGACATCATTTACATCATATCGAAGTAAATTTGGAGTCACCCGACGATATGGTGTGTGGTCTTCCCCCTACAACTCGGGAACCATGCAGTTTATTAGGCAACAAATTAAATAAGTTAAGATGAACTTCACAGGGTGGTGAAAGTGCATTGTGATGAGCTTGATGCTCCTTTCCAATAAATATCGAGGGTCTTGTTCTGGTGATATGATGACCGATGCTTTACTGCCATTTGACAAATGCAGTGCCTCTAGAAAGTATTAATACCCTTTACTTATTCTACTTTTTGTTGTTTACAGCCTGAATTCAAAATGGATGACATTTATCACCCATTGCTACACATAATAATACCCAATAATGACGAAGTAAAGACATATTTTTTTTGATTTTAGCAAAAAAAAATGAAAATGAAATACAGAAATGTCTCATTTACATAAGTATTCACACCCCTGAGTCAATACACGTTAGAATCACCTTTGGTAGTGATTACATCTGTGAGTCTTTCTGTCTAAGTCTCTTAAGCGCTTTGCACACCTGGATTGTAACAGCCCAAGGAGTGCCCAGCTGTTAAATGCTTCTGGTACAAAGTTAGACAATTAATTTTAAGTGCATGAATGTAAATATTCAATGCTTTGCTTCTACTACTTTACTTAACGTTGGTGGCTCCTTGAATCTCTCAATCAATCATAGATTGAGCCCAGGACAAATATACTTGACTCTGTAAAGAATAATCTCATTTAACGCCCAACACATACAAATAAACAGTCTATAATGAACAAAAATATAATCGCAACATGTAAAGTGTTGGTCCCAAACAAACTTTTTTAACAAATCAAAAACTGAAAAATTGGGCGTGCAAAATTATTCAGCCCCTTTACTTTCAGTGCAGCAAACTCTCTCCAGAAGTTCAGTGAGGATCTCTGAATGATCCAATGTTGACCTAAATGACTAATGATCATAAATACAATCCACCTGTGTGTAATCAAGTCTCCGTATAAATGCACCTGCACTGTGATAGTCTCAGAGGAGTAAGTTAGTCCTAAATATTTCCAAAACTAAAAGCGTTGTATTTGGTACAAATCAGTCACTAAACACTAAACCTCAACTACGTCTCGTAAAGAATATTGTGGAAATTGAGCAAGTTGAGGTGACTGAACTGCTTGGAGTAACCCTGGATGGATTGTAAACTGTCATGGTCAAACCATATTAATAAAACAGTAGCTAAGATGGGGAAAAGTCTGTCAAATCACGTGCGCCAAATACAACAGGTGTGGTGGACCTTACAGTGAAATGCTTACTTACAGGCTCTAACCAATACTGCAAAAAGGGTATTAGGTGAACAATAGGTAAGTAAAGAAATAAAAACAACAGTAAAAAGACAGGCTATATACAGTAGCGAGGCTATAAAAATAGCGAGGCTACATGCAGACACTGGTTATTCAGGCTGATTGAGGTAGTATGTACATGTAGATATTGTTAAAGTGCATATGCATTTATGATGAACAAGAGTAGCAGTAGCATAAAGAGAGGTTGGCGAGTGGTGTGTGGCGGGACACAATGCAGATAGCCCGGTTAGCCAAAATGCGGGAGCACTGGTTGGTCAGGCCATTTGAGGTAGTATGTATATATGTACATGAATGTATAGTTAAAGTGACTGTGCATATATGATAAACAGAGAGTAGCAGCAGCGTAAAAGAGGGGTGGGGGGGACACACACAATGCAAATAGTCCGGGTAGCCATTTGATTACCTGTTCAGGAGTCTTATTGCTTGGGGGTGAAAACTGTTGAGAAGCCTTTTTGTCCTAGACTTGGCGCTCCGGTACCGCTTGCCATGCGGTAGTAGAAAGAGCAGTTTATGACTGGGGTGGCTGGGGTTTTTTGATAATTTTTAGGGCCTTTGACACCGCCTGGTGTAGAGGTCCTGGATGGCAGGCAGATTAGCCCCAGTGATGTACTGGGCCGTACGCACTACCCTCTGTAGTGACTTGCGGTCGGAGGCCGAGCAATTGCCGTACCAGGCAGTGATGCAACCGATGTTGCAGCTGTAGAACCTTTTGAGGATCTCAGGACCCATGCCAAATCTTTTTAGTTTCCTGAGGGTAATATGCTTTGTCATGCCCTCTTCACGACTGTCTTGGTGTGTTTGGACCATTCTAGTTTTTTGGTGATGGACTGCTTTTCTCCACTACATCACCGGATTCCTGCCACAAGCTCTACCATTACACCGAATCATCGCTGCTAGCTACCGGGTGGCTACTGTGGCCAACACCCCTGTCCAGAAGCAAGCACCAGTTAGCCTCGAGCTAGGCCCATCTCCCGGCAAGCCAACGAAGTACACCAACTACAATTCGTCTCTTGCCAATTGGCCTCGACCCTTTGACGACACGGCACCCCGCCAATCCATCACGACCCGGTCTGCTGACATTCTGCTGATGTGCTCTCAACCAGAATCTCTGTGTCATGGATGTCAGTGAAGACCCATCTGCTTGCTCCGGCCCGCTAGCTTTCTGAATGCTGTGTCTCCCGCTTGCCTAGCGTAGTAACGACTAACGAACAGCTCCCTGTTTAATCTATTGCTGATCATTGGACCCTATGATCACTTGGCTACACAGCTGATGCCTGCTGGGCTGTTCATTAACACGGTACTTCATTTTGTTTATCTGTCGGCCCCAGCTTCGAACTCAGGCCCTCAGCTAACTGACCCTCCCTGCCCATTCACCACATTGTTGTTGTCTTAGCTGTTTATCCGTTGTTGTCTTACCCCTTTCTGTCTTAGCTCTCCCAATCAACACCTGTGATTGCTTTATGCCTCTCTCTAATGTCAATATGCCTTGTATACTGTTGTTTCGGTTAGCTCTCATTGTTTTATTTTACTGCGGAGCCCCTAGTCCCGCTCAACATGCCTTAGATAGCTCTTTTGTCCCACCCCCCACACACGCAGAGACCTCACCTAGCTTAACTGGTGCTTCCAGAAATGCAACCTCTCTCATCTTCACTCAATGCCTAGGTTTACCTCCACTGTACTCCACTGTACTCGCACCCTACCATACCCTTGTCTTTACATTATGCCCTGAATCTATCCTACCACTCCCAGAAATCTGTACTTTTTATTCTCTGTTCCCAACACACTAGACGACCAGTTCTTATAGCCTTTAACCGTACCCTCATCCTACTCCTCCTCTGTTCCTCTGGTAATGTAGAGGTTAACCCAGGCCCTGTGTGTCCCCAGGCACTCTCATTTGTTGACTTCTGTAACTGTAAAATCCTTGGGTTCATGCATGTTAACATAGGAAGCCTCTTCCCCAAGTTTGCTTTATTCACTGCTTTAGCACATTCCGCCAACCCTGAATCCTGGCTTAGGAAGGCCACCAAAAATGTAGAGATTTCCATCCCCAACTACAACATTTTCCGTCAACATAGAACTGCTGAAGGGGGCGGAGTTGCAATTTACTGCAGAGAGAGCCTGCAGAGTTCTGTCATACTATCCAGGTCTATGCCCAAACAGTTCGAGCTTCTACTTTTAAAAATCCATCTCTCCAGTAATAAGTCTCACTGTTGCCGCTTGTTATATACCCCCCTCAACTCCCAGTTGTGCCCTGGACACCATATGGAAATTGATTGCCCCCCATCTATCTTCAGAGTTCGTACTATTATGTGACCTAAACTGTGATATATTTAACCCCGGCAGTCCTACAATCTAAGCTAGATGCCCTCAATCTCACAGAAATGATCAATGAAGCTACCAGGTACAACCCTAAATCTGTAAACATGGGCACTCTCACAGATATCAACCTGACCAACTTGCCGTCTAAATACACCTCTGCTGATTTCAACCAGGATCTCAGCGATCACTGCCTCATTCCCTCCGTCCGTTATGGGTATATGGTCAAACGACCGCCCCTCATCACTGTCAAATGCTCCCTAAAACTCCTCTTGAGCAGGCCTTTCTAATCGACCTGGCCCGGATATTGACCTCATCCCGTCAGTAGAGGATGCCTGGTTGTTCTTTAAAAGTGCTTTCCTCACCATCTTAAATAAGCATGCCCCTTTAAAAAAAAAATCAACTAAGAACAGATATAGCCCTTGGTTCATCCCAGACTTGACTGCCCTTGACCAGCACAAAAACATTCTGTGGCGTACTACAATAGCATCGAATAGTCCCCGCGATATGCAACTTTTCAGGGAGGTCAGGAACCAATATACACAGTCAGTTAAGAAAGCGAAGGCTAACAAACAGATCACCAAGCATTTCGAATCCCACCGTACCTTCTCCGCTATGCAATCCGGTTTCCGAGCTTGTCACGGGTGCACCTCAGCCACGCTCAAGGTCCTAAACGATATTATAACCGCCACTGATAAAAGACAGTACTGTGCAGCCGTCTTCATCGACCTGGCCAAGGCTTTCGACTCTGTCAATCACCGCATTCTTATCGGCAGACTCAACAGCCTTAATTTCACTAATGACTGCCTTGCCTGGTTCACTAACTACTTCTCAGATGGAGTCCAGTGTGTGAAATCTGAGGGCCAAACCTCTGGCAGTCTCTATCTGGGTGCCACAGGGTTCAATTATTGGGCCGACTCTTTTCTCTGTATATATCAATAATGTCGCTCTTGCTGCAGGGGTTCTTTGATCCACCTCTACGCAGACGACACTATTCTGTATACATCATGCCCTTCTATGGACACTGTGTTAACAAACCTCCAAATGAGCTTCAATGCCATACAACACTCCTTCTGTGGACTCCAACTGCTCTTAAATGCTAGTAAAACAAAATGCATGCTCTTCAACCGATCACTGCCTGCACCCGCCCACCTGACCAGCATCACTACTCTGGACGGTTCTGACCTAGAATATGTGGACAACTATAAATACCTAGGTGTCTGGCTAGACTGTGAACTCTCCTTCCAGACTCATATTAAGCATCTCCAATCCAAAATTAAATCTGGAATTGGCTTCCTATTTTGCAACAAAGTCTCCTTCACTCACGCTTCCAAACATACCCTCATAAAACTGACTATCCTACCTATCCTTGACTTTGGCGATGTCATTTACCAAATAGCCTCCATCACTCTACTGAGCAAATTTGATGCAGTCTATCACAGTGCCATCCGTTTTGTCACCAAAGCCCCATATAATACCCATCACTGCGACCTGTATGCTCTCGTTGGCTGGTCCTCGCTACATTTTCGTCGCCAAACCCACTGGCTCCAGGTCATCTATAAGTCTTTGCTAGGTAATGCTCTACCTTATCTCAGCTCACTGGTCATCATAGCAACACCCACCCGTAGCATGCACTCCAGCAGGTATATTTCACTGGTCATCCCCAAAGCCAACATCTGCTTTGGCCGCCTTTCCTTTCAGTTCTCTGCTGCCAATGACTGGAACGAATTGCAAAAATCACTGAAGTTGGAGACTTATATCTCCCTCACTAACTTTAAGCGTCAGCTGTCAGAGCAGCTTACTGATTGCTGCAGGTACACAGCCCATCTGTAAATAGCCCATCCAACCAACTACCTACCTCATCCCCATATTTGTTTTTGTTTTTCTGCTCTTTTGCACACCTGTATTTCTACTTGCACCATCTACTTGCACCACCCATCTATCACTCTAGTGTTCATTGCTAACTTGTAATTACTTCGCCACTTTTGTCTATTTATTGCCTTACATACTTCATTTGCACACACTGTATACTGATTTCTCTATTGTGTTATTGACTGTACTTTTGTCTATCCCATGTGTAACTCTGTGTTGTTGGTTTTGTCGTGCTGCTTTGCTTTATCTTGGCCAGGTCGCAGTTGTAAATGAGAACTTGTTCTCAACTGGCCTACCTGGTTAAATAAAGGTGAAAAAATACCTGATCCGGTCTAGACTCACTAGCCAGTTGAAGCTAGCTAGCTGCTTATAAAATTAGCTTTGGGCAACAGGGTAGCTGGCTAGCTATATATTTTCATGTATAGGAGAATAACAAGTGGCTACCTAGTTAATACTTAGTCACATGGATTCCTAAATCATTGTTGAGAATATTGAAAATAACTGCAGTTTCTACTGGTCTTTGTTTTCAGGCTGGTTGCATTTGTGCTAGCTAGGATGTTACCAAGCTCAAGCTAACTAGCTACCCCAGAAGTTTCTAATAACATCTGTATCAAATATATTTGCAAACATGTTTGATACTGCTCGTTTGATCTTGCTCTTATTTCAATTGCTCACTCATACGTTTTCCCATTCGGGTCATGTGAAAGAAATGCTATAACCCCCAACCACATTTTGCCTGTGGATGGGTCTCTACAGAAGGTGTAAACAGAACAGCCAAATGGTTACTTGCATAGTAGCAATATCAGAAATAAATACTGTCAATAAAATAATATACATTATTTATAAGAACAAAAACAATATCAGTGATAGATCAGGTCAAGTTATATGCATACAATCAGGGGTAAAGTGGCTGAGCAGCAGGATAAAAAAATGAATTCAGAAACGTATAGTGTATGTGTTAGGAGAGAGTAATTTGAATAGAGGCACTGCAGATAGTGCTGATGACTGGTCAGTCCGAACCACGCATGAACAAGGGAATCTTTATTTGGAGAGCCTGTTTCTGTCCTGCCCTTGAGTTAGGCGCAGGGTATGTGTTGTCCATAGCCTCTTCGTCAGCAAAACTCCCATATCTTCTCAAAAAGATAAGTTTGTCTAGCTGTGTCCAGTCCAGGTGGTGCTTGTACAAGCAGACCATCTATGGGATGAAGGATGTCAGCGTTGCACAGCAACTGAAACCTGGTCCCGACTGAGTCCGAACACTCCTTGGCGACAACAACACCAGGCTCCAGAGCATCAAAGCTGTAAAACAGGAAATAACAAAACAAATGTAGAAGACATTACATTCTTGCACAACATCAAATCAATCACATCAATTCACCTCCTAAGTTTAGATAAGAAGAATAACCTCATACAATGCAATGAAAATTATATTCACCTGAAGTGCTGGTATTGCTTGATCTGTGGCCGCGGCCTGAAGTACAGAGTCAGGTGTTGTTGCCAGCAGATAGCTTTCCACCAACACCGTACCATCCTCCAGTCCAACCAGCTGTGGGATGTTGACCCCTGTCACAGTGCTGCCCTCCACAACACCAGCAATCTCCGACAAAGTGTTCACTCTGGTCTTTCTGAAGCACTGCTTGATGAGGCTGAAGCACTAGTCGGGGGCAACTTGGTGTGGCCTGTGATCAGGAAGTAAAGGTCCAGACTGTGATGTAGCTTTTGCATGGTCCACCAGGCACAATACCAGAGCACAGACTTGTTCTTGTTTTGGCCACTTTAGTTGTGAGGAGTTAAAAAGTAGATTGGACCTGGCTGCATCGGGTCAGAAGGATAGTGCACCTGCAAACAGCAAAAGAACATTAAGAAAAGTTAATGAACAGAAAAATAATGTAAATCGTATCAATATAATTTTTTGAGGCATCATTGTCAGGTAAGTTTCACTTACCTACAAATGTGCAGAGCAGCAGCACTGCATACAGAAACATAATCTTGGAAACTGGAAGTTAAAATGATAACACACAGCCAGACTACACGTGACTCTGTAAAATACAGAAATAATGTGAGATTAATAAAAGTAGTGCCAATCATGTTGGAGGTCAATTAAATAATCAAAACGTGTTGTTTATGTTTTACATATCAAGTGTTGTCATCGATTCCTTGTAGAGATGCCACACTGCTGCTTTTGTCACATGGGATGGCAGCAGCTTTCCACCAAAGTGTTTGTGTCCTATTTTGGCATTATTATACAATAGATAGCCATAATCACCTTCAGACACACCTGGCTAACTTAATGGGTCATCTGGCGAAGTGGAGTGTTTTGTTTAGACATTCTAGCTAAACAATTAATCATAATCCTAATCCATAGAGTACTGGCAATACAAGCCGATTGTCATAGCTAGCTAAAGTTCACCAAATATGTTCAATGTTAGCTCATTAGCTAGCTAACATTAGGCTAAAACTAGCAATGCAAATGGATTTCTGAGATAATATTACTACACACAGATCATAAATGTAATGTTAGCTAGCGAGCCAGCCATCTAACGTCAGCTAGCTAGCTAACAGTAAGCTTCAATTTAGGGTCTTTTGTTTATACATGGAGCTAGCTAGCTAGTTAAACAAGGAATCATAATCCCAATTCATAGAGTACTAGCAATACAAACCGATTGTCATAGCTAGCTAAAGTTAACAAAATATGTTCAATGTTAGCTAGCTAACATTATGCTGTAACTATCAATGCGAAATGGTATTCTGAGATCGTATTACTACACACAGATCATAAACGTAATGTTTGCTAGCGAGCCAATAGTCTAATGTCAGCTAGCTAGCTAACAGTAAGCTTTAACTTGCAATGAAATAACTTTATGGTTTGAAACTTATATCTTAAACTGTAGCCAGACTCTTTTCCGTATACATGGATGAATGCTTCACGTCCGACTACAACCCCTTTCATTAAAAGTTTTGCATGTATAGCTTGCTTGGCCCATTGTTGTGTCAAGTCACTCTGGTTCACACTGACCGTGTGCAATGCCATAAGAATCATCTTAAACTTCAGCCCCCACCCAAACTCTGACCATTTTACCCTGCCGTACCAGAGCTGGTTAGGCTGTTTTCATGTTATCCTGAGCGTTGGTGACTGTAACTGTGCTCCTGGCAACAACTGAATTATGCTTTTTTGCTGACGTTTACTGACACCGGCCATATTCAACCAGTGTTGAGCGTTTGTAAATTCATCAGTTATTCTGCGCACTGCTACACTCAGACGAGAGTGTTCTGAAATAGGTGTTGCAGTGATGTTCTATTGAAATGGATACTTGCATACGGGAGTATTTTGTTAAGTTTTGATACTCAATACATGTTTTTTAAGCCGCATTAGACAGGATTACCTTCACATACTGACCAGCTCAAATAGACAGAAGCGTGTTATATGGCAGACCAATCCAAACTCATCTGTCGGCATGTCCGGCCACTCATTATTTTAGCCAATCATGGCTAGCGGGAAGGTTGCTGACTTTTTCTGTGGATTAATCAACTAGGCTCGTAATTTAACAATTGTATTCCTATTTGGCATACAAGTTTGTTATTATGAAAGTTCACATGTTCGAGAAGGCAAATCTGCCCAAAAAACAATTTATTTTTATTTTTTAAGTTTACATTCAAACGGCTCTCTTGTGTAGTGACTCGCGACATACACCTAGTTTCCTGAAACGGGTCACATATGTTAGTAGATTAAGAAGATAGCAGTCTTCATTTCACCTGTCACATAATTTGTCATTATGAAGCTCACTGGCAGTCCCCGGTCACGTGGTGTATGTTTACAAGCACTCAACGACCAGAGACCGGAGCCTTGTGAGTCACTCACTGTTGTGTTGCATGTGCCAGATTATCTAGTTACAGTACTAAATTCACAACTAAATGTTTACCAGCTAGATATCTTATAACTATTACGTTAGCTGTCTAAAACGTGCTAAATGCTCTCCAGTTGTGCATTTAATAGCTAGTTAGCTATCTAGTTAAGTGGTTAGCTTCTTCCTTGCTGTCTGTTTGTTTTGTGCATGCAGCAAACTGTGAGTAGCATTTTCAGGTACTTGTACACTTGTATAGTTTAGGCCAGAGACTGTATAAAATAGTTTGCAATATGCTCGTTATCATTTAGTTAGCATTCTCTATGGGATTTTACATGTACTTGTTAGCATTGCTAACCTTCGGATTACATATCCTCAATGTGTTTTGAAAACAGCGGCCCTTGTGTTCAAATCCAGTATTGCCGAATATCCTGGTATGGCACAAGGTCGGTATGAAAATCTGGATACTGCCCAAGCCTAGATTTAATGGCTATCTTCAACTAGGTCTTTATCTGATAACCTTTCCAAAGGTCATGCGTTGTTGAGAGAGCGAAGCCTGGTAGTCGGCCTATTTCTGTAGCCCTGCCCCAGCGGTAGCACTGGACTCCTCAGGTTTGGTGGGGTTTAGATTTTGTTTAACCAGCCTTCCCGGGCCTCCCCACAGTCACCAGAACCGGCTGTTTAAAGCCCGGGTTAGCTCAACGCTAAGAGCTGGAGGCCGCCAACAAAAGGCCTGGATATTTCCATCCCCATTAGGCGTGTTGGCAGGCCTAGGGTCGCCCCTCCCAGATTCTGTTTAGTTAGCAGCAGGACGAGGCAAGCTGGAGATTACATGTGAAAAGTAAGCACATGGGTTCCTGCCTAAACAGAGTCAGATTACCAGTTAAAACAACGGGTCTCTTGCAGGCCCTCAGTAGACGCATTCAACACAGCCCACATACACACAGATGTGTGTATACACACACACACACACACACACACTTTCACGTGACGACATGTTCTGAAAATAGCCCTCCTAAAATCATATGGCACTGATACTACACACTCCTTCAAATTTGAAGCAGCAAGTAAGGAAATAAGAACAAAGAGTATGACATATTATGTGAGTGTTCTGGAGGCTTGTGGAGGTGAGAGAGGCTAGAGTCATTTACTGAATGAATATACAGTGCCTTTGGAAAGTATTCAGACCCCCAGACTTTTTCCACGTTTTGTTACGTTACTGTCACGCCCTGGTCTTAGTATTTTGTGTTTTCTTTATTAATTTGGTCAGGCCAGGGTGTGACATGGGTTTTTTATGTGGTGTGTTTTGTCTTGGGGTTTTGTTAGGTATTGGGTTTGTGGCTTAGTGGGGGTATCTAGTATAGTCTATGGCTGTCTGGAGTGGTTCTCAATCAGAGGCAGGTGTTTATCGTTGTCTCTGATTGAGAACCATATTTAGGCAGCCATATTCTTTGAGTGTTTCGTGGGTGATTGTTCCTGTCTCTGTGTTTGTTTTGCACCAGTATAGGCTGTTAGGTTTTCGTGTTTCGTTTATTGTTTTGTTAGTTTGTTCATGTGTAGAGTCTTTATTAAAGTACCATGAATAGAAACCATGCTGCATTTTGGTCCGCCTCTCCTTCACCGCAAGAAAACCCTAACAGTTACAGACGTATTCTAAAATGGATTAAATAAATAGAAATCCTCAACAATCTAATACCCCATTACGCCAAAAACAAGTTTTTAGAATTTGTTGCACTTTTATTATAAATAAATACCTTATTTACATAAGTATTCAGACCCTTTGCTATTAGACTCGAAAGCTCAGGTGCATCCTGTTTCCATTGATCATCCTTGAGATGTTTCTACAACTTGGAGTCCGCCTGTGGTAAATTGTGAGAGAAAAAAAAAGTTGTGCCAACTCTGTTCTACCCAAAGGAGTTGAGTCGCATAACTATAGCTGGCCATTTATGCGTATGGGGAACTTGCTTTGAATTGTCTGAAATAAAATATATATGACTATATGATGTATTCATACCAAGTAACACGTGAACTTTAATTTATTAGGGCCTAAAAGTAGCTCTATTAAGAATTGTTCACTTATTGAACACGATGAGGGTGACGGAATAGGAATTGTGAGTTACGTGCGCTGGGAGTGAACCCCAAGCCAAAAACATTGTCAGGGGCGGCAGGTAGCCTAGTGGTTAGAGCGTTGGACTAGTAATCAAAAGGTTGCAAGATCAAATCCCTCAGCTGACAAGGTAAAAATCTGTCATTTTGAACAAGACAGGTAACCCACTGTTCCTAGGCCATCATTGAAAATAGGAATTTGTTCTTAACTGACTTGCCTGGTTAAATAAAGGTAAACAAATAAAAATTCAAGTGACTGGCGTGTGAGATCCAAAAGGTGATCAGTGGAGGCATACATAATTGGGAGAAACTTAAGCGCTCAAAGCTACTGTAACCTCAGTGGGGAATCCTGTAATATCAGAAAAATTGGATCAATAGCTCTTGTGTTTCATCGCAGAGGCTGTTCTGGCCCAGATTGACAAGTATAATTTTACAACCAGATTACGAGTTGATAAACTGAAAGTTGTAATAGTAGCTTGGGTGATAGATTGTTATTTTCACTCCCGATCCCCTCTGAGTTTTGCCATGGGCGATCATCTTGTAAACAAGACGGTGTCAGAGCCAATTAATTGGTCCTCTCTCAGGCACATGCTCCATGTATGTCCATAGGGGGGTAGTTGGCAGATCAACAATGGACAAAGGCATACATTGTGGGGCCCTCTCTTCTGATTCCAAGCCCCTCTTGTCACGTAACGAGGAGGGTCCCTTGACTCTACTTTGCCCCTCATTAGTTACATCCTGAGCTGTTTATAGAAGGGCTTGGAAATGCTTTCTTAGCCACTCCTTTCTTGCACAGTGTGTTCATCTGGGCAGCTGCCTTGGCCTCCTCACACTCCCCCAGATCAAGTTGTTTTGTTTCAAGCCACGTTTCCTCAAGCAGATTGCTGAAAACGCTGGCTTGTGCCTGGCTGAATGCTGCTGCGTTATTCATCTTTTCACCCTCATTTGAGTGTCCCTGCCTTTGACGACAGCGAGGGAGGCACTTTTTTTCAACTATCCACGAGCCAGTTTTAATCTTTAAGAGTCTTGGGAGAGATTATACATGTTGTTAGAGGCTCTGAGTTTCTTAGCGAGATACTATCTTGTCTTACAATAGAGCTGTTACCTGGTAGTCTAGTCAAAAACAACTTCTGATAGCCTCTGACAGTCAGCCTCACTTATCTACCGCTCCACAGAGAAGAGAACTTTGCTTTTCTACTGCAGTGCCAACCTTGCATATTGCTCTCCCTCTCGCACTCTCTCTTTCTCTCCTTCTCTCCCTTCTCTCTTCGTCCCTGTCAGTAGTGCTAGAGGAGAGGCCATGCATGTAATTCTCTGGGTAGATTTGGCCCAGATTCTCCCATGAATCGAGTCGCTCTCAAATGTGACTGGGGAGGGCCTGCTGAAATCCTGTGAAATGTGCTGCTGCTGTTGCCTCTGCTCACTGTGAGGACGGGTGAATGGAGCGAGCAAGGGAGAATGAAAGAAAGATGGATAGTTAGAGGATAGGGGGGTGTCAACCACTGCCCCATGTAGTAGCCACCCTTGCCCTGAGGGGCTCCCATGGGGTTCTGGGTTTTTGTGTTTGGACATTTGTTAAAGTGTTTTGTGCTTTGCGTTTAATGCATGTACCCCTATGGGCCCTGTGCGAGCTCCATTGTTTTCCCCCTGTTAGCTTTCTTCTCCCGTGAGGATCCTGATGTGCACAAGGACAGCAGCTCCAAACATGATCTCAGAGAGATAATGACTGCAGCAGCCAGTATCTCATCCAATATAAATGAGGAAAGGGGGCAGTTCATGGGCAGTTCATGAACTATATCTACAGACTCCCATGCTAGCTTCTCTGCTATATACACAGTTATCCAGCTTCAGAATAAAGGTTACTACAAGCTCCATTCCGCTGATCTACGTGTGCATGCAGGCACGTGGGTGGAGTAGGAATTTTGGAGTAGCGGGGACACCTTTTGGTAACATGATATCCTTGACGGTCCCACTCCCATTCACAAGGGGGCAATGGCAACGTATTTTATTTTTGTCTTGATTTTGTGAAAACAAGAAAGAGTCGCCTTTCCTTGCTAGTAGTAGCTACAGTGGTTCCTCCTTTAAAAGTTGCGAGCTTACACCGTGGGACTTAGAGGTACCCAGCGTCACGGCTTCATTGCTCCAGACCACCACAAGGGGGAGGTAGAGCACTCATTATGCATTTGGGTCCCACGGTTTTTATATGACCAATCATATCGAGTGGTTCCAATGATGAATTTAATGCGAGCCACCTGTCCCTGGTGACTTTCTTCAGCAAAGATGGCTGACAAAACGTTATGGGGGAAGCAGATGTAAGTAGTTATAACGAGTCAAGCTAAAAACATACAATTGAGAGGAATATGTTAGTTCATGTAGAGACAAACGATTGTGCATATTTTTTTGTCATAAAGTTAATTTACGAAAATTGCAACTTTGCAAGTTAACTGACTAGCTAACATTAGCCAGCTAGCTCGTGGTGTAATGACATGAGTACAGTATGACTTGTAATTCGTGTTGTTTAATGTTTTAGGGACTACTGAGAAAACAACTAGCAAACCAGGCTGTCATCTTGGGAAACAGTGGATGTAAAGAATCTAGCTAGCTAATGTAAACTCACCCCATTCCATATAAATGTGCGCAACCACAACATTCAAATGAGGCTACAAAGAAAACTAATGGGACTGTAGCGACTGGGTTGACTTGAAAATCTGGGTTGTGAACTACGCTCCAAGCGTTGATCGACATGGTAATGGCTCTATAGTATTGGAGAAAAGTTGAAAAAAAATGGCCCTCCGTTACATCTAGACGTGTCATGTCGTAACGTGCATCACACAAAAAGCAACTATTTCTGTCTTTCAATCTCTCTCCACCAGATGTAGCACTTCTCTCATCCTTTAAAAACATTAAATGGACAGTGATGGGGGTAAGGGGGGATACCTAGTCATTTTTTGCGTCATCATTGCATACGATCATCATTCTCAAAGCCGCTGTTTACTTCTAAGATCACTTTAGCACCGCCCTAAAAACCTGATTCAAATTCGACACAAACCTTCAAATAGGTATGTAATGACACATTATATAAAATCTTTATAGTGTTTTATTTATATTTTAGAGATGATATGGTGATAAGTTGGACAGATCGAGTGAAAAAAAGCAATTTTCCCACACGACATCTGTCCTTCTCACTATCACGCATTAGTTTCGCTTCCCCACCCGCCATTTTGAAAAAGACCCGACGGGGCTCTTTGCCTTCTTGAATCATGCAGAAACGGGCAGCGTGGGGGTCATGTAATTGATTCTGTTGGAAAGGGGAGGAAATGTGCTTTACAATGGTATTGACATTACAGTTGATCTGGAAGTATTACGTTTTTGGGGCGCTAAAATAAGGTCAATTGTACGGACCAAGGCGATGTACAAAAGTGAGTGAGTTTACATTAAAGCATTTACTGCAAATTGAATGTAAAATTGTGAAAGCTTGCCTTGCCGTGTAATGCAGCTTAAGTAACTTAGCTAACGTTAGCTAACTATTTACTTGCTTAATGTGTAGTGGAGGATAAAAATAACTGTATGTTTATGGATGTATAGCTTGCTACAGTATGTAGCCGATCTGTGTGCCTATGGATCTGTAGCTAGCTACAGTATGTAGCCGATCTGTGTGCCTATGGATCTGTAGCTTGCTACAGTATGTAGCCGATCTGTGTGCCTATGGATCTGTAGCTAGCTACAGTATGTAGCCGATCTGTGTGCCTATGGATCTGTAGCTAGCTACAGTATGTAGCCGATCTGTGTGCCTATGGATGTGTAGCTAGCTACTGTATGTAGCCGATCTGTGTGCCTATGGATGTGTAGCTAGCTACAGTATGTAGCCGATCTGTGTGCCTATGGATGTGTAGCTAGCTACAGTATGTAGCCGATCTGTGTGCCTATGGATGTGTAGCTAGCTACAGTATGTAGCCGATCTGTGTGCCTATGGATGTGTAGCTAGCTACAGTATGTAGCCGATCTGTGTGCCTATGGATGTGTAGCTAGCTACAGTATGTAGCCGATCTGTGTGCCTATGGATGTGTAGCTAGCTACAGTATGTAGCCGATCTGTGTGCCTATGGATGTGTAGCTAGCTACGGTATGTAGCCGATCTGTGTGCCTATGGATGTGTAGCTATGTACAGTATGTAGCCGATCTGTGTATGGACCCTAAAACGTTAGGTTCTGAACTAATATTTATAACCTATCTAAGAACCTCAGCTATCATAGTTGTTGTATCAACCTCAAGTCTGGATGGCATTAATGAAGACTATGGATAGAGTATAATATAATAACTTTATTGTGCCAAGGATGCAAGTCCTATATACATGTACTGTAGTTATTACCACGCATGAGATTTCCACAATGTAGCCTGTACATTGAATATATTCACTGATCATGTACTCTCATATCCAATACCAGGTGTATCAAACTCCATTCGTTGAATGATGCTGTGTCTGCAGGTGTGTATTACAATTATACACTTCAACAGTGTTTACCACTCCTGCTACTGGGACATCAATGATTACACATTGTAACTATGTAATAGATTAGAAACATGATTGATTTGTAATTCATATATACAGAAAGAAAACTATGCATATCTAACTCCCTTCATCTGCATTAATCTGAGGACACAGGATAGTATTTCAATGAGACACTTAATTTCAACCAGTGGAGAATGTGAAACGCTTTATTGAAAGAAGTTCATTATCCAGGTGTTATAAATACATAATGCATTATAATTATAATAATTGTAATATTATATTATAAATACAAGTTCACTCTGTACTTCAATGCACATATGGTGTGCATTATAAAACGAGTAAGAAAGAGGAGGTTGGGAGAGAAGTAAGAACAGAGGCAGACAGCATATGATTAATGAATTACAGTGCTACCCTAATATTCTCTCAGTTCATCACAATTACATAGTGTCTCTAGCAGTGTCTCCTAAACTAACTGACTGGGCTCCCAGTCAGCCCGAAGGTTATCTTAAGAGCGGGTGAGGTGTCGATGACCGGACTGGCTTCCTCTCTCACCTCAAAATATACCTGCAGACGAGAGACAGATGGATAGAGAGAGAGCATGATTAAGCCTTTTTTTTAAAAAGTTATCATAATCATCAGGAGGTGAAATGCAAAACTGACCTTGGATCATTAACTCTGGGACTACTACATCTCTGTCTGTATTTCAATGTAAAGCATCTCTTTTGAATAATACTTCCTGTTGACCTGAACTCTCACCTATGATCATGCTTTGCCCTCTGTGTCAGCCAGTTCAGATGCGGGAGGGGTTCACCGACACAGCTGATATAGCCTAGAGGATTTAGGGAGAAGGGGAAGAGGGATAAAGTGAAGGAGAGAGACTGTTATTGTGCGTGTGTGGTCTCACCTGGTGTCCACACTAAGTGGCTACAGGGTACTTTATGCTGAAAAACAGACACTTGAGGACAAACAATAGAAGATAATGTCATTTTTAGACATAAATACCAATTGAAGCTTGATGATGACTTGATCATTTGAATCAGCTGTGTAGTGCCAAGGCAAAAACAAAAATGTGCACAGGTGTTTGGAGCATTCCGATATGCCACAGCTGGTGAGGTCTTAGGTTTGCCTCTGTATTTAAAACCTCTAGCGACGAGCAATCCCGTATCCGGGAGCGTAATCATAGCCTCAAGCGCATTACCATAACGCAACTTTTGCTATTCATGAAAATCGCAAATGAAATGAAATAAATATATTCAAACACAAGCTTAACCTTTTGTTAACAACACTGTCATCTCAGATTTTCAAAATATGCATTACAGCCAACGCTAGACAAGCATTTGTGTAAGTTTATCAAGGCATAATGCTATGCTAGGCTCCACTGGCAGCAGGCAACATTTTCACGAAAATAAGAAAAGCAACCAAATTAAATAATTTACCTTTGAAGAACTTCAGATGCTTTCACTCAGGAGACTCCCAGTTAGATAGCAAATGTTCCTTTTTTCCAAAAATAATATTTTTGTATGCGAAAAACGTCCCGTTTGTTCATCCTGCTTGGCTAAGAAATCGACCGAAAAATACTTCAACTATAATGGCAAACTTTTTTCAAAATTTACTCCATAATATTGACAGAAACACGGCAAACGTTGTTTAGGATCCATCCTCAAGGTGTTTTTAACATATGTATTCGATAATATATCCGTAGAGGCAGTTGGTTTCTCATAAGAAACGATTGGAAAAATGGCTACCTCAGTATTTTACGCAAGGTTTTCTCCGGGAGACACCAAGCGACCACTCGCCCTATATGGTCTCTGAAAGCCATTCTCCAATGGAAATGCCTAAAAAGACGTCACAACGCTGTAGACACCTTGGGGAAAACGTGGAAAACGTAAGCTGACTCCTAGCTCCTTCACAGCCATATAAGGCGTCATTGGCATGAGGCGGTTTTCAAAAAATGCGGCACTTCCTGATTGGATTTTTATCTGGGTTTCGCCTGTAACATCAGTTCTGTGGCACTCACAGACAATATCTTTGCAGTTTTGGAAACGTCCGAGTGTTTTCTTTCCAAAGCTGTCAATTATATGCATAGTCGAGCATCTTTTCGTGACAAAATATCTTGTTGAAAAAAGGAGATGTTTTTCATCAAAAAATTAAAATAGCGCCCCCTATATCTGACTGGTTAAAGGGGGATTACTCCAACTCTCTGTGAAATGCTGCAGATCTGCCCGCAGACGAGGTAGGAACACATTCCACACAGAAGAGGTGGATAGAATTCGACAGGTCAAGGTATTCTTCTTCTTCCAAACTGTGCATGTGAGACCGGATCCATGTGCAACATTTTCCTTGAAAATCCATCTATACCGCTAAAGATGACAATGTTGTATCTTGAAAAGAAGTATTGGAATTAAAAGTGAATGTTTAACCTATTAACCTGTATCATTATTTATGTATTACCAGTTGATGAAGAACAACTCCAATTTCATACATCATTGAAAATATGTCTACTGTCACGCCCTAACCTGAGTATTCTTTGTTTTCTTTATATATTTTGGTTAGGTCAGGGTGTGACATGGGTAATGTATGTGTTTTGTAGTGTCTAGGGTTTTTTGTAGGTTTATGGGGTTGTTTACCATGTAGGTGTCTAGGTAAGTCTATGGTTGCCTAGATTGGTTCTCAATTAGAGGCAGCTGTTTATTGTTGTCTCTGATTGGGAACCATATTTAGGCAGCCATCTTCTTTGGGTATTTCATGGGTTATTGTCTATGTGATGTTGCATGTTAGCACTCAGTTTCACGTTTGTGTTTGTGTTTGTGTTTGAGTTTGAGTTTGAGTTTATTTTTATTTTTACAGGGACAGTGCACATTAATCAACGTTTCAGTTAAAGTGCCGGTTTTAGCCAGCCGGCTAATTTTCAACCGCAGTCCCTGGGCAGGTTATTAAAAACAATTACAATATAGACAATAGCAACATAGGACAAGCAAGACATAGCATACAGACAGAGCAACATAGGACAAGCAAGACGTAGCATACAGACAGAGCAACATAAAACAAAAAGCAGCAAGACAAAATTCATAAAAGTAACAAAGTGTTTCCACACCTCACAAGCTACAGACAACATGGACAGCGGCAACACACAGCTAGGGACCATGTTCACAAATCTGATTGACCTTTAGCCATGTCTTCAAGCATTTTGTGAAAGTGTGATATGTGGTGCAGTTATGTGTGTCTGATGGCAGTGTATTCCAGACATGGGAAGCTCTCACAGAGAATGCAGATTTACTAAAAGTGCTTTTCCTTAGGGGAACTATACAGTCACCTCTCATGGCAGACCTTGTGGATCTGCTGCCATATGTCTGGGTTTTCTGTTTAACAAAAATATTGAGTGGAGGGGGAGCCAGGCCATTAAGGATCTTGAATACAAGACATGCGTCGGTGTATTGCACAAGATTTTCCCAACTCAAGAGCTCATGCTTTCTAAGGATGTGACAATGATGATGGCTATTGGGCTTCCTATAAAGCACTTTGAGAGCCTGTTTGTAGACAGACTGAATAGGTTTTAATGTTGTACAGCAAGCTTGGGTCCAACTAGTCAAGCAGTATGTTAAGTGGGGGAGTATCATAGATTTGAAGTACAGTTTTGCTACCTCTGTAGTCAAACAATTTCGTATAAATCGGAAATTAGCTAGGTTGAATTTGGTTATTTGAATTACCTTTTTCACATGCTTTTTAAAAGAGAGGTTGGAATCAAGTATGATGCCAAGGTACTTAAAATCGGATACCACCTGGAGCTTCTCCCCTGACACATAGACATCTGGCTCAGTAGCATCTGTTGCCCTCTTTGTGAAGAACATGCAAACAGTTTTTTTCACATTGAGATGCAAACACGAGAAAAAAAAGTTGAACTTGGACAATTTTGTGATGAGAATCTCATGGTTAACAGTATCAAAAGCCTTCCTTAGGTCCAGAAACAGCCCCAACAGCACCCCCCTTGTCCATCTTGGACTTCACATTTTCCAGAAAAAAGCAGTTGGCCGTTTCTGTGGAGTGTTTCTCTCTGAAGCCAAACTGCATGGAGTGTAATGTGAAGGGGCTGTTGTTGAGGTGGGCAATCAGTTGTTCTGCTACACACTTTTCAACAACCTTTGACACCACAGGTAGTATACTAATGGGCCTGTAGTTACTCACGTCAGCAGGGTCGCATGATTTAATGATGGCCGTTATTATGGCCGACTTCCATACCCTTGGAAACACACCGAGACCAATAGATGTGTTGGTGACCTTAGTAATGGGGCCAATGAGTGACTCTTTGTAGTTTTTAAGAAAGGTAGAGTCCAGCCCAAACACATCTTTGGCTTTAGAGTTCTTTAGTGAGTTAATCACCTTGTTCACCTTTGACTCAGTAACCTCCCTTATGATGAAGACAGGTTGAGTGTCATTCACTAGCACTGAGCCCAAGAAACAAGTGGAGGGGTTCTGTGTCAGTACCCTGACAGAGTCAATAAAGTAGGAATTGAAGGCTATTGCTATTTCGACTGCATCCTGTGTTAGATTGTTATTCACCATGATTTCTAGTCTTTTTGCAGTGTTACTATGGTCTTTCCCTGTTAACTTTTTTAGATTCTCCCATATCAATTTAGAATTTCCCTTTGCTTCACCAATTATGTTAATAAAAAAGTTTGCCTTGGCCTTTCTGATTTCTTTCATCACCTTATTTCTCAACATGGTAAACCTACGTCTGTCATGCTCTAATTTAGATTTTAGGGCTATTTTTAGAGCATAATCTCGTTCTTTCATCAATTTCCAGATTTCTCTATTTAGCCAAGGAAGAGTGCTCTTTTGGCCAGGTTTGGATTTGATTTTCTTTAGGAAGCCATTTATTGTAGTCTGGATTGTAGATAGAAAAACCTGACTATCAGCTTCCACGTCTGTATAGGACAAGAGATCATTCCAGTTTATTCCCTTAATTGCTTTTTCAAAATAATTGAATTCACTCTTAGGTATTCTGAGTTGATCCGGCTTTCTAACAGTAGAGAGGTTAAACCTGCTCTTAGACAGCTTTCTGGCTATAAGTGTCAGATTATGATCAGACGGCCCAGTAACCATATTGAATGATTTAGTCACTCTCTCTGGTTCATTACTGAACACCAAATCAATCTGTGTTTTAGAGCAACAAGTCACCCTGGTTGGCCCTTTAACTAGCTGTGTAAGGTCAAAGGTATTAGTGATCCGTTTGAGGGTTTTCCTACAACACTTGTCTTCATAATTAATATTAAAATCTCCCATTAAGATGACCTCTTTCCCAAATCACATTCCCTAAGCATGGTATTAAACTGATCAAAAAACACACTTTTGGTGGAAGGTGGCCTATACATTCCAATGAGGGTAAAAGACATTTGGGGAGACAGTGTAACGTTCAGGCCGATACATTCTAGTTCATTATCACATGACCACTCAACCACTCAATTCATCGGATATGTTCTTTAATGTAAATCATCACACCCCCTCCTCTTCCTTCAATCCTGTCTCTCCTGAAAACATTGTAGCCAGGCACAATCAAAGCAGCATATGGAGAGTGTTTATGGAGCCATGTCTCTGAGAGGCAGAGAAAGTCAAGGTTGGAGTCTGTGAGTAGATGTTGAATTTGATCACTTTTTGGAATGACACTACGAATGTTCAAGTTCCCCCCTAGTAGTCCCTTGGGCTTAGCTCGTGGGTCCCAGATGACTCGAGAGTGATTGACACATTGAAAAAAGTTAAATTTTCTGTGTTTTCTGACGGCTGGGTTTAGGCCGTTTTGTTTCGTTTTGATTAGGGGCAGTTCGGTAGCGCAATTAACAATCCCTCCCGCCTGCACTGGATGCGGGGAACTAATTAAAATAGCTTGCGTACCAGAAGCAGAGTCAGGGATCGCATATAGCGACTCTGGTATGTTTGAAGAGTCAAAATCTATCCTGGAGCCGGGTGAGTCGAGAGAAACCATAGGACCATAGCACTCACCCACCTCCACAGCGGCGACGACCAGTGGACGAGGCCATCCACCGCTCTCCACTCCGGTGCGTATCACTGGCTCGGTGATATTGGGCCCAGGATTGAGTTGTACATCCCCGGAGAGCAGGAGGGTAGTGAACAGGTAGTTTAACAGTTTCCGATAAATGTTGGACTTGTGTTTGTTACGCCTAAGCGGTTCAGTAGAATAAGGAGCGAGGTAGACTTGGCCATTATTCAGAACATTATGGTATGCTGTGTACTGTCCGCTCCCGTGGAACGGTGAACCAATGTGTTTGGTGTTGATATTCTCCGGTAGTAGACTGATTGTGTCATCCCAGCAAGGACGCACTGAGATTATCAGTAGAGCAGCTACATAACTGACAATCATGGCAGAGTACTGGAGATAAAACACATAATTGCGCTTTAACTCTTTGCATGAGTTACTTAGCTGGGATCGGCGTACACCTGATGGTTTAGATAAAATTACAGCATTTGAATAAAAAGCGGCACCTGCCGCACCACCCTGTCTTCCGTCCGCCATTTTTTCTTTCCCTATATAGTGCACCACTATAGATCAAAATGTGCATCGATCGTTTGTTTGTTTGTTTGTTTGTTTGTTTGTTTGTTTGTTTTGTTTTAGTGTACTTCGTGTTTTCCGTCCGTTTCAATAAAATCATTCATTCACACCACGCTGCGCTTTGGTCTACTCAATACGACGATCGTGACATCTACAAATAAGTAAGAATAAAAAAGTTAAAATAACTTCTTAGATTTGATGCAGACATTATACATCTTAGTACCTTATCAATTTATGATTTGTATCAATGTGGACGAGACACAGGGGAGCAGGATCAGAGTATTTTTGCCAAGCAATGCAATGAAGCTGGATCATTCTGGCAATGATACCTGCACCATCTACACGCTGCAAAGCCTCTTCGCTATTGTACACGATGGCCCATAGCTCTGAGACTTCCTTTGACCATTCTAATGCCCTCATGGGGCATCTGACACATCAAAATAGCATTCCCTGACAGACAAATTGTGTTCTTTTATCCTTCTGTAAATAAAGCTAACCGTTACACTGTCATGAAATATGATTATATATCGACTATGAAACAAATACGACATGGCCTGCTTATGAGTTGCCATGAAATAAAGTTAGATTAATTCAACTGAAAACGGCGAGAATAGGCGTTCGTAGCTGAATGCTTTGGCTAGCTTGAATAATAATTGCATTATTTATCATTCTACGGTATGTATGAATGTATCTATGTTATATAGTACAATGTAATGAACCGACACTGAATCGTAGGAGCTAACTACTAGCTATGTAAAAGTTAGACGGAAGAATGCCCAGTGCTGCTTACCTGAGATGCCTTCATCACACAGTCCTTCGTAGGTGTCCGCTATGACTTCCTTTGTGTCGGAAAGAAAGGCTGAACAGTATTGGTTGTAGCCAAATTGACACTCAGAGAATGGCCAAAATGGAGGGTGGTTGATAGCGAAATGAAATTGGAGTTTTGTTTTCAAAATATTTTGGGGAATAAAATGCATAAAGTTTTGTGCTCTATTGCGAAATATTTGATTGAAAACATTTGTTTTTTTAAACTTTAAAGACTCGTTTTAACTTTCAGAACAATTATATTTGATTGAAAATAAAGTTACTTTCAGAAAAATTATTTTTGACTTGAAAATAAAAAAGCTTTGCTCTCGACAAAAAGACATCCATTTGTTGCAAGTTTGGGAGGGTGCTAATAGCTGAACAATAGACTATTCAAACTTGACTAAAGAATAGTCTAATAGCCGAACTAGGCGTGAAAAGACAGGGGTTTATCACAGACCAGATTTGCCTTAACGACCAAGGGGGAGTTAGAGCACTGATTGTGCTTTTGGGTCCCAATGCACTACTGTCTCTAACTGACAATGAATGTGCAATGTAACCTTGACTACCTCATGAAGGGCAATATAAACCAAATAATAAAAACCAGAGCGAAACTGTCTGAATTTACCCAGTGTGTTTTTCTTTTTTCATGGAATAGAAACACCATAACATTAATCAAATGAATTAAGCAAGTACCGGTCAAAAGTTTGGACACACCTACTCATTCCAGGATTTGTCTTTATTTTTACTATTTTCTACATTGTAGAATAATATTGAAGACACAACTATGAAATAACACATATGGAATCAGTTAAGAACAAGGACAACCTACTCCTTCCTCCCCGTTGGGGGATTGAACCCCGGTCTCCCGCGTCTCTGCAATAAGGAAGACTACCAAATACTTGTCAAAGATGCCCTCTGGTGGTCAAACTAGCAATAACTTGCAGTAACATAAAAAATGACTGAGAATTAAATGACGTGCCACAGAATGCTGAGGCAGCATGCAGTGTCCGCAGTATGACGCAAATTTTAAAGGAGGAACCACTGTAGCTGGCTTTAGCTAGGCTAAAAACATAGCAAGCTAGCTAGCCTTTTAGCTCCCCACAGCTCTGTGGGAAATAATCACATTCATAATTAAATAACATGCCCTGGCAAATATTCGTATACTTGCCAGTGTAACCTGTAACATTATCCCAGTTTAAAATGCTGCTTGAGTGTATTCACTCCCATGTCAACTAAAAATAGAATTGTCATGTTTTGGTCGTGGAGAAAAAGCACATTTCGCAGCTGTATTTACTAGTAGCCTGAATTCTCTAGTTATTACTTTTAAACAAAATATTTTTTTGGGATGGACAAATCTACAATGTTGTTTGGTTTATTGTTTGAACAGTCGCTGAGATTATATTTGTTTATCAATGCAAAGTTGACTACTTTGATGCATAGCCTATAGATTAGATCAAGGAACCAAGAAAGCTTCATTGCCTACACAAGACTTCCCCAACGGCTACAGAAGGGATGATACAGCGTGATAACATTTTCATGTGGCACAGGAGTACGTCAAATGTTGGAGCGCACTACAAGGAGCCACCCCTTTTGTGGCGAAAAACAACATTGCTACTCTCCGTTTGCTTATTCTGTGTAGACAGATCCCTTAAGAGTGCTTTAACAGTATCCTAGGAACAGTATCCTGGGAACAGTATCCTAGGGAGCAATGTCAGGGCTGGATGGTGATAATATTCTGAATTGGGAACCTGGGACACACTTGGATGTTAAGATTGTAAATTGTGGATGCATCTTGCGGTATGAACAATGTGTAATTTTGAGTTATATCGTGATTACACAGTTTGCTGAAGACAATTTCCATCTGTCTGTCCAATAGCTTGCCAGTCGGTTGAAGAATTACGGTCAAGGCCCGGTCAAGGCCCAGCCCATTAATTGTGACTAATCTAATAAGAAAACGTCAATTAACTGAGACGCCTTTGAAATCCACAGAACGCAGCACGTGGCTTTGCGAACTTTGTACTATTTATGTATCCACTGAAAGTATTTATTAACTTGGGGAAATGACCTATGCCTGCTAGGTTTGCACTCTTGTGGCCACTGTACTTCTGAGGCAGCAAAGTGATGTAACACTTACCAGGTTTGCAGGTCAGATAGATAAGCTGTCTACTTTAGCTCCGGTATGACTAGAATGCACGGCAGAGGAAGTCATGGAAGTCATGTTTTGTTTGTGAAATTAACATGCAAGTGGGACTACACCGTGTAACATTGAACAAAGAAACCATGGAGTCTCATTAGAGAGACTTTATGGCTTTTGTGAACTTTAGACCAATGCTGGCCCTCAAAAGGGCATCGAGCACAAGTTTGTTTGGTGGTTGTGTGTGTCTTTGTCTAGAATGTTCCAGAGACCTTGAGATTTTAGTCTTTTAGCATTGTTTGAAGAACTGATGTTCTCATAGCTCATAGTTCTCTGTTGCTTGGGTTTATGTGTTCTACGCCACCAGGAGCCATATTGACTGCATTTCCAGCTAGGAAATAGCTACTTTGCATAGTTATTCTCTTTGCAGCTGTCATTGGAATTCCTTCTATAGTGTCCTTTACCTGCCTTTGACACGTGCATTGGGATTGTCCAAGCCTTGTTTGATAGGGGAGAGAGAGAATGAGATTGAGCCAGCCAACCCCCCCTTCCTAAAACCAGTGTTCATCCTGCCTCATGAGCACCCTCCCCTTTGGAGGCCATGCTCCACTTTCAGCGCACTGGCTAGTGGGCCATTAATGTGTGCTCGTCAGGGCACTGCACACAATCACACTGATACGTTGGGGGGAAGAGATCACTAAATGTATTCGGTTGTGAGCATTGGAGCCCCCAGCCTGCACAGTGGCCTGGTTTGTGTGTTGATGAGAATGCTGAGGGCTCCCAGGTGAGGTTAGTTGGGATTCCCCTGCTGTGAGAGGTAAGGTGTGAAGTGGTTGGGGTCCTGAGCACTGGAGGGCAATCTATTGTACTCAAGATATCCATGTTGTGGTAATTTCAGCAGAAAGTCAATGTTTCTAGAGGTTAGTTGGTTCTTCAAGTCTCCAAAGGGGGGCACTCTGGACTCTGGACTCTGTCCAGTTTCCTGTTTTGCATAATATTTGACATGAACTCAGCTTTTACCTCTTGCATGGTGACCCAGTTACACTCCCAACCAGGGATGGGATTTGGACCCAAACCTCTTCAGGCGAGCAAACAAAACAGCAGTTTATGTCAGAGAGGAACAAAATGAGACTGTGCGGATATGTCTCTGCTCAAACCTTTTCATGTTTTTGGCCTTCTTAATAAGTCGTGGTTGTGTTTGTTGCATCATCTTTAGGAAACCCATTTTTTTTTTCACGTACAATTGAAGTCGAAAGTTTACATACACTTAGGTTGGAGTCATTAAAACTCATTTTTCAACCACTCCACACATTTCTTGTTAACAAACTATAGTTTTGGCAAGTCGGTTAGGACATCTACTTTGTGCATGACTCAAGTCATTTTTCCAATAATTGTTTACTGACACATTATTTCACTTATAATTCACTGTATCACAATTCCAGTGTGTCAGAAGTTTACATACACTAAGTTGACTGTGCCTTTAAACAGCTTGGAAAATGACAGAAAATGATGTCATGGCTTTAGAAGCTTCTGATAGGCTAATTGACATAATTTGAGTCAATTGGGTGTGTGCCTGTGGATGTATTTCAAGGCCTACCTTCAAACTCAGTGCCTCTTTGCTCTTTACATCATGGGAAAATGAAAATAAATCAGCCAAGACCTGGGGACAAAGATCATACCTTTTGGAGAAATGTCCTCTAGTCTGATGAAACAAAATATAAGTTTGGCCATAATGACCATCGTTATGTTTGGAGGAAAAAGGGGGATGCTTGCAAGCTGAAGAACACCATCCCAACCGTGAAGCATGGGGGTGGCAGCATCATGTTGTGGGGGTGCTTTGCTGCAGGAGGGACTGGTGCACTTCACAAAATAGATGGCATCATGAGGGAAATTATGTGGATATATTGAAGCAACATCTCAAGACATCAGTCAGGAAGTTAAAGCTTGGGCGCAAATGGGTCTTCCAAATGGACAATGACCCCAAGCATACTTCCAAAGTTGTGGAAAAATGGCTTAAGGACAGCAACGTCAAGGTATTGGAGTGGCCGTCACAAAGCCCAGACCTCCATCCTATAGAAAAGTTGAGGGCAGAACTGACAAAGCGTGTGCGAGCAAGGAGGCCTACAAACAATGGCTCAGTTACACCAGTTCTGTCAGGAGGAAAGGGCCAAAATTCACCCATCTTATTGTGAGAAGTTTGTGGAAGACTACCCAAAACGTTTGACCCAAGTTAAACAATTTTAAGGCAATGCTACCAAGTACTAATTGAGTGTATGTAAACTTCTGACCCACTGAGAATGTGATGAAATAAATAAAAGCTGAAATAAATTATTCTCTCTACTATTATTCTGACATTTCACATTCTTAAAATAAAGCAGTGATCCTAACAGACCTAAGAGAGTGAATTCTTACTAGGATTAAATGTCAGGAATTGTGAAACTGAGTTTAAATGTATTTGGCTAAGGTGTATGTAAACTTCCGACTTCAACTGTGCCCATCAGATAGCATTTCCGCCCAATGATATCACCTCTGTCTGTAGTAAATCCCTTAAAAAAGAGGCAGGCAATCCTGTTTTTTCCCTCTTTGCAAATTGCTATTGAGGCCCTCAATCATTTTTGCTCTACCTATCTTACCAACCATTTATCTGAATTGACAGGGGTGGCAGTGTATGGTTTCAAACCGGCAGCTTGTGGAATGCATCTTTCAAAATCTTGTGAAATATCTCAGGTCATGCTGTTGTTTTTTCCCTCGCCTGTCCACGTGATCTGAAGTGGAAGTAGGCAATCGCTCCTCTTGATATTGGTTGACCAGTTTCAGTCTGTCAGGCATGTATATTGCAGGATATCTGCTTGGATTTATTTCCCCTCTCTGACCTAAACTGCTATTTTGTTTGCTTGCCTGCGAGGAAACTAACGCCGAAGATAGAGCTTCAACACGACATCTGAAATGTCCCCTCAGCTGAGGTTATTACAAATGACAATAGATTTTCATGTTTGTCTAGTTCAGACGGGCCATTTGAATATGTTGGAATGATATGTCAATGGGTTTATTCCCCCGGACCTGTTGTTTCTCTAGAGAAAGAGTGACTTGTGATAGATGCTAAAATGTTCATACTCACGTGCTCCCCTGCCCCCCACACACTCCCATCTCTAGATAGAGGGGAATATGTGTGGGCAGGCTACCTGATGATGAAGATAACATTCAGCGAGGCAGAATTCCACTGTTGTCTTGTGTGCTGTCTTCTATTGGGAACACTGACGCACTTTGTCACAATAGTTATTCCATGGCTGATTCTCTCACCATGGAAACGATGGACAGAATCCTGCTTTGAAACTGCATTCGATTTTTCTGGCTGTTTACATTGCTGATGTTCTTTGAATCAGCATTAATAAGACTAATGGGTCTAAAAGCAACCAGATTCATCAGCAAAGTGGCTTAAATCACATTGATTGATTTGGAAGCACTCATTTAAAACGTTATCCCAATTTACGATCCACTTAAAACTACCTCCACCAGGTTGTTTAGTCTCATGACTTGACAAGTTGTTGTGGGGATTGCATTGCCTTTTTCAGTTCCTTTTTCAGTTCTGTTTCAGCTGTCTAACTGGTTCACTACCGTTGGTTCCCAAATTATAATAGAAACATTGCCTCAGATCTCAGGTCAACTTTTATTGGTCTGTCGAGGACATCTCCAAGGATCCATTAGTTCACCATTGGTTGCTCGCTTAGGTGGTCTGTGGAGTTAGATCACCCACTGCATGGTGATGATGCCAGCCAGCTGTAATACGGCTGAAGTTAAGTTACCTCCTTCCCCCCACACTAAAGTCATTGTTAATGTTGTAAATGACTATTGTATCTGGAAATGGCAGATTTTTAATGGAATATCTACATAGGCGTACAGAGGCCCATTATCAGCAACCATCACTCCTGTGTTCCAATGGCACGTTGTGTTAGCTAATCCAAGTTTATCATTTTAAAAGGCTAATTGATCATCAGAAAATCCTTTTGCAATTATGTTAGCACAGCTGAAAACTGTTGTCCTGATGAAAGAAGCAATAACACTGGCCGTCTAACATTGGAACACAGGAGTGATGGTTGCTGATAATGGGCCTCTGTACGCTAATGTAGATATTCCATTAAAAATCAGCCGTTTCTAGCTACAATAGTCATTTACAACATTAACAATGTCTACACTGTATTTCTGATCAATTTGATGTTATTTTAATGGACATAAAATCAGCCTTTCTTTCAAAATCAAGGACATTTCTAAGCAAGCCTAAACCTCTGAACGGTAGTGTACATTAGTCAGAACAGTTGACCTTTTCGTTCCATCAGTTAGTCATGTGCATATGTTTCTTTCCCTTTTAAATGTATGTTTTTTGGTTAGGCCAAATTCAATTGCTGCTTTTTGTTTTGTCTGAAAGGTCAGCTATGCCGTGTCCGTTTTGAAGTGGTGTTTAAAGTTGTTGTTGAGTCTCCTCAGCCTTGTTTTGACCAGAAACACCAGGCGCCGTCTGCCATTATCCTCCATTAAGCAGCAGTGACTCCGCTGTCCCCTCCAGCAGTGAACAAGTAACCAGAGTTTTGGGAGTGCAAAGGCTCATGAGAAAGTGTGTGTGCCCAGCGAGCCTGGCGCTGTGTGTGTATGTGAGTGAAATAGACTCCCAGCCTGCCGGCCCTTCCACGTCCCACCTGCACAACCCCACAATACCCCTTTGTTCCTGGACCACAGCACTGTGGGATAGCTGTTATTTGAGAGGCGAGGCGATGGCCACACCGTCAACCCTTTATTCAGAGGAAAGATGGTAAATTCCTGCTATCTGGTTTCATTGTCCCCACTCACTCACTGCCACTCATGAAATACACACAAGGCTTGCCACTAGTCCATAGGCTACAACTTTCAAGGCAGCACACTTGAGCCCCCCTCTGTTTGCGACCAACATGTCATCCACAGAGTAAAAGCCCAATACATGGTAGCTAAAGACCTTCCTACACTAAGTTGGATTCACTCTTTTGCGATTATTACATGTCACACTGTGCGATGTTACCAAAGAAAAAATCTTCATATCAACCTGTCCAGATTGTACAATTTGCTTTAGTTCTGTCGTCACATTCTGCGATTGGCTGTTGAGGCTACGTCAGCAGCAGTGGAGTATTTGATCTGTGCAGCGCAAGCCTCCCTGTTCATGTGTGAGTGAAGTGGAAAAACATAAATCAAATCAAATGTTATTGGTCACACACACCGTGCATCCGACCAGTAATATCTAACAAGTAATCTAACAATTTCACAACAACAACTACCTTATACACACAAGTGTAAATGAATGAATAAGAATATGTACATATAAATATATGGATGAGCGATGGCCAAACAGCATAGGCAAGATGCAGTAGATGGAATAGAGTACAGCATATACCCTAAATTACTGATCTCATATGTATGTAAACATTATATAAAGTGGCATTGTTTGAAGTGATACATTTATTACATCCACTTTTTAATTATTAAAGTGGCTAGAGTTGAGTCAGTATGTTGGCAGCAGCCACTCAATGTTAGTGATGGCAGTTTAACAGTCTGATGGCCTTGAGATAGAAGCTGTTTTTCAGTCTCTCGGTCCTAGCTGTGATGCACCTGTACTGACCTCGCCTTCTGGATGATAGCGGGGTGAACAGTCAGTGACTCGGGTGGTTGTTGTCCTTGATGATCGTTATGGCCTTCCTGTGACATCGGGTGGTGCAGGTGTCCTGGAAGGCAGGTAGTTTGCCCCCGGTGATGCGTTGTGCAGACCTTACTACCTTACTTACTACTGGCTCTGTAGAGCCTTACGGTTGTGGGTGGAGCAGTTGCTGTACCAGGCCCGACTGCTCTCGATTGTGCATCTGTAAAAGTTTGAGTGTTTTTGGTGACAAGCCAAATTTCTTCAGCCTCCTGAGGTTAGAGGCATCGTTGCGCCTTCTTCACCACGCGGTCTGTGTGGGTGGACCATTTCAGGTTGTCCGTGATGTGTACGAAAAGTAACTTAAAACTTTTCATCTTCTCCACTACTGTCCCGTCGATGTGGATAGGGGGGTGCTCCCTCTGCTGTTTCCTGAATTCCACCATCATCTCCTTTGTTTTGCTGACGTTGAGTGTGAGGTTATTTTCCTGACACCACACTCCGAGGGCCCCCACCTGGGGGAGGCCCTTCAAAGTCCAGGACCCAGTTGCACAGGGTGGGGTCAAGCTAAATGACGAGATTGGAGGGTACTATTGTGTTAAATGCTGAGCTGTTGTTGATGAACAGCATTCTTACATAGGTATTCCTCTTGTCCAGATGGGTTAGGGCAGTGTGCAGTGTGATTACGTCGTCTGTGAACCTATTGGGGCGGTAAGCAAATTGGAGTGGGTCTAGGGTGTTAGGTAGGGTGGAGGTGATATGATCCTTGACTAGTCTCTCAAAGCACTTCATGATGACGGAAGTGAGTGCTACGGGGCAATAGTCGTTTAGCTCAGTTACCTTAGCTTTCTTGGGAACAGGAACAATGGTGGCCCTCTTGAAGCATGTGGGAACAGCAGGCTGGCTTATGGATTGATTGAATATGTCTGTAAACACACCAGCCAGCTGGTCTGCGCATGCTCTGAGGACGCGGCTACGGATGCCGTCTGGGCCGACAGCATGGCGAGGTTTAACACATTTAAATGTTTTACTCACGTTGGCTGCAGTGAAGGATGGCCCGCAGGTTTTGGTAGAGGGTCGTGTCATTGGCACTGTATTGTCCTCAAAGCGAGCAAAGAAGTTGTTTAATTTGTCTGGGAGCAAGACATCGGGGTCCGCGACGGGGCTGGTTTTCTTTTTGTAGTCCGTGATTGACTGTAGACCTTGACACATACCTCTCGTGTCTGAGACGTTGAATTGTGACTCTACTTTGTCTCTATACTGACGCTTAGCTTGTTTGATTGCCTTGCGGAGGGAATAGCTACACTGTTTGTATTCGGGCATGTTTCCGGTCACCTTGCCCTGATTAAAAGCAGTGGGTCACGCTTTCAGTTTTGAACGAATGCTGCCATCAATCCACGATTTCTCGTTGGGGAAGGTTTTAATTGTCGCTGTGAGTACAACATCACCGATGCACTTGCTAATAAACTCACTCACCGAATCAGCGTATACATCAATGTTGTTGTCTGGCACTATCCAAAACATATCCCAATCCACGTGATCGAAACAATCTTGAAGTGTGGAATCAGATTGGTCGGACCAGCGTTGAACAGACCCGAGCAGTGTACTGTCGCAAATATGGGATTGGAACAGTAGCATCATAATGTATGATGCAACAAATTTGTCTAAACAGCATTGTTGTCTGAAAAGCATCTAAACAATGTTTTTTACTGATGGGAAATAAAGGTCTTCACAACTTTGTTCCTCAATTTCATCTTTTATTGTAAAAGATAAATGCGAACATCATCTTCTAGGCATCATACTGAACACATCCGCATCTAAACTCATTCCATAAACCATCCAGTCTAAATAACAGGTTGCGCGGACACTAAAACAAAACAGAGACATCGGGGTCCGCGACCTACCAACTTGACTTGTTTACAATGTACCACATCTCTGGTGAGCACAAAGGAGGAATGTACTATTGTTTAGAAAAAAGATGCGTGTCTGCTAAACTAACTGGAGCTAAATTCTTTATGGTGGCAGCCATGTTTGTTTATGTTTGACAAATGAAAACTCCCGATTCCCAGAATGCCATTTACTATAAGTAAATAATAAATAATAAACAAAGTAAAAGTCAAAGATGGCTGCGCCCAATACCTGAAAAATATAAACTTAGTTTGGCAACTTTCATATTACAAATCTTCGATGTACTTTTCACAAGTGTACACATGAACCGGAGCACATGACTTCACAAGTCATTTACAGTTTTTCGACAAATCACAAAACAAAATGTTATCACCTCACAGATCCTCACCCCAAATACAAACGTACTGTCTAGCCTAACCGTAGCGTGAAAGCTAAACATGGTTGCCAGATTTGGAGGAAACCATTTTGGGGGGTAATTTCATTTGTTGGGGATTTTCAAGTCGATTGGGGGTTGAAATGGGGGAAAGTATCATGGGAGGGATATGATGCAGGAAATATTACTATGATGGGGAATTTATCAATAAATGGGAGGCAAACACAGGAGAAGTGTATAAGCTAAATAAATATACTCTGGAAAGGAGGGTCTGAGCTGGCAACCCTGAGGTACCATGGTTACAACCTGATGCCGCGTTCAAGACAACTAGGGACTCTGGAAAAAACGAGCTCCGACTGGAAGAAATATTATTGAACGATCCAACTCGGAATTCCAACTCGGGCCTCTTTCACACTGTCAACATCATCGCAGAGTCAGGAAGTTAGAGGACTAATCCTTCGGGGGTAATCTTGATCATCAAGCAGACCCAAACTGATGAGATTTGTATCGAAACAAAACAAACAACGGAACAATACACTCCTGCATTTATCACTCAGTTGTAACGATGTGCGCTGAGAGTCGAGAAGCAAGTTCAGGGAATGAGTGGTAAGAAATAAACACAACATAATAAGAAATACGGACAACTGCCAGACGTGACACAAGAACAGAAACTACAATGCCCCGGCGTAGGAACCAAAGGGAGTGACATATGTAGGGAAGGTAATCAGGGAAGTGATAGAATCCAGGTGAGTCTGATGACGCGCAGTTGCGCGTGATGATGGTGACAGGTGTGTGCCATAACAAGCAACCTGGTGACCTAGAGGCTGGAGAGGGAGCACACGTGACATCGATACACTTCTATATATCACTCGAGTTGTGTAAACTTAAATCCAAAAACCTCAAAGGACTGGTAGTTCCCTCATTTTGACACATGACTCACATAGTGATTGTGTAAAAACAACAACTCTACTGGTTAAAAAATAAAACAACAATTTAAAATAAGAATATAATAACTCCATAAAGTAACATTTTTACCCATAACTGATTTAAGGAATAGAAAAATAGACTAGAGACAGTTCTATCTCGGGGTCCAAATCACACAACTATTAATTATGAACTTCTCTGTAAATATCAGTATTATAAATTACCTTCAAATCAGTATAACAAATTACTTTAAATCATCAACCATCCATCTCTCGGCTTTCCAGTGAGTGCGATCAAACCAAACTAGAAAGTCAGGACAGAGGTCAGAGGTCATTCAAGCCCTTCAAATAAGTGTTTCTTTCTATATTAGATTAATTATTTAAAAACAGTCAAACATGTCATACATGTCATACATTTCGTATCCCAGGTTACAGTTTCTTCAGCACATTCCTTATCAAAAGAATACACATTCAAATAAAACTCAGAAAATAAAATGTTTACCCTCCATCATCAGGCCTTATTTAATGTGGGAGCTCCCTTAACATACTGTAGTGTGTAACATACGGTAGTGGACTTCCATCAGTCCTGGAAGAAAGAATCCTTCTCAAAACACATCAGATAATATAGTGTCCCATTACGAGGAATAGACACCTAAAGATAACAATCCAAGAGCCCCTTTCTGGTAATCCTATCATGTTAACCTGATTCTTTGATTTAGTCAAAATCTAAAACTTGTTTTAACAAATATAGGACCTTCAAAAGGTTTACGTAGTCAGCTCAATATTCATCAGCTCAATATTCAGTACTGAACATTTACTTTGGATACTTGCCACTGTTCCACGTAATGGAAACCACTGTTCCACATAATTGTTTTAAATGACATTACCTTCCTGCTCAAATTCACAAGTGTTACCTACTAAACTACAAAACCTAGCAACAATAATCAGAAACTGTCAAAGAACATTTCCGATTCAACTATTCAGACCTCTGCTTCAAATGTCCCACTGCGTCCCTTACAACCTGATATAGCCCAGCCAGCATTAAAGTCTATCCCAAAACCACTAATAACATATTTCCATTCACATTATTACAAGGTATTGTTTTCATTTGAGTCTACCCAAACAATATTACTATGTATTTTTAATACCAACCTCCATAGGATTTTCCCTCTCTGCTTCACACTTAAGCGTTTATTGTTAAAATATTAACATGTGGTGCGCCAAATCCACAAAATACATCAGCCAATTCCTAAGGGAAAAGATACATTTCAATGGGAGTTAAAATAGTTCACAATACTTGAGCGTCGTTCTGCCCACAACTTCAATTCAGTGAGTAACATAGACCCAATACTATTGAAATGACCAGTACATCCCTCAAATATCCCAATTATAATGGTTTGTAGTCTTAACACCTGGCACATAATAACGACAATTACCACAAAATGGCCTTAAAGTTCATCCAAGTGTTTCTTTGCAAAGATTTCACATGTGCGAAGGAGATTTAGCAGTCAAAGAGTTGAATCAACTTTAATTGATTTGGAAACATTCATTGATTTGGCAAGATCTGGGAAGGTCAATGAAAGCAGATTATATTTTTGCTTGTGACATAATGACATTTCTTCATTACATCACATTTACACTGCAATGATTTTTAATTTGATGGAAACCCTCATTTGGTTTCTTATGTCATTATAAGCTACAGTTGAAGTCGGAAGTTTACATACACCTTGGCCAAATACATTTAAACTCAGTTTTTCACAATTCCTGTGTCACGTTCTGACCTTTATTTCCTTTGTTTTGTATTTATTTAGTATGGTCAGGGCGTGAGTTGGGTGGGCAGTCTATGTTTGTTTTTCTAGGTTTTGGGTATTTCTATGTTTCGGCCTAGTATGGTTCTCAATCAGAGGCAGGTGTCATTAGTTGTCTCTGATTGAGAATCATACTTAGGTAGCCTGGGTTTCACTGTGTGTTTGTGGGTGATTGTTCCTGTCTCTGTGTTTGCAACAGATAGGACTGTTTTTGGTTTTCGCACATTTATTGTGTTGTTAGTTATTTCATGTATAGTTCCTTCATTAAAGAACATGAATAACCACCACGCCGCATGTTGGTCCGCCTCTCCTTCACCACAGGAAAACCCTTACATCCTGACATTTAATCCTAGTTAAAATTCACTGTTTTAGGTCAGTTAGGATCACCACTTTATTTTAAGAATGTGAAATGTCAGAATAATAGTAGAGAGAATTATTTATTTCAGCTTTTATTTATTTCATCACATTCCCAGTGGGTCAGAAGTTTATATACACTCAATTAGTACTTGGTAGCATTGCCTTTAAATTGTTTAACTTGGATCAAACGTTTCGGGTAGCCTTCCACAAGCTCCCCACAATAAGTTGGGTGAATTTTGGCCCATTCCTCCTGAGAGAGCGGGTGTAACTGAGTCAGGTTTGTTGGCCTCCTTGCTCACACACACTTTTTCAGTTCTGCCCACAAATGTTCTATAGGATTTAGGTCAGGGCTTTGTGATGGCCACTCCAATACCTTGACGTTGCTGTCCTTAAGCCAGTTTGCCACAACTTTGGAAGTATGCTTGGAGTCATTGTCCATTTGGAAGACCCATTTGCGCCCAAGCTTTAACTTCCTGACTGACGTCTTGAGATGTTGCTTCAATATATCCACATTTTCTTTCTCATGATGCCATCTATTTTGTGAAATGCGCCAGTCCCTCCTGCAGCAAAGCACCCCCACAACATGATGCTGCCACCCCGTGCTTCACGGTTGGGATGGTGTTCTTCAGCTTGCAGGCCTCCCTGTTTTTCCGCCTAACTAAATGATGGTGGTTATGGCCAAAAAGTTATATTTTTGTTTCATAAGACCAGAGGACATTTCTCCAAAAAGTACGCTCTTTGTCCCCATGTGCAGTTGCAAACCGTTGTCTGGCTTTTTTATAGCGGTTTTGGAGCAGTGGCTTCTTCCTTGCTGAGCGGCCTTTCAGGTTATGTCGATATAAGACTTGTTTTACTGTGGATATAGATACTTTTGTACCGGTTTCCTCCAGCATCTTCACAAGGTCCTTTGCTGTTGTTCTGGGATTGATTTGCACTTTTAGCACCAAAATACGTTCATCTCTAGGAGACAGAACACGTCTCCTTCCTGAGCGGTATGACGGCTGCGTGGTCCCATGGTGTTTATACTTGCATACTATTGTTTGTACAGATGAACGTGGTACCTTCAGGCATTTGGAAATTGCTCCCAAGGATGAACCAGACTTGTGGAGGTCTACAATTTTTTTCTGAGATCTTGGCTGATTTCTTTTGATTTTCCCATGATGTCAAGCAAAGAGGCACTGAGTTCACCTCCAATTGACTCAAGTGATGTCAATTAGCGCATCAGAAGCTTCTAAAGCCATGACATTTTCCAATTTGTTTAAAGGCACAGTCTACTTAGTGTATGTAAACTTCTGACCCACTCGAATTGTGATACAGTGAATTATAAGTGAAATAATCTGTCTGTAAACAATTGTTGGAAAAAGTACTTGTGTCATGCACAAAGTAGATGTCCTAACCGACTTTCCAAAACTATAGTTTGTTAACAAGAAATGTGTGGAGTAGTTAAAAAATGAGTTTTAATGACTCCAACCTAAGTGTATGTAAACTTCTGACTTCAACTGTATACATTACAAAATCCGTGTGTGTGTGTGTGTGTATGCATGTGTCTGTGCCTATGTTTGTGTTGCTTCACAGTCCCCAATGTTCCATAAGGTGTTTTTTTGTCTGTTTAGCTAATTATACTGCTTGCATGAGTTACTTGATGTGGAAAAGAGTTGCATGACTATTTAGTACTGTGTGCCTTCCATAGTCTGTTCTGGACTTGGGGACTGTGAAGAGACCTCTTGTGGCATGTCTTATGGGGTATGAATGGGTGTCCGAGCTGTGCGGCAGTAGTTCAAATAGACAGCTCGGATCATTCAACATACCTCTCATAACTACAAGCAGTGAGGAAGTCAATCTCACCTCCACTTTGAGCCAGGAGAGATTCACATGCATATTAATGTTAATGTTCTCTTAATGCTCTCTGTGTACATCTGTGTACACTGCATCTCAGTGCAAGAGGCATCACTGCAGCACCAGTCCCTCCTGCAGCAAAGCACCCCCACAACATGATGATGCAACCCCCGTGCTTCACAGTTGGGATGGTGTTCTTCGGCTTGCAAGCCTCCCCCTTTTTCCTCCAAACATAACAATGTCCATTATGGCCAAACAGTTCTATTTTTGTTTCCTCAGACCAGAGACATTTCTCCAAAAAGTACTATCTTTGTCCCCATGTGCAGTTGCAAACCGTAGTCTTGCATTTTATAGCGGTTTTGGAGCAGTGGCTTCTTCCATGCTGAGCGGCCTTTCAGGTTATGTCGATATAGGACTCGTTTTACCGTGGATATAGATATGATTCCATATGTGTTATTTCATAGTTTTTATGTCTTCACTATTATTCTACAATGTAGAAAATAATAAAATAACGGTAAACCCTTGAATGAGTTGGTGTGTCCAAACTTTTGACTGGTACTGTATGTGTCCATTGCAATCTATGCAAGTATTCAAATTACACCAAATCGTGTTAGTCACATATGCAGAATGCACCAGGTGTAGACTTTACAGTGAAATGCTTACTTACGAGCCCCTAACCAACAATTCAGTAAAAAAAAAAATTAATTGGAATGCATGATTTGTCACCAGTACTTGAAAACGTGGTTAGAACAGTAAATACATTAGTAGAAACGACAACAAAATATACAGAAACTATGGCACTTACTTTGATAGGAACGCACATTCAAAGTTATTATTTGTAATGAAAACGATAATTAAGGCAAAACAGCATAAAAGGCAATGCGGTCGCCAGCCAGAAAATGTGTGAAAAAAGTTTGTCTGACTAGAGATGCGCACTGGGGAAGTGCTTGATGACCGGCTCAGTAAAGCCTCAAAAATAAATTGACCGCAAAGGTGAAATGGGTTACTTCTTATGTGGGTTAATGAGGAGGCGGAACACATCTAAATTAAAACTGATGTTGGAAAATAAAACTTGTTTGAAAATCATTTGAAATTGACAAGTTGAAACAGCCTGCGCTAATTATCTATAGGCTAACTGTCCGGTTACATAACAATCACGTTTTGGAACAGTGAATGCATTCTGACAACATCACGCACATACAAATACTCACACTGTGGCGACCGTTAGAGATATTTGGAACTCAAGCGTGAAAAGCTCAAGCGGCAGACCTAGACCCTGTCACACGTCACACTGAATGAGCCAAGATGTCCAACATGGCATAACATAGCTAAAATCATACAGTCTGTGCGGGCCTTAGCTTCTTGGCGCTACCCATCCCGTTAGCGGGATCATTTTCGTCAGCAACCGCTGAATAGCAGAGCGCAACAGTCAAATAATATTACTAAAAAATATTCATATTCATGAAATCACAAGTGCAATATTGCAAAACACAGTTTAGCCTTTTGTTAATCCACCTGTCGTCTCAGATTTTGAAATTATACTTTACAGCGAAAGCAATCCAAGCGTTTGTGTAAGTTTATCGATAGCATAGCATAACATAGTGTACACTTAGCATCAGGAAGCTTGGTCACGAAAATCAGAAAAGCAATAAAATTAATCGTTTACCTTTGAAGATCTTCGGATGTTTTCACTCACGAGACTCCCAGTTACACAACAAATGTTCCTTTTGTTCCATAAAGATTATTTTTTTACCCAAAATACCAACGTTTTTTTGTTGCGTTATGTTCAGAAATCCACAGGAAAGAGCAGTCACGACAAAGCAGACGTATATTCCAAATTATATCCATAATGTCCACAGAAACATGTCAAACGTTTTTTATAATAAATCCTCATGTTGTTTTTAAAATATATATTTGATAATATATCAACCGAGTGTGTAGGTTTTTCAATAACAGCGGGAGGAACAATGGCCGCTTTACTCGGTTGCGCAAAAACTCACTCTGAGAGCCCCCACCTATCAACTTACGCAATGTGATCCTTCACGCTCATTTTTCAAAACACAAGCCTGAAACTATGTCTAAAGACTGTTGACACCTCAGGGAAGCCATAGAAAAAGGAATCTGGTTGATATCCCTTTAAATGGAGGATAGGCTTGCATAGGAACAGAGAGGTTTCAAAATAAGAGGCACTTCCTGATTGGATTTTCCTCAGGCTTTCGCCTGCAATATCAGTTATGTTATACTCACAGACAATATTTTTACAGTTTTGGAAACTTTAGAGTGTTTTCTATCATAATCTGACAATTACAGTGCCTTGCGAATGTATTCGGCCCCCTTGAACTTTGCGACCTTTTGCCACATTTCAGGCTTCAAACATAAAGATATAAAACTGTATTTTTTTGTGAAGAATCAACAACAAGTGGGACACAATCATGAAGTGGAACAACATTTATTGGATATTTCAAACTTTTTTAACAAATCAAAAACTGAAAAATTGGGCGTGCAAAATTTTTCAGCCCCCTTAAGTTAATACTTTGTAGCGCCACCTTTTGCTGCGATTACAGCTGTAAGTCGCTTGGGGTATGTCTCTATCAGTTTTGCACATCGAGAGACTGAAATTTTTTCCCATTCCTCCTTGCAAAACAGCTCGAGCTCAGTGAGGTTGGATGGAGAGCATTTGTGAACAGCAGTTTTCAGTTCTTTCCACAGATTCTCGATTGGATTCAGGTCTGGACTTTGACTTGGCCATTCGAACACCTGGATATGTTTATTTTTGAACCATTCCATTGTAGATTTTGCTTTATGTTTTGGATCATTGTCTTGTTGGAAGACAAATCTCCGTCCCAGTCTCAGGTCTTTTGCAGACTCCATCAGGTTTTCTTCCAGAATGGTCCTGTATTTGGCTCCATCCATCTTCCCATCAATTTTAACCATCTTCCCTGTCCCTGCTGAAGAAAAGCAGGCCCAAACCATGATGCTGCCACCACCATGTTTGACAGTGGGGATGGTGTGTTCAGGGTGTTGCTTTTACGCCAAACATAACGTTTTGCATTGTTGCCAAAAAGTTCAATTTTGGTTTCATCTGACCAGAGCACCTTCTTCCACATGTTTGGTGTGTCTCCCAGGTGGCTTGTGGCAAACTTTAAACTACACTTTTTATGGATATCTTTAAGAAATGGCTTTCTTCTTGCCACTCTTCCATAAAGGCCAGATTTGTGCAATATACGACTGATTGTTGTCCTATGGACAGAGTCTCCCACCTCAGCTGTAGATCTCTGCAGTTCATCCAGAGTGATCATGAGCCTCTTGGCTGTATCTCTGATCAGTCTTCTCCTTGTATGAGCTGAAAGTTTAGAGGGACGGCCAGGTCTTGGTAGATTTGCAGTGGTCTGATACTCCTTCCATTTCAATATTATCGCTTGCACAGTGCTCCTTGGGATGTTTAAAGCTTGGGAAATCTTTTTGTATCCAAATCCGGCTTTAAACTTCTTCACAACAGTATCTCGGACCTGCCTGGTGTGTTCCTTGTTCTTCATGATGCTCTCTGCGCTTTTAACGGACCTCTGAGACTATCACAGTGCAGGTGCATTTATACGGAGACTTGATTACACACAGGTGGATTGTATTTATCATCATTAGTCATTTAGGTCAACATTGGATCATTCAGAGATCCTCACTGAACTTCTGGAGAGAGTTTGCTGCACTGAAAGTAAAGGGGCTGAATAATTTTGCACGCCCAATTTTTCAGTTTTTGATTTGTTAAAAAAGTTTGAAATATCCAATAAATGTCGTTCCACTTCATGATTGTGTCCCACTTGTTGTTGATTCTTCACAAAAAAATACAGTTTTATATCTTTATGTTTGAAGCCTGAAATGTGGCAAAAGGTTGCAAAGTTCAAGGGGGCCGAATACTTTCGCAAGGCACTGTATATGCATATTCTAGTTTCTGGGGCTGAGAAATAGGCAGTTTCAAATGGGTATTTTTTTTTGTTGCCAAAAACAAAAATACTGCCCCCTACACGCAAAAGGTTAAGCCTACACATTAAAAGGATAGTTCTGGATTTAGCCCTTTATCTACTTTCCCAGAGTCAGATGAACTTGTGGATACCATTGTTATTTCACTATTTGCAGTTTTATGGAAGTTGCATTCTAGCTTTTGCGCAACTGCTAACTAGCATTAGGACAATGACTGGAAGTCTTTAGGAACAGCTAAGATGATAGCTGTTCCTATAGACTTCGTCATTGTGCTAACATACCTTACACTAGATAGCACTGGCTCGCGAAACATAAATGTGGTATCCACGAGTACATCTGACTCTGATCCTTGAAGCAATTTCACTAACAATTACAAACCATCAACCTCACATAAACATTTGCCCCATATTTATTTATTTTATTTAACCTTTATTTAACTAGGCAAGTCAGTTAAGAACAAATTCTTACATTATAAACATTATAAACCAGCATCAGGACATCAATAAGCTGCTCCCTAACATTATAAACCTGCATCAGGACATCAATAAAGTACTCCCTAACATTATAAACCTGCATCAGGACATCAATAAGCTGTTCCCAAACATTATAAACCAGCATCAGGACATCAATAAGCTGCTCCCTAACATTATAAACCTGCATCAGGACATCAATAAAGTACTCCCTAACATTATAAACCTGCATCAGGACATCAATAATCTGCTACCTAACATTATAAACCTGCATCAGGACATCAATAAACTGCTCCCAAACATTATAAACCAGCATCAGGACATCAATAAGCTGCTCCCTAACATTATAAACCTGCATCAGGACATCAATAATCTGCTCCATAACATTATAAACCTGCATCAGGACATCAATAAGCTGCTCCCAAAAATTATAAACCTGCATCAGGACATCAATAAACTGCTCCCTAACATTATAAACCTGCATCAGGACATCAATAATCTGCTCCCAGACATTATAAACCTGCATCAGGACATCAATAATATACTCCCAGATTTTATAAACCTGCATCAGGACATCATTAATCTGCACCCAGACATTATACACCTGCATCAGGACATCAATAAGCTGCTCCCAAACATTATAAACCTGCATCAGGATATCAATAAGCTGCTCCCTAACATTATAAACCTGCATCAGGACATCAATAAGCTGCTCCCTAACATTACAAACCTGCATCAGGACATCAATAAACTGCTCCCTAACATTATAAACCTGCATCAGGACATAAATAAATTGCTCCCTAACATTATAAACCTGCATCAGGACATCAATAATCTGCTCCATAACATTATAAACCTGCATCAGGACATCAATAAGCTGCTCCCAAAAATTATAAACCTGCATCAGGACATCAATAAACTGCTCCCTAACATTATAAACCTGCATCAGGACATCAATAATCTGCTCCCAGACATTATAAACCTGCATCAGGACATCAATAATATACTCCCAGATTTTATAAACCTGCATCAGGACATCATTAATCTGCACCCAGACATTATACACCTGCATCAGGACATCAATAAGCTGCTCCCAAACATTATAAACCTGCATCAGGATATCAATAAGCTGCTCCCTAACATTATAAACCTGCATCAGGACATCAATAAGCTGCTCCCTAACATTACAAACCTGCATCAGGACATCAATAAACTGCTCCCTAACATTATAAACCTGCATCAGGACATAAATAAATTGCTCCCTAACATTATAAACCTGCATCAGGACATCAATAAGCTGCTCCCTAACATTATAAACCAGCATCAGGACATCAATAAATTGCTCCCAGACATTATAAACCATCAGGACATCAATAAGCTACTCCCAGACATTATAAACCGGCATCAGGACATCAATAAGCTGCTCCCAAACATTATAAACCAGCATCAGGACATCAATAATCTGCTCCCAAACATTATAAACCTGCATCAGGACATCAATAACCTGCTCCCAAACATTGTAAACCTGCATCAGGACATCAATAAGATGCTCCCAAACATTATAAACCTGCATCAGGACATCAGTAAACTGCTACCTAACATTATAAACCTGCGTCAGGACATCAATAATCTGCTACCTAACATTATAAACCTGCATCAGGACATCAATAATCTGCTACCTAACATTATAAACCTGCATCAGGACATCAATAAACTGCTCCCAAACATTATAAACCAGCATCAGGACATCAATAAGATGCTCCCTAACATTATAAACCTGCATCAGGACATCAATAATCTGCTCCATAACATTATAAACCTTCATCAGGACATCAATAAGCTGCTCCCTAACATTACAAACCTGCATCAGGACATCAATAAGCTGCTCCCTAACATTACAAACCTGCATCGGGACATCAATAAACTGCTCCCTAACATTATAAACCTGCATCAGGACATCAATAAGCTGCTCCCTAACATTACAAACCTGCATCAGGACATCAATAAACTGCTCCCTAACATTATAAACCTGCATCAGGACATCAATAAGCTGCTCACAAACATTACAAACCTGCATCAGGACATCAATAACCTGCTCCCAAACATTATAAACCTGCATCAGGACATCAATAAGCTGTTCCCAAACATTATAAACCAGCATCAGGACATCAATAAGCTGCTCCCTAACATTATAAACCTGCATCAGGACATCAATAAAGTACTCCCTAACATTATAAACCTGCATCAGGACATCAATAAGCTGTTCCCAAACATTATAAACCAGCATCAGGACATCAATAAGCTGCTCCCTAACATTATAAACCTGCATCAGGACATCAATAAAGTACTCCCTAACATTATAAACCTGCATCAGGACATCAATAACCTGCTCCCTAACATTATAAACCTGCATCAGGACATCAATAATCTGCTACCTAACATTATAAACCTGCATCAGGACATCAATAAACTGCTCCCTAACATTATAAACCTGCATCAGGACATCAATAAGCTGCTCCCTAACATTATAAACCAGCATCAGGACATCAATAAATTGCTCCCAGACATTATAAACCATCAGGACATCAATAAGCTACTCCCAGACATTATAAACCGGCATCAGGACATCAATAAGCTGCTCCCAAACATTATAAACCAGCATCAGGACATCAATAATCTGCTCCCAAACATTATAAACCTGCATCAGGACATCAATAACCTGCTCCCAAACATTGTAAACCTGCATCAGGACATCAATAAGATGCTCCCAAACATTATAAACCTGCATCAGGACATCAGTAAACTGCTACCTAACATTATAAACCTGCGTCAGGACATCAATAATCTGCTACCTAACATTATAAACCTGCATCAGGACATCAATAATCTGCTACCTAACATTATAAACCTGCATCAGGACATCAATAAACTGCTCCCAAACATTATAAACCAGCATCAGGACATCAATAAGCTGCTCCCTAACATTATAAACCTGCATCAGGACATCAATAATCTGCTCCATAACATTATAAACCTTCATCAGGACATCAATAAGCTGCTCCCTAACATTACAAACCTGCATCAGGACATCAATAAGCTGCTCCCTAACATTACAAACCTGCATCGGGACATCAATAAACTGCTCCCTAACATTATAAACCTGCATCAGGACATCAATAAGCTGCTCCCTAACATTACAAACCTGCATCAGGACATCAATAAACTGCTCCCTAACATTATAAACCTGCATCAGGACATCAATAAGCTGCTCACAAACATTACAAACCTGCATCAGGACATCAATAACCTGCTCCCAAACATTATAAACCTGCATCAGGACATCAATAAGCTGTTCCCAAACATTATAAACCAGCATCAGGACATCAATAAGCTGCTCCCTAACATTATAAACCTGCATCAGGACATCAATAAAGTACTCCCTAACATTATAAACCTGCATCAGGACATCAATAAGCTGTTCCCAAACATTATAAACCAGCATCAGGACATCAATAAGCTGCTCCCTAACATTATAAACCTGCATCAGGACATCAATAAAGTACTCCCTAACATTATAAACCTGCATCAGGACATCAATAACCTGCTCCCTAACATTATAAACCTGCATCAGGACATCAATAATCTGCTACCTAACATTATAAACCTGCATCAGGACATCAATAAACTGCTCCCAAACATTATAAACCAGCATCAGGACATCAATAAGCTGCTCCCTAACATTATAAACCTGCATCAGGACATCAATAAAGTACTCCCTAACATTATAAACCTGCATCAGGACATCAATAATCTGCTACCTAACATTATAAACCTGCATCAGGACATCAATAAGCTGCTCCCTAACATTACAAACCTGCATCAGGACATCAATAAACTGCTCCCTAACATTATAAACCTGCATCAGGACATCAATAAGCTGCTCCCTAACATTACAAACCTGCATCAGGACATCAATAAACTGCTCCCTAACATTATAAACCTGCATCAGGACATCAATAAGCTGCTCCCTAACATTACAAACCTGCATCAGGACATCAATAAACTGCTCCCTAACATTATAAACCAGCATCAGGACATCAATAATCTGCTCCCAGACATTATAAACCGGCATCAGGACATCAATAAGCTGCTCCCAAACGTTATAAACCTGCATCAGGACATCAATAAGCTGCTCCCTAACATTACAAACCTGCATCAGGACATCAATAAGCTGCTCCCTAACATTATAAACCTGCATCAGGACATCAATAATCTGCTCCATAACATTATAAACCTGCATCAGGACATCAATAAGCTGCTCCCTAACATTATAAACCTGCATCAGGACATCAATAAGCTGCTCCCAGACATTATAAACCGGCATCAGGACATCAATAAGCTGCTCCCAAACATTATAAACCTGCATCAGGACATCAATAATCTGCTCCCAAACATTACAAACCTGCATCAGGACATCAATAATCTGCTCCATAACATTATAAACCTTCATCAGGACATCAATAAGCTGCTCCCAAACATTATAAACCAGCATCACGACATCAATAAGCTGCTCCCTAACATTACAAACCTGCATCAGGACATCAATAAGCTGCTCCCTAACATTACAAACCTGCATCAGGACAACAATAAACTGCTCCCTAACATTATAAACCGGCATCAGGACATCAATAAGCTGCTCCCAAACGTTATAAACCTGCATCAGGACATCAATAAGCTGCTCCCAGACATTATAAACCTGCATCAGGACATCAATAAGCTGCTCCCAGACATTATAAACCTGCATCAGGACATCAATAAGCTGCTCCCAGACATTATAAACCGGCATCAGGACATCAATAATCTGCTCCATAACATTATAAACCTTCATCAGGACATCAATAATCTGCTCCCAAACATTACAAACCTGCATCAGGACATCAATAATCTGCTCCATAACATTATAAACCGGCATCAGGACATCAATAAGCTGCTCCCAAACATTATAAACCTGCATCAGGACATCAATAATCTTCTCCCAAACATTACAAACCTGCATCAGGACATCAATAATCTGCTCCATAACATTATAAACCTTCATCAGGACATCAATAAGCTGCTCCCAAACATTATAAACCTGCATCAGGACATCAATAAGCTGCTCCCTAACATTATAAACCTGCATCAGGATATCAATAAATTGTTCCCTAACATTATAAACCTGCATCAGGACATCAATAAGCTGCTCCCTAACATTACAAACCTGCATCAGGACATCAATAAACTGCTCCCTAACATTATAAACCTGCATCAGGACATCAATAAGCTGCTCCCTAACATTACAAACCTGCATCAGGACATCAATAAACTGCTCCCTAACATTATAAACCTGCATCAGGACATCAATAATATACTCCCAGATTTTATAAACCTGCATCAGGACATCAATAAGCTGCTCCCAAACATTATAAACCTGCATCAGGACATCAATAGTCTGCTCCCAAACATTACAAACCTGCATCAGGACATCAATAATCTGCTCCATAACATTATAAACCTGCATCAGGACATCAATAAGCTGCTCCCTAACATTATAAACCTGCATCAGGACATCAATAAACTGCTCCCAAACATTATAAACCTGCATCAGGACATCAATAAACTGCTCCCTAACATTAAAAAACCTTCATCAGGACATCAATAAGCTGCTCCATAACATTATAAACCTGCATCAGGACATCAATAAATTGTTCCCTAACATTATAAACCTGCATCAGGACATCAATAATCTGCTCCCTAACATTATAAACCAGCATCAGGACATCAATAAATTGCTCCCAGACATTATAAACCTTCATCAGGACATCAATAAGCTTCTCCCAGACATTATAAACCAGCATCAGGACATCAATAAATTGCTCCCAGACATTATAAACCTGCATCAGGACATCAATAAGATGCTCCCAAACATTATAAACCTGCATCAGGACATCAATAAACTGCTACCTAACATTATAAACCTGCATCAGGACATCAATAATCTGCTCCCTAACATTATAAACCTGCATCAGGACATCAATAAACTGCTACCTAACATTATAAACCTGCATCAGGACATCAATAAGCTGCTCCCAAACATTATAAACCTGCATCAGGACATCAATAAACTGCTCCCTAACATTATAAACCTGCATCAGGACATCAATAAGCTGCTCCCTAACATTACAAACCTGCATCAGGACATCAATAAACTGCTCCCTAACATTATAAACCTGCATCAGGACATCAATAAGCTGCTCACAAACATTACAAACCTGCATCAGGACATCAATAACCTGCTCCCAAACATTATAAACCTGCATCAGGACATCAATAAGCTGCTCCCTAACATTATAAACCTGCATCAGGACATCAATAAGCTGCTCACAAACATTACAAACCTGCATCAGGACATTAATAAGTTGCTCCCTAACATTATAAACCTGCATCAGGACATCAATAAGCTGCTCCCTAACATTATAAACCTGCATCAGGACATCAATAAGCTGCTCCCAGACATTATAAACCTGCATCAGGACATTAATAAGCTGCGCCCAGACATTATAAACCAGCATCAGGACGTCAATAAGCTGTTCCCTAACATTATAAACCTGCATCAGGACATCAATAATCTGCTCCCTAACATTATAAACCTGCATCAGGACATCAATAATATACTCCCAGATTTTATACACCTGCATCAGGACATCAATAATATACTCCCAGACATTATAAACCTGCATCAGGACATAATTAATCTGCACCCATACATTATAAACCTGCATCAGGACATTAATAAGCTGCTCCCAAACATTAGAAACCATCAGGACATCAATAATCTGCTCCCAGACATTATAAACCTGCATCAGGACATCAATAAACTGCTCCCAGACATTATAAACCTGCATCAGGACATCAATAATCTGCTCCCAGACATTATAAATCTGCATCAGGACATCAATAATCTGCTCCCAGACATTATAAATCTGCACCAGGACATCAATAAGCTGCTCCCAAACATTACAAACCTGCATCAGGATATCAATAAACTACTCCCTAACATTATAAACCTGCATCAGGACATCAATAAGCTGCTCCCTAACATTATAAACCTGCATCAGGACATCAATAATCTGCTCCCTAACATTATAAACCTGCATCAGGACATCAATAAACTGCTCCCAAACATTATAAACCTGCATCAGGACATCAATAAGCTGCTCACAAACATTTTAAACCTGCATCAGGACATCAATAAGCTGCTCACAAACATTATAAACCTGCATCAGGACATCAATAATATACTCCCAGATTTTATACACCTGCATCAGGACATCATTAATCTGCACCCATACATTATAAACCTGCATCAGGACATCAATAAACTGCTCCCTAACATTATAAACCTGCATCAGGACATCAATAATCTGCTCCATAACATTATAAACCTGCATCAGGACATTAATAAGCTGCTCCCGAACATTAGAAACCATCAGGACATCAATAATCTGCTCCCAGACGTTATAAACCTGCATCAGGACATCAATAAACTGCTCCCAGACATTACAAACCTGCATCAGGATATCAATAAACTACTCCCTAACATTATAAACCTGCATCAGGACATCAATAAGCTGCTCCCAAAAATTATAAACCTGCATCAGGACATCAATAAACTGCTCCCAAACATTATAAACCTGCATCAGGACATCAATAAGCTGCTCACAAACATTTTAAACCTGCATCAGGACATCAATAAGCTGCTCACAAACATTATAAACCTGCATCAGGACATCAATAATATACTCCCAGATTTTATACACCTGCATCAGGACATCATTAATCTGCACCCATACATTATAAACCTGCATCAGGACATCAATAAGCTGCTCCCAGACATTATAAACCTGCATCAGGACATCAATAATCTGCTCCATAACATTATAAACCTGCATCAGGACATTAATAAGCTGCTCCCGAACATTAGAAACCATCAGGACATCAATAATCTGCTCCCAAACGTTATAAACCTGCATCAGGACATCAATAAACTGCTCCCAGACATTATAAACCTGCATCAGGACATCAATAATCTGCTCCCAAACATTAGAAACCATCAGGACATCAATAATCTGCTCCCAGACATTATAAACCTGCATCAGGACATCAATAAGATGCTCCCAAACATTATAAACCTGCATCAGGACATCAATAAACTGCTACCTAACATTATAAACCTGCATCAGGACATCAATAATCTGCTCCCTAACATTATAAACCTGCATCAGGACATCAATAAACTGCTACCTAACATTATAAACCTGCATCAGGACATCAATAAGCTGCTCCCAAACATTATAAACCTGCATCAGGACATCAATAAACTGCTCCCTAACATTATAAACCTGCATCAGGACATCAATAAGCTGCTCCCTAACATTACAAACCTGCATCAGGACATCAATAAACTGCTCCCTAACATTATAAACCTGCATCAGGACATCAATAAGCTGCTCACAAACATTACAAACCTGCATCAGGACATCAATAACCTGCTCCCAAACATTATAAACCTGCATCAGGACATCAATAAGCTGCTCCCTAACATTATAAACCTGCATCAGGACATCAATAAGCTGCTCACAAACATTACAAACCTGCATCAGGACATTAATAAGCTGCGCCCAGACATTATAAACCAGCATCAGGACGTCAATAAGCTGTTCCCTAACATTATAAACCTGCATCAGGACATCAATAATCTGCTCCCTAACATTATAAACCTGCATCAGGACATCAATAATATACTCCCAGATTTTATACACCTGCATCAGGACATCAATAATATACTCCCAGACATTATAAACCTGCATCAGGACATAATTAATCTGCACCCATACATTATAAACCTGCATCAGGACATTAATAAGCTGCTCCCAAACATTAGAAACCATCAGGACATCAATAATCTGCTCCCAGACATTATAAACCTGCATCAGGACATCAATAAACTGCTCCCAGACATTATAAACCTGCATCAGGACATCAATAATCTGCTCCCAGACATTATAAATCTGCATCAGGACATCAATAATCTGCTCCCAGACATTATAAATCTGCACCAGGACATCAATAAGCTGCTCCCAAACATTACAAACCTGCATCAGGATATCAATAAACTACTCCCTAACATTATAAACCTGCATCAGGACATCAATAAGCTGCTCCCTAACATTATAAACCTGCATCAGGACATCAATAATCTGCTCCCTAACATTATAAACCTGCATCAGGACATCAATAAACTGCTCCCAAACATTATAAACCTGCATCAGGACATCAATAAGCTGCTCACAAACATTTTAAACCTGCATCAGGACATCAATAAGCTGCTCACAAACATTATAAACCTGCATCAGGACATCAATAATATACTCCCAGATTTTATACACCTGCATCAGGACATCATTAATCTGCACCCATACATTATAAACCTGCATCAGGACATCAATAAACTGCTCCCTAACATTATAAACCTGCATCAGGACATCAATAATCTGCTCCATAACATTATAAACCTGCATCAGGACATTAATAAGCTGCTCCCGAACATTAGAAACCATCAGGACATCAATAATCTGCTCCCAGACGTTATAAACCTGCATCAGGACATCAATAAACTGCTCCCAGACATTACAAACCTGCATCAGGATATCAATAAACTACTCCCTAACATTATAAACCTGCATCAGGACATCAATAAGCTGCTCCCAAAAATTATAAACCTGCATCAGGACATCAATAAACTGCTCCCAAACATTATAAACCTGCATCAGGACATCAATAATATACTCCCAGATTTTATACACCTGCATCAGGACATCATTAATCTGCACCCATACATTATAAACCTGCATCAGGACATCAATAAGCTGCTCCCAGACATTATAAACCTGCATCAGGACATCAATAATCTGCTCCATAACATTATAAACCTGCATCAGGACATTAATAAGCTGCTCCCGAACATTAGAAACCATCAGGACATCAATAATCTGCTCCCAAACGTTATAAACCTGCATCAGGACATCAATAAACTGCTCCCAGACATTATAAACCTGCATCAGGACATCAATAATCTGCTCCCAAACATTAGAAACCATCAGGACATCAATAATCTGCTCCCAGACATTATAAACCTGCATCAGGACATCAATAAGCTGCTCCCAAACATTATAAACCTGCATCAGGACATCAATAAACTGCTCCCAGACATTATAAACCAGCATCGGGACATCAATAACCTGCTCCCAAACATTGTAAACCTGCATCAGGACATCAATAAGCTGCTCCCTAACATTATAAACCTGCATCAGGACATCAATAATCTGCTCCCAAACATTATAAACCTGCATCAGGACATCATTAATCTGCACCCAGACATTATAAACCTGCATCAGGACATCAATAAGCTGTTCCCTAACATTATAAACCTGCATCAGGATATCAATAAGCTGCTCACAAACATTTTAAACCTGCATCAGGACATCAATAAGCTGCTCCCAAACATTATAAACCTGCATCAGGACATCAATAATATACTCCCAGATTTTATACACCTGCATCAGGACATCATTAATCTGCACCCATACATTATAAACCTGCATCAGGACATTAATAAGCTGCTCCCAAACATTAGAAACCATCAGGACATCAATAATCTGCTCCCAGACGTTATAAACCTGCATCAGGACATCAATAAACTGCTCCCAGACATTATAAACCTGCATCAGGACATCAATAATCTGCTCCCAAACATTAGAAACCATCAGGACATCAATAATCTGCTCCCAGACATTATAAACCAGCATCGGGACATCAATAATCTGCTCCCAGACATTATAAACCTGCATCAGGACATCAATAAGCTGCTCCCTAACATTATAAACCTGCATCAGGACATCAATAAGCTGCTCCCTAACATTATAAACCTGCATCAGGACATCAATAAGCTGCTCCCTAACATTATAAACCTGCATCAGGACATCAATAACCTGCTCCCAAACATTGTAAACCTGCATCAGGACATCAATAAGATGCTCCCTAACATTATAAACCTGCTTCAGGACATCAATAACCTGCTCCCAAACATTATAAACCTGCATTAGGACATCAATAAGCTGCTCCCAAACATTATAAACCTTCATCAGGACATCAATAACCTGCTCCCAGACATTATAAACCTGCATCAGGACATCAATAAGCTGCTCCCAGACATTATAAACCTGCATCAGGACATCAATAAGCTGCTCCCAAACATTATAAACCTGCATCAGGACATCAATAAGCTGCTCCCAGACATTATAAACCTGCATCAGGACATCAATAAGCTGCTCCCTAACATTTTAAACCTGCATCAGGACATCAATAAGCTGCTCTCTAACATTATAAACCTGCAACAGGAAATTGATTCTATCATAGTTCATGTGGGCATTATGAAGGGCAGCTCAGAACAGCTGAAGAAGGATTTTAAAGAACCGATTGGGTCTCTCCTTGACACCAACAAACACCCCATAAGCAATAAAAACAATCAAGCATCTCAGAAAAGTGCTAAAAGTAACCCATGTTAACATATCTAACTTAAGAAACAAGGTCAATGAAATCAATAACTTGCTTGTAACAGATGACATTTGAATTCTGACAATCCCTGAAACTCACTTAAATAATACCTGTGATGACACATTGGTAGCAATACGTTGTTATAACATCTACAGAAAAGAAAGAAATATAAAAGGTGTAGGTGTGGCCATTCATATTCAGAACCACATTCCTGTAAAGATTAGAGATGATTTCATGTTTAAAATCATGTTGAAGTATTATGGCTACAGGTTAGTATGCCTCACCGAAAGCCATTTCTGGTGGGAAGCTGCTATAGACCACCAAGTGCTAACAGTCAGTATCTGGATAACATGTGTGAAATGCTTGATAATGTATATGATATAAACAGAGAGGTATGTTTTCTGAATGGTTTAAATATTGACTGGCTTTCATCAACAGTATTTAACATTAGATTGTCTCTAAGCTTTACAGGAATGTGGTTCTGAATATAGACCGCAACACCACCTCCGTTGGCATTTCTGTCTTTTTGGTAAATGTTATAACCATGTATTGCTACCTCTGTATCATCAAAGGTATTATCAAAGTGAGTTTCAGAGATTGTCAGAATATGAATGTCATCTGTTACAAGCAAGTTATTGACTTCATGGACCGTGTTACTCAGGCTGCATATGTTAATATGGGCTATTTTTTGCACTTTTCTGGGTTGCTTGACTGTTTTTATTGCTTGACTGGGAAGCTTATCGGAAGTAACTTGATAGTGCAGGATGAGCTGCACAAAGTGGTCCTCCAACTAGGACACACCTCCTCAGCGCTAACAGTGTAACTCTGGTTCATGGGCTCATGATTACTGCATACAATACCTGTAGGATAAACAGAAGTATTCGGTGCAATTAGGTGTACATGAATTAAGTTACTAACATTGTGTTTGCCAACATCCATAGGATAATGTACATTTAATGCAGCATTTTGACGACTCATTGTCACAATGGTAGGGATAAACTGAGTTGGTCTTGGGTCATTGATAAGTCATTGTTTCAACGCAGCCTTGAAATGCGTGGACAGAGTCCAGGAGCCAAGATGATTTGGACTCCGTCATTCCTGTAGAACATCTTCTGTTTCCAGAAGGTGTCAAAGTTATCTATAAAAGCGACTCAAGCAGAGCTACAATAATCTGTGTAAGGCCGTAGGCCAGTAGCCTGCTGAATCTTTGGCAAACATACTATAAATTGAGAAATCATGTGACTAAACTGAATAAAAAAGAAGAAGAAACTGCACTATGAAACAACATATAAATGACAAAGAATGATAGTAAAACGCTCTGGAGAACCTTAAAATCTCATTGGGATAAGCGTGCCGCTAGCGGAACACCTCGACAACATCCAGTGAAATTGCAGAGCGCCAAATACAAATTAAATTACTATAAATATTTAAATTCAGAAAATCACAAGTGCAATACATCAAAATAAAGCTTAACTTGTTAGATTTCAAAAAGGCTTTACGGTGAAAGCAAACCATGCGATTATCTGAGGACAGCGCCCCGCATACCAACACATGAAAAACATATTTCAACCAGGCAGGTGCGACACAAAAGTCAGAAATAGCGATATAAAAATGCCTTACCTTTTATAATCTTCTTCTGTTGGCACACCAAAAGGTCCCAGTTACATCACAAATGGTCATTTTGTTCGATAATGTCCTTCTTTATATTCATAAAAACTCAGTTTAGCTGGCGCGCTTCAGTCAATTATCCACTCAGTTTCCCTCCATCAAAATGCATACAAAATTAATCCCAAACGTTACCAATAAACTTTTCCAAACATGTCAAACAACGTTTATAATCAAACCTTAGGTATCCTAATACGCAAATAAACTATACAATTTAAGACGGAGAATAGTATGTTACCGGAGATAAATAAGAAAGAAGAAGCGTTTTCCTCCACGCGCTTGGAAACACTACAGCCAAAATGGAGCCACCTAGAAAAACTACAATTTCTGGGTCATTTTTCCAAAAACCAACCTGAAACTCTTTCTAAAGACTGTTGACATCTAGTGGAAGCCATAGGAATTGCAATTTGGGAGGACTTGGGCTCATAATTATGGTACTAGCCATTGACAACAGTGGTAAGCTGAATAGTTTTTTTGGGGGGGATGGTTTGTCCTTGGGGTTTTGCCTGCCATATAATTTCTGTTATACTCACAGACATACTTTTAACAGTTTTGGAAACTTTAGAGTGTTTCCTATCGAAATCGATATCAATTATATGCATATCCTAGCTTCTGGGCCTGAGAAACAGGCAGTTTACTTTGGTTACGCTTTTAATCCGGACCTCTTTCCCTACTGTATTTATTTTATTTATTTTGGCCCTTTGCACCCCATTTTTTTTATTTCTACTTTGCACATTCTTCCACTGCAAATCTACCATTCCAGTGTTTTACTTGCTATATTGTATTTACTTTGCCACCATGGCCTTTTTTTTTTTGCCTTTACCTCCCTTATCTCACCTCATTTGCTCACATCGTATATAGACTTGTTTATACTGTATTATTGACTGTATGTTTGTTTTACTCCATGTGTAACTCTGTGTCGTTGTATCTGTCGAACTGCTTTGCTTTATCTTGGCCAGGTCGCAATTGTAAATGAGAACTTGTTCTCAACTTGCCTACCTGGTTAAATAAAGGTGAAATAAAAAAATTTAAAAAACAAATTGAAAGATTAACAAATTTAGGCATGACATATCAGCAACAAACGCTGACACTACACATCTAAGTATATCTGACCAAATTATGAAAGACAATAATTGTAATTTTGAAATCCGTAAAGTCAGTGTGGAAGAGGTAAAAAAAAATATTGTTGTCTATCAACAATGACAAGCCACTGGTGTGAGGATAATAGCGGACGATACTGCCACTCCTATTTGCCATATCTTCAATTTAAACCTACTAGAAAGTGTGTGCCCTCAGGCCTGGAGGGAAGCAAAAGTAATTCCCCTACCAAAGAATAGTAAAGCCCCCATTACTGGCTCAAGTAGCCGACCAATTCGCCTGTTTCCAACCCTTAGTAAACTTTGGAAAAAAATTAGTAAAGCCAGTGTGTCTTTATATGCGGATGACTTAACACTATACATGTCAGCTACCACAGCGACTGCAATGACTGAAACACTTAACACAGTGCTGCAGTTGGTTTCAGATGGTGGAAAGGAATAAGTTAGTCCTAAATATTTAAAAAGACTAAAAGCGTTGTATTTGAGACCAATCCCCTAAACAACTAAATCTTGTAATGAATAATGTGAAAATTGAGCAAGTTGAGGAGACTAAACTGCTTGGAGTAACCCTGGATTGTAAACGGTCAAAACATATTGATACAACAGCAGCTAAGATGGGGAGAGGTCTGTCCATAATAAAGCGCTACTCTGCCTTCTTAACAGCACTATCAACAAGGCAGGTCCTACAGGCCCTGGTTTTGTCGCACCTGGACTACTGTTCAGGTGCTACAAAGAAAATTGCAATTGGCTCAGAACAGGACAGCACAGCTGGCTCTTAGATGTGCATAGAAAACTAACATTAATAATACGCATGTAAATCTCTCCTGGCTCAGTGGAGGAGAGATTGACTTCATTACTACTTGTATTTGTGAGAGAAATTGACATGTTAAATGCACCCAGCTGTCTGTTTTAACTGCTGATACACAACTCGAACACCCATGCATACCCCACAAGACATGCCACCAGAGGTCTCTTCACAGTCCCAAAGTCCAGAAAAGACTATGGGAGGTGCACAGTACTACATAGAGCCATGACTACATGGAATTCTATTCCACATCAAGTAACTCATGCAAGTAGTAAAATTAGATTTAGAAAACAGATAAAAATACACCTTATGGAACAGCGGGACTGTGAAGCAACACAAACATAGGCACAGACACATGCATACAAACACACAATAACATAAGCACTATACACAAACATACACATGGATTTTGTGTTGTAGATATCTGGTAGTAGAGTAGGGGCCTGAGGGCACACACTTAATTTGCTGTGAAATCTGTTGTGAATGTATTGTAATGCTTTGTAAATTGTTTAACTGCCTTAATTTTGCTGGACCACAGGAATGGGGATCCATAATAAATACAAATACAAATCCTTCAGCAATGTCCGTCCAGAACAAGGTTTAATGATGATCCACTCACACAGACCACTCTGAGTCTGTCTTGTGACTGACGATGATTGTGGTTCTGAAAAGAAAGAATAAATCAACTTCAATTGTAGCAATGATATGCATGACATGAAAGTACAAGATAGCATATAACATTGTAATAAGGCCATACATAAATGAACTAGTAAACAGGCTCCGTAAGCTAGAGCTCTTGTACATAAACAAACACACAGTGCCTTTGATATAATAACTCACTTCGTTCCCTACCGTCAAGGCGCGCATGCAGGGCTGTAGCCATAGGCAACCACCCACAAATTCCCAATGCAACCAACAATATTTTACTTTATACAGTGCATTTGGAAAGTATTCAGACCCCTTGACTTTTTCCACATTTTGTTACATTACAGCCTTATTCTAAAATTGATTTTAGAATAAGGTTTTTAGAAATGTGTGCTAATATATTAAAATTAAAAAACATTCAGACACTTTGCTATGATATTCGAAATTGAGCTCAGGTGCATCCTGTTTCCAATGATCGTCCTTGAGATGTTTCTACAACTTAATTGGAGACCACCTGTGGTAGATTCAATTGATTGGACATGATTTGCAAAGGCACACACCTTTCTATATAAGGTCCCACAATTGACAGTGCATGTCAGAGCAAAAACCAAGCCATGAGGCCAAAGGAATTATCAGTAGAGCTCCGAGACAGCATTGTGTCGAGGCATAGATCTAGGGAAGAGTACCAAAAATGTCTTCAAAATTGAAGACCACAGTGGCCTCAATCATTCTTAAATTGAAGAAGTTTGGAACCACCTAGACTCTTCCTAAAGCAGGCCGTCCGGCCAAACTGAGCAATCGGGGGAGAAGGTCTTTGGTCAGGAAGATGACCAAGAACCCGATGGTCACTCTGACCGAGCTCTATAGTTTTTCTGTGAAGATGGAAGAACCTTCCAGAAGGACAACCATCTTTGCAGCACTCCACCAATCAGGTCTTTATGGTAGAGTGGCCAGACGGAAGCCACACCTCAGTAAAAGGCACATGACAGCCCACTTGGAGTTTGCCAAAAGGCACCTAAAGACTCACACCACGAGAAACAACATTCTCTGGTCTGATGAACCCAAGATTGAACACTTTGGCCTGAATGCCAAGCTTCACGTCTGGAGGAAACCTGGCTCCATTCCTACGGTGATGTTTTTCAGCAGCAGGGACTGGTGCTAGTCAGGATCAAGGGAAAGATGAACTGAGCAAAGTACAGAGATATCCTTGATGAAAACCTGCTCCAGAGCACTCAGGTCCTCAGACTGGGGCGAAGGATCACCTTCCAACAGGACAACGACCCTAAGCACACAGCCAAAACAACGCAGGAGTGGCTTTTTTGGACAAGTCTCTGAATGTCCTTGAGTGGCCCAGCCAGAGCCAGGACTTGAACCCGATCTAACATCTCTGGAGAGACCTGAAATTAGCTGTGCAGGTACGCTCTCCATCCAACCTGACAGAGCTTGAGAGGATCTGCAGAGAAGAATGGAAGAAACTCCCCCCAAAAAACAGGTGTGCCAAGCTTGTAGTGTTATACCCAAGAAGAATCGATGCTGTAATCGCTGCCAAAGATGCTTCAACAAAGTACTGAGTAAAGGGTCTGAATACTTACATAAATGTAATATTTCAGTATTGTGTGTAGATTGAGGAGGATTTTTTTTTCCTCATCAGTTTTAAAATAAGGCTGTAACATAACAAAAGATGGAACAAGTCAAGGGGTCTGAATACTTTCCCAAGGCACTGTATAGCAAATACAGCAATGTAAAAATGTCTACGAATATAACCCAGATTATAAACTGGGTGGTTCGAGCCCTGAATGTTAATTGGCTGACAGCCATTACATTGGTAAGCAGTTTTTAATAGCAATAAGGCACCTCGGGGGTTTGTGATATATAACCAATATACCACAGCTAAAGGTGTTGCGTCTTGCCTAAGAATAGCCCTTAGCCATGGTATATTGGCCATATACCACACCCACCCCCGTGCGTTGTTGCTTAAATATAGCATGAGCTATATAAACAAATAATCTAGCATAGCACCATGCATGAGAAATGCTAACAAACGGATAAATGCTAATAAGCATGCTAAATCCTAATACATTCTGAATTAAATTGTTAATGCTAGAGCCAACGCTAGTGAGACCGCGAGCTAACTAACACCCTCAATACAAATGGTAGTTATAACAATAGTTAATATTGAGCTCCGAAAACAACAAGACATAAACATCTTAAGGCACTTTAAGATGCAGGCACAATAAAATATCAGACAGCAAAAGTATTTTAACCACAGGAGAAAGACTAGTAGGATGGAAAACATGAAATGCTGTCAGTATGGTGAAAGTAAGTTTCTGACTGAAGCACTTTTCTGACATCTGCCCTGCTCGTGCTACACTGAACGTCCCAGGAGTACTAACTGCTGATAGGCTAACATAATGCTGTCTGGCATGACCTTGACCAATAACAACTAAAGAAGTTTGGGTCTTGTGAATAGGAGGCTGAACTGCCTATGTAGAAAGCACTAAATAGCTGACTGAAGCTGGCCATTTTTTACAATGGCCGTCTCAGTCACCAGATCTCAACCTAATTAGACACTTATGGGAGATTCTGGAGCGGCGCCTGAGACCACATTTTCCACCACCATGAATAAAACACCAAATGATGGAATTTCTTGTGGAAGAATGATGTCGCATCCCTCCAATAGAGTTCCAGACACTTGTAGAATCTATGCCAAGGTGCATTGAAGCTGGTCTGGCTTGTGGTGGCCCAACGCCCTGTTAAAACACTTTATGTTGGTGTTTCTTTATTTTGGCAGTTAATTGTATGTGTATAGGCAATAGGCCCAGGCCACGTTCAGTCGACAGACGTGAAACGTTGCAGATAGAAACGTCATAAATAGAACTGACGTGATTCCTGGCTACATGTCAGAAATGCATGTTTGATCTTCATAATATCTATCTAAGTGTTCCACAACATTGTATCCTGCCCTGGTATGGGATGGCACACTGACATGATGTCTTCTATTGTTCCCCAGACCCCAGAGACTCTGACTGGCCTTACCAAAGCAAAGCAGCCCTACAGGGAGAGCCACGAGTGGCTGAAGGGCCAGCAGATTGGCTTGGGGGCCTTCTCCTCCTGCTACCAGGCCCAGGACGTGGGCACTGGCACCTTGCTGGCAGTCAAACAGGTGAGAAGAGGAGACACATACAAGGCCATCAGAGATCCTATCCTAGGGCTGATTCTCCTATGATGAATTCAAAACAACCCCTATGTACTCCTGTTGATATGATTGAAATGGATAGGTATAAGCAATATTGTGAAAATTCATCCTAGCCGTTCAGAGGGCAAGGGGGACCTATTACCATATTTTCTATACCGATTCAATTATTTCAGATCTGCAGGAGTGTCTAGGATTGGGAGCTAGGTGGATTCCATTTCAGAGTTAATTCAATTTTAACATCAAACTGAGACGTCAAACTGAGATGCAGCCCTTAAAGAGAATGTCCAGCTCATTCATCCCCTAATAACCATGAGTGTGTGTGTCCTCTCCATCTAGGTGACGTATGTGAGGAACACATCGTCGGAGCAGGAAGAGGTGGTGGAGGCTCTGAGGGAGGAGATCCGGATGATGGCCCACCTCAACCACCCCAACATAATCCGCATGCTGGGGGCCACCTGCGAGAAGAGCAACTACAACCTGATGGTAGAGTGGATGGCAGGTAAGTGCCTTTGATGATGACACATCCAACGTTGAAAAAACGTTTCCCGCTTTCATCCTTTGTTCAATTCAAATCAATCCAGTTTGATTTAGATGGGTTTTATTTTAATCTAATTTGATAGATTATTGTTTCCTGCTATTTTATCCTTGCGACATGATCAATCTTTTCTTTTCTTTTTACTTTTCAAAATGTATAGTATTAATTGAACTTGTATTACTAATGAGAGAACTTTCAAGTTATGGGATGAATATGTATCAGCTGCAATAACTTTATGTAACTAATTAAGAAATTCCAGAAGTTTAACGTCATAGTAGATATTGTAACTTCTGACCCTATCCCTCCTACTATGAAACATTGTCCTCCCTCCTATAACAATCACACTGTTGCTCCCTTAGAAATAGAAAGAATTACTATAACCTAGTCAATCTCTATGGTTTATCCTCTCTATGTTGTGTCCAGGTGGGAGTGTGTCCCATCTCCTTAACAAGTACGGGGCCTTCAAGGAGGCTGTGATCATCAACTACACGGGGCAGCTGCTCCGAGGCCTGGCCTACCTCCATGAGAATCAGATCATCCACAGAGACATCAAAGGTGAGCACACACACACACACACACACACACACACACACACACACACACACACACACACACACACACACACACACACACACACACACACACACACACACACACACACACACACACACACACACACACACACACGAAATCCCTGCTGAAATTGTGCTGCCTGTCACAGAGCTGAAGGAAGGGGGATGGAAAGCCCCTATGTGCTAGACCCATGACACAAACAAACTCATTCATGTGTTCCACGTTTTAGCTTTTGACTGTGGGGGCTTATTATAATAAGGGCTTGGGATTTTTACTGGTCAGGACATCCTATCTCTTCAATAACTACCCTTCCCCATTTCCACTCTCTCTCTCCCCCAGGTGCCAACCTGCTGATTGACAGCACAGGTCAGAGGCTGCGTATAGCTGACTTTGGGGCTGCTGCCAGACTGGCCTCTAAGGACACTGGAGCAGGGGAGTTCCAAGGCCAACTCCTGGGAACCATCGCCTTCATGGCCCCCGAGGTAAACATGGATGACAGAGAGAGACTAAATCTGTGTCAGAATTAGCACTCTCTTCCCGGCATTTAGTGCACTACTTTTGACCAGAGCCACAGAGCATTTCAGACACACACACTGTGTACAAGTGATGGCTGGCATGAAGCTTGTGAGCATAAAGCTAGAAAATTCTGCCACTTAAACGAATGCCCTAAGATCAAAACCTCTCAATCCTCTGTATCCTGTTTGTGGAGAGGATCTGAAAGAGAAAGAAGAAACAGCGGCAGAAGCAGTAGCCTTCTGTGGGGGCTATTTTTTTGAAGAGGTCCCTGAGGATGCTGATTATGAACTGGGCTGCTGTGCTGTGATAGGCATTTCACAGCTGAACTCCCTCCTAATTAAACAAGGTTTTGGGAGCCACAGTAATAACAAGGCATTAAAGGTCCGGACTCTATTGTGGGGGCCCTCTCTCAAAAGGGATTATAATTTTCTTTCATTTGGGAGTTACTGAGAAATCTAAATCCACTTTAGTTCAGTTCCCCAGCTGACACGTGATTCTGAATGGACATTTCAAACTTTTTTAACAAATCAAAAACTGAAAAATTGGGCGTGCAAAATTATTCAGCCCCCTTAAGTTAATACTTTGTAGCGCCACCTTTTGCTGCGATTACAGCTGTAATTCGCTTGGGGTATGTCTCTATCAGTTTTGCACATCGAGAGACTGACATTTTTTCCCATTCCTCCTTGCAAAACAGCTCGAGCTCAGTGAGGTTGGATGGAGAGCATTTGTGAACAGCAGTTTTCAGTTCTTTCCACAGATTCTCGATTGGATTCAGGTCTGGACTTTGACTTGGCCATTCTAACACCTGGATATGTTTATTTTTGAACCATTCCATTGTAGATTTTGCTTTATGTTTTGGATCATTGTCTTGTTGGAAGACAAATCTCCGTCCCAGTCTCAGGTCTTTTGCAGACTCCATCAGGTTTTCTTCCAGAATGGTCCTGTATTTGGCTCCATCCATCTTCCCATCAATTTTAACCATCTTCCCTGTCCCTGCTGAAGAAAAGCAGGCCCAAACCATGATGGTGCCACCACCATGTTTGACAGTGGGGATGGTGTGTTGCTTTTACGCCAAACATAACGTTTTGCATTGTTGCCAAAAAGTTCAATTTTGGTTTCATCTGACCAGAGCACCTTCTTCCACGTTTGTGTCTCCCAGGTGGCTTGGGGCAAACTTTAACCAACACTTTTTATGGATATCTTTAAGAAATGGCTTTCTTCTTGCCACTCTTCCATAAAGGCCAGATTTGTGCAATATACGACTGATTGTTGTCCTATGGACAGAGTCTCCCACCTCAGCTGTAGATCTCTGCAGTTCATCCAGAGTGATCATGGGCCTCTTGGTTGCATCTCTGATCAGTTTTCTCCTTGTATGAGCTGAAAGTTTAGAGGAACGGCCAGGTCTTGGTAGATTTGCAGTGGTCTGATACTCCTTCCATTTCAATATTATCGCTTGCACAGTGCTCCTTGGGATGTTTAAAGCTTGGGAAATCTTTTTGTATCCAAATCCGGTTTTAAACTTCTTCACAACAGTATCTCGGACCTGCCTGGTGTGTTCCTTGTTCTTCATGATGCTCTCTGCGCATTTAACGGACCTCTGAGACTATCACAGTGCAGGTGCATTTATACGGAGACTTGATTACACACAGGTGGATTGTATTTATCATCATTAGTCATTTAGGTCAACATTGGATCATTCAGAGATCCTCACTGAACTTCTGGAGAGAGTTTGCTGCACTGAAAGTAAAGGGGCTGAATAATTTTGCACGCCCAATTTTTCAGTTTTTGATTTGTTAAAAAAGTTTGAAATATCCAATAAATGTCGTTCCACTTCATGATTGTGTCCCACTTGTTGTTGATTCTTCACAAAAAAATACAGTTTTATATCTTTATGTTTGAAGCCTGAAATGTGGCAAAAGGTCGCAAAGTTCAAGGGGGCCGAATACTTTCGCAAGGCACTGTATCTATGAGGGTGCCCGTGTTTACGGATTTGAGGTTATATCTGGTAGGTTCATTGATAAATTGTGTGAGATTGAGGGCATCAAGTTTAGATTGTAGGATGGCCGGGGTGTTAAGCATGTCCCAGTTTAGGTCACCTAGCAGCACGAGTTCAGAAGATAGATGGGGGCAATCAAATCACATATGGTGTTGAGGGAACAGCTGGGGGCAGAGGGTGGTCTATAGCAAGTGGCAACGGTGAGAGACTTGTTTCTGGAAAGGTTAATTTTTAGAAGTAGAAGCTCAAATTGTTTGGGTACAGACCTGGATAGTAAGACAGAACTCTGCAGGTTATCTTTGCAGTAAATTGCAACACCGCCCCCTTTGGCAGTTCTATCTTGTCGGAAAATTTTATAGTTAGGGATGGAAATTTCAAGGTTTTTGGTGGTCTTCCTAAGCCAGGATTCAGACACGGCTAGGACTTCCGGATTGGTGGAGTGTGCTAGGGCTGGACGCCTAGTACGTTCAGAACAGAGAGTAAAAGGAGCAGATTTCTGGGCACGGTAGAATATATGTTTAAGGCATAATGTACAGACAACGGTATAGTAGGATGTGAATACAGTGGGGGTAAACCTGTGCACATAGTGATAATGAAAGAGATATTGTCTCTAGAAATAGCATTTAAACCAGGTGATGTCACTGCGTGTGTGGGGGGTGGAACTAAATTGTTAGCCGAGGCGTGTTGAGCAGTGCTAGAGGCTCTACAGTGAAATAAAACAATAGTTACAAACCAGAACAGCAATCGACACGGCATGGTGACGTTAGGGAAAGGCATGCGTAGCCGGGTGATAATACAAGTCCAGTGCGTGGCTTCAAGCAGCTAGCGGCATTGAAGCCATAGTCGTGAAGTGTGTGGCTTCAAGCAGCTAGCGGAATTGAAGCCATAGTCGTGATAAAGAATGAAGAAAGAGAGCATCTAAATACAGACCCAACAAAACATGATGGGAGGCTCCGTGATAAATTTAACTTGTTGGCCGAGTCACATCCTTTGGTTTGACATTGTGTCCATCCACCAAATATAAGTCTGTTGTGTAACTATGCCACTCCTCAACAGCACCCAGTCAAGTGCTGTAAAACAATGGCTTGCCATTTCAGTCCATTCTGCTGCTATTTGCACATTAAAGACTATGAATGGAGTAGAGTTAAGTGTGCGTGTGTAGTGGGTGCATGCATTAAATGCTCAAATTCAATAAACAATGTATTTGTCCATATGTTGACACCTTCAGTGTATGGTTGACTCTGTAGGTGCTACGTGGACAGCAGTACGGCCGGAGCTGTGATGTGTGGAGTGTGGGCTGTGCCGTCATCGAGATGACGTGTGCCAAGCCCCCCTGGAACGCAGAGAAACACTCCAACCATCTGGCCCTCATATTCAAGGTACCGTCAACACAATAATTGTGGTCCTGTATGGCTCAGTTGGTAGAGCATGGTGCTTGAAATGTCAGGATTGTAGGTTTGATTCCTGGGGCCACCCAATGTGAAAAATGTATGCACGCATGACTATAAGTCTCTTTGAATAAAAGTGTCTGCTAAAGGGCATTTATTATTGTTATAATTAAAGCCACAAGGTTAGGATTTTAAGGAAACCATGTCCAGTCACTTAGATATGTGATCAATTTGTCTTCAGGACCAGAAATATCCTCTACCTAGACATTTTATTGTTGGTCTTTAGCATTATCATTGAATATGATAATGGGCGGCAGGGTAGCCTAGCGGTTAGAGCGTTGGACTAGTAACCGAAAGGTTGCAAGTTCAAATCCCCGAGCTGAAAAGGTTCAAATCTGTCATTCTGCCCCTGAACAGGCAGTTCCACTGTTCCTAGGCCAAAATAAGAATGTGTTCTTAACTGACTTGCCTAGTAAAATATGTGACCCACAAAAAACTGCACAATCAGTGTTTTCCCCAACTAGATGGAGTTGTCACTCTCTGCTTGTAAGGCTGAACTGTGAAATAATTCACAGGATAGACTGTTACAACATTACTTTATATTGATTGATGTACACACATATAGCTGTAAAGACTCACGTATAGTTGTAAAAGACATACAGTACTCTAGTGACTTCATAAAGCATTCATACCCCTTGACTTGTTCCACATTTTTTTGTGTTACAGCCTGAATTCAAAATGGATTAAATATTTGTTACCCCATAATGACGAAGTGAAAACATGTTTTTAAAAATGTTTGCTAATTTATTGAAAATTAAGAAATATCTATATATTATATTCTATATTCAGACACCTAAGTCAATACTTCATAGAAACAAACACCTTCGGCAGCGATTACAGCTGTGAATATTTCTTGATAAGTCTCTAAGACCTTTCCACAACTGGATTGTGCAACATTTGCCCACTATTTAAAAAAAAGAAGTATTCAATCTCTGTCAAATTGGTTGTTTATCATTGCTAGACAACAACTTTGCCACTCAGGAACATTCACTGTCTTCTTGGTAAGCAACTCCAGTGTAGATTTGGCCTTGTTTTTAGGTTTAGGTTTCTCTTGCTGAAAAGTTCATTAATCTCCCAGTGTCTGATGGAAAGCAGAAAGCAGACTGAATCATGTTTTCCTCCAGGATTTTGCCTGTGCTTAGCTCCATTCCATTTATTTTTTTATCATGAAAAACTCCCCAGTCCTTTAGAATTTCAAGCATACCCATAACTATACTTGAAAATATGGGGTGTGGTACTCAGTAATGTGTTGTATTGGATTTGCTTCCTTCAATTTCACTTTGTCAATTAGGTTAGTATTGTGGAATAACTGCAATGTTGTTGGTCCATCCTCAGTTTTCTACTGTCACAGCCATTAAACTGTAACTGTTTTAAAGTCACCATTGGCCTCTTTCCGGCAGTTAGGAAGGACGCCCGTATCTTTGTAGTGACTGGGTGTATTGATACACCATCCAAAGTGTAATTAATAACTTCACCGTGCTCAAAGAGATATTCAATGTCTGCTTTTTAAAATGTTTACCCATCTACCGATAGGTGCCCTTATTTGCGAGGAATTGGAATACCTCCCTGGTTTTTGTGTTTGAATCTGTGTTTTAAAATGTACTGCTTCACTGAGACCTTACAGATAATTGTTAAGGTCATATTGAAAAACATAATTCCACATAATTCCACTTTCAGGCAGAATTTTATGAGATTTGAGAACATATTGTGAATGATTTTAGATCATTCCTCTATGCAGAGTCTTTCCAGATCCTTGATATCCTTCGCCTGCGCTGATGGACTGCCCGGCAGGTAGTCTAGTGGTTAGAGCGTTGGGCCAGTACCTGAAAGGTTGCTGGATTGAATCCCTGAGCTGACAAGGTACAAATCTGTTTTTCTGCCACTGAGCAAGGCAGTGAACCCACTGTTCCCTGCCGCCGAGGACGTGGATGTTGATTATGGCAGCCGCCCGCACCTCTCTGATTGAGAGGGGTTGGGTTAAATGTGGAAGACACATTTCAGTTGAATCCATTCAGTTGTACCACTGACTAGGTATCCCCCTTTCTTCAATTCAAACCACAGGTTTTCAATAACCAGGTTTCTATCCAACATTTTTATGCGAGTAAAGTACATTTCGGATATCAAATGTCATGACAAGCTTGATGGGATCAGCAATTTGACAGTAAACTTTCCACATACAGTATTGACCCCAAAAAATACCCTAGAAAAGGTGGGATATTTTTAAGTGAGAAATAAAAACGCTTTATATGCAAATATTGATATAACAACCATCATATTGAAGTAAATTGCTCTCCTTCACTGCAGCCGAGGTGAGTAAGACATTTAAACGTGTTAACCCTCGCAAGGCTGCAGGCCCAGACGGCATCCCCAGCCGCGCCCTCAGAGCATGCGCAGACCAGCTGGCCGGTGTGTTTACGGACATATTCAATCAATCCCTATACCAGTCTGCTGTTCCCACATGCTTCAAGAGGGCCACCATTGTTCCTGTTCCCAAGAAAGCTAAGGTAACTGAGCTAAACGACTACCGCCCCGTAGCACTCACTTCCGTCATCATGAAGTGCTTTGAGAGACTAGTCAAGGACCATATCACCTCCACCCTACCTGACACCCTAGACCCACTCCAATTTGCTTACCGCCCAAATAGGTCCACAGACGATGCAATCTCAACCACACTGCACACCGCCCTAACCCATCTGGACAAGAGGAATACCTATGTGAGAATGCTGTTCATTGACTACAGCTCGGCATTCAACACCATAGTACCCTCCAAGCTCGTCATCAAGCTCGAGACCCTGGGTCTCGACCCCGCCCTGTGCAACTGGGTACTGGACTTCCTGACGGGCCGCCCCCAGGTGGTGAGGGTAGGCAACAACATCTCCTCCCCGCTGATCCTCAACACTGGGGCCCCACAAGGGTGCGTTCTGAGCCCTCTCCTGTACTCCCTGTTCACCCACGACTGCGTGGCCACGCACGCCTCCAACTCAATCATCAAGTTTGCGGACGACACAACAGTGGTAGGCTTGATTACCAACAACGACGAGACGGCCTACAGGGAGGAGGTGAGGGCCCTCGGAGTGTGGTGTCAGGAAAATAACCTCACACTCAACGTCAACAAAACTAAGGAGATGATTGTGGACTTCAGGAAACAGCAGAGGGAACACCCCCCTATCCACATCGATGGAACAGTAGTGGAGAGGGTAGCAAGTTTTAAGTTCCTCGGCATACACATCACAGACAAACTGAATTGGTCCACTCACACAGACAGCATTGTGAAGAAGGCGCAGCAGCGCCTCTTCAACCTCAGGAGGCTGAAGAAATTTGGCTTGTCACCAAAAGCACTCACAAACTTCTACAGATGCACAATCGAGAGCATCCTGGCGGGCTGTATCACCGCCTGGTACGGCAACTGCTCCGCCCTCAACCGTAAGGCTCTCCAGAGGGTGGTGAGGTCTGCACAACGCATCACCGGGGGCAAACTACCTGCCCTCCAGGACACCTACACCACCCGATGTCACAGGAAGGCCATAAAGATCATCAAGGACATCAACCACCCGAGCCACTGCCTGTTCACCCCGCTATCATCCAGAAGGCGAGGTCAGTACAGGTGCATCAAAGCTGGGACCGAGAGACTGAAAAACAGCTTCTATCTCAAGGCCATCAGACTGTTAAACAGCCACCACTAACATTGAGTGGCTGCTGCCAACACACTGACACTGACTCAACTCCAGCCACTTTAATAATGGGAATTGATGGGAAATGATGTAAATATATCACTAGCCACTTTAAACAATGCTACCTTATATAATGTTACTTACCCTACATTATTAATCTCATATGCATACGTATATACTGTACTCTATATCATCGACTGTATCCTTATGTAATACATGTATCACTAGCCACTTTAAACTATGCCACTTTGTTTACATACTCATCTCATTTGTACATACTGTACTCGATACCATCTACTGTATCTTGCCTATGCTGCTCTGTACCATCACTCATTCATATATCCTTATGTACATATTCTTTATCCCCTTACACTGTGTACAAGACAGTAGTTTTGGAATTGTTAGTTAGATTACTTGTTGGTTATTACTGCATTGTCGGAACTAGAAGCACAAGCATTTCGCTACACTCGCATTAACATCTGCTAACCATGTGTATGTGACAAATAAAATTTGATTTGATTTGATTTGAATTCTAGCCACAGAGTGATATTGTCTGGTCCTCCCACTATGACTTTGGAAAGCATGCAGTTTATTAGTCTGCAGATTAAATAAATTATGATGAACTTCACAGGGTAATGAGCTTCACACTCCAATAAATATCTTATTCTGGTGACATAATGATTGATGCTTGGCTGTCCATAATCTCATCATGTTCAGTTGAAGTCAGAAGTTTACATACACCTTAGCCAAATACATTAAAACTCAGTTTTTCACAATTCCTGATATTTAATCCTAGTAAGAATTCCCTGTCTTAGGTCAGTTAGGATCACCACTTTATTTTAAGAATGTGAAATGTTGAGAGAATGTAATAGTAGAGAGAATGATTTATTTCAGGTTTTATTTCTTTCATCACATTCCCAGTGGGTCAGAAGTTTACATACACTCAAATCGTATTTGGTAGCTTTGCCTTTAAATTGTTTAACTCGGGTCAAATGTTTTTGGTAGCCTTCCACAACCTTCCCACAATAAGTTGCGTGAATCTTGGCCCATTCCTCCTGACAGAGCTGGTGTAACTGAGTCAGGTTTGTAGTCCTCCTTGCACGCACACGCTTTTTCAGATCTGCCACACAAATTTTCTATAGGATTGAGGTCAGGGCTTTGTGATGGCAACTCCAATAACTTGACTTTGCTGTCCATAAGCCATTTTTCACAACTTTGGAAGTATGCTTGGTGTCATTGTCCATTTGGAAGACCCATTTGCTACCAAGCTTCCTGCCTGACTGATGTCTTGAGATGTTGCTTCAATATATCCACATAATTTTCCTATCTCATGATGCCATCTATTTTGTGAAGTGTACCAGTCCCTCCTGCAGCAAAGCACCCCCACAACATGATGCTGCCACCCCCATGCATCAAGGATGGGATGGTGTTCTTTGGCTTGCAAGCCTCACCCTTTTTCCTCCAAACATAATGATGGTCATTATGGCCAAACAGTTCTATTTTTGTTTCATCAGACCAAAGGACATTTCTCCAAAAAGTACGATCTTTGTCCCCATGTGCAGTTGCAAACCGTAGTCTGGCTTTTTTATGGTGGTTTTGGAGCAGTGGCTTCTTCCTTGCTGAGTGGCCTTTCAGGTTATGTCGATATAGGACTCGTTTTACTGTGGATATAGATACTTTTGTACCCTTTTTCTTCAGCATCTTCACAAGGTCCTTTGCTGTTGTTCTGGGATTGATTTGTGCTTTTCACACCAAAGTACGTTCATCTCTAGGAGACAGAACGCGTGTTCTTCCTGAGCGGTATGACGGCTGCGTGGTCCCATAGTGTTTATACTTGCGTACTATTGTTTGTACAGGTACAGGTGCGTGGTACCTTCAGGCATTTGGAAATTGCTCCCAAGGATGAACCAGACTTGTGGAGGTCTACAATTATTTTTCTGAGGTCTTGGCTTTTTTCTTTTGATTTTCCCATGATGTTAAGCAAAGAGGCACTGATTTTGAAGGTAGTCCTTGAAATACATCCACAGGTACACCTCCAATTGACTCAAATGATGTCAATTAGCCTATCAGGAGCTTCTAAAGCCAAAAGAAAAGAGCACAGTCAACTTAGTGTATGTTAACTTTTGACCCACTGGAATTGTAATACAGTGAATTATAAGTGAAATAATCTGTCTGTAAACAATTGTTGGAAAAATGACTTGTGTCATGCACAAAGTAGATGTTCTAACCGACTTGCCAAAACTATAGTTTGTTAACAAGAAATTTGTTGAGTGGTTGATAAACGAGTTCTAATGATTCCAACCTAATTGTATGTAAACTTCCAACTTCAACTGTATACGAGTGTAGGTGTTATGGACATTAGATAGTGTATAGTCCATAGATACTTTTGCTATTAGTTTTTTTCCAGATATCTATTTTATTTTACCTTTATTTAACTAGGCAAGTCAGTTAAGAACAAACTCTTATTTAGAATGACGGCCTCAGAACAGTTAACTGCCTTGTTCCGGGGCAGAACAACAGATTTTTACCTTGTCAGCTCAGGGATTCCATCTTGCAACCTTTCGGTTACTAGTCAAACGCTCTAACCACTAGGCTACCTGCCGCCCTATCATTCCCATCTCTTTAGTAAGAGAGTTCAATATCTTTGAAGATCTTAGGTTTGTGGTGGGGACTTGAGATGATTTGTCCAGGGTTGGGTTGAGGGTACAATTAAAATCTCCAGCCACCACTCCAAAGGAAACACAATGCTCATTGAACAGGGTTATAATTTTTGACATGAATGCAGGACTATCTGTGTTAGGGGCGTATATGTTTACGATAGTAAATGGTTGCCCATACAGTGACCCAGTTATCAAAATAAATCTCCCCCACAGATCAGATATGTTTTTGTCAATTATGAATGGAACATGCTTATGGATAAGAATGGCTGTGCCTCTACTGTTTGTTTGATTTGAAAGACGAGAAATCCCAATCTCCCACCCAAGCTCTGCAGAGTTTAGCAAGTTCACCATCACACAGGTGTGTCTCTTTTTTAATAGTGTGATGTTTGCTTTTTCCTTTTTAAGAACACATATCTTTTTCCATTTTATTGCATGACCTAGACCATGGCATGTCAGTAGATTTAAGGTACTAGTCAATGTCATCAAGCAGTAATCGAACTGTACTGAAAGTTATCTCTGGGTAAAGGTGGATTATAGTTACAGCTGTGATCATATAAAAGATAAGTAAATGGTGTACATAAAATAACAATCTCTGAACAATCTCTGAACACCCCAGCCGAGTTCCCAAACAACTCGACATATCCCTTTGGATCTATTAACCCCACGCTCAGTCTCAATTCTGTGTTCCAAAAAACGGGAACAATTTTGGACCAAATAAAACAGAAATTATGCAGCAAATCCTTAAAACTTCTTGACGCACCCATCCCGTTAGCGGGATCATTCTCATCAACATCCACTGAATTGCACAGCGCCAAATTCAAATTAAATTACAAAAAATATTAAATTTTCATGAAATCTGTCACGTTCTGACCTTATTTCCTTTGTTTTGTATTTATTTAGTATGGTCAGGGGCGTGAGTTGGGTGGGCAGTCTGTTTGTTTTTCTATGATTTGGGTATTTCTATGTTTCGGCCTAGTATGGTTCTCAATCAGAGGCAGGTGTCATTAGTTGTCTTTGATTGAGAATTATACTTAGGTAGCCTGGGTTTCACTGTGTGTTTGTGGGTGATTGTTCCTGTCTCTGTGTTTGCACCAGATAGGGCTGTTTTGAGTTTTCACATTTCTTGTTTTGTTAGTTATTTCATGTATAGTTCCTTCATTAAAGAACATGAATAACCACCACGCTGCATTTTGGTCCGCCTCTCCTTCAGATGAAGAAAACCGTTACAAAATCACAAGTGCAATATAGCAAAACACAGCTTAGCTTGTTGTTAACTTCTTATGGAATAGGGGACGGTTGCGTCCCACTTGGGCAAAAAACAGGGAAAATGCAGCGCGGCAAATTCAAAACAATTCTATAAAAATCTAACTTTCATTAAATCACAGATGTAAGATACTCAATTAAAGCTACACTCATTATGAATCCAGCCAACATGTCAGATTTTTAAAAGGCTTTTCGGCGAAAGCATAAGATGCTACTATCTGATGATAGCACAACAGTAAACAAAGAGAGAGAGGCATATTTCAACCCTGCAGGCGCAACACAAAACGTAGAAATAAAATATAAATCATGCCTTTACCTTTGACGAGCTTCTTTTTTTGGCACTCCAATATGTCCCATAGACATCACAATTGGTCCTTTTCATCGATTAATTCCGTCCATATATATCCAAAATGTCAATTTATTTGGCGCGTTTGAAAAAAAACAGCTTCCAAAATGCGCAACGCCACTGCAAAATATTTAAAACGTTGCCTATAAACTTTGCCAAAATATTTCAAACTACTTTTGTAATACAACTTTAGGTATTTTTAAACGTTAATAATCGATCAAATTGAAGAGGGGTCTATCTGTTTTCAATAGAGCACGAGAGGGAACTAACGCTACTTTTCAAGTCTTGGCCAACTCTCAACAGCGTTACCCTTTTCCAGGATGGCCCTACTTCTTCATTGCACAAATGAATAACCTCAACCAAATTCCAAAGACTGGTGACAACTGAAAACAAGTTGCTAAGAAATATTGTTTGCCAATGAGAACTCAGTGAACAGACAGAGACCTAAAAAAAAAAGTCTGAATGGTTAGTCCTCTGGGTTTTGCCTGCTACGTAAGTTCTGTTATACTCACAGACATGATTCAAACAGTTTTAGAAACTTTGGAGTGTTTCCTATCCAAATCTACTAATAATATGCATATCTTATATTCTTGGCATGAGTAGCAGGAAGTTGAAATTGGGCACGCTATTTATCCAAAAATGAAAATGCTGCCCCCTATACCTTTAGAAGTTAATCCTGGCGTGTCAGATTTCCATAAAGCTTTTCAGCGAAAGCATAACAAGCGTTTATGTAAGAACGTCTCTCTCAGTAGACAAAATATTACAAACAGCTAGCAGCCTAGCTGTTTAGTCAGGAATGTCAGAAAAGCAATAAATTAAATCGCCTTTGATGATCTTCGGATGTTTGCACTCACAAGACTCCCAGTTACACAATAAATGTTCCTTTTGTTCCATAAAGATTATTTTTATATCCAAAATACCTCCATTTGTTTGGCGCATTATGTTCAGAAATCCACAGACTCGAGCGGTCACGACATCGCAGACGAAAATTAGCATCCGTAAAGTGCGTAGAAAGATGTCAAATGTTTTTTATAATCAATCTTCAGGTTGTTTTTACAATATATAATCGATAATTTGCCAACCGGAATGTAGCTTCTTCCATAGGCGAGAGAGAGAAAATGGCAGTTGCGCATGAAAAACTCTATGTCTAAAGACTGTTCACAGCTTGAGGAAGCCATAGGAAAAGGAATCTGGTTGATATCCCTTGGAGGCAAGGCATCCAATGGAACAGAGAGCTTTCAGGAAAAACAGCACTTCCTTGTTTGATTTTCCTCAGGTTTTCGCCTGCAATATCAGTTCTGTTATACTCACAGACACTATTATGACAGTTTTGGAAACTTTAGAGTGTTTTCTATCCTAATCTGACAATTATTTGCATATTCTAGTTTCTGGGCCTAAGAAATTGGCAGTTTCAAATGGGTACGTTTTTTAGCCAAAAACGAAAATACTACTTAAGTTAAAATTAAGATGGATCTATAGGATAAGTTGTTTGTTTTTATTAAAACAAAATATCAACAGGATAAGGCCATGGGCATAAAATTGACACATTGAGGCTCCTGTTAGGTCTGTAAATGTGTCGTAATCGACAGGCTATAAATGGTGGAGGCCTATGTGAAAATGATAACTACCAATAATAACGAAAAGGGGAGAAAATAAATATAAAAGTTTAGTAGGCCTAGGTTAGGCTATAGGGCCTATCCCTCTCTCAGCTAAAATAAAATTAATTCAAATTAGATGGCTATGATCAAATCAAATTCAATCAAATTTATTTTATATAGCCCTTCGTACATCAGCTGATATCTCAAAGTGCTGTACAGAAACCCAGCCTAAAACCCCAAACAGCAAGCAATGCAGGTGAAGAAGCACGGTGGCTAGGAAAAACTCCCTAGAAAGGCCAAAACCTAGGAAGAAACCTAGAGAGGAACCAGGCTATGTGGGGTGGCCAGTCCTCTTCTGGCTGTGCCGGGTGGAGATTATAACAAAACATGGTCAAGATGTTCAAATGTTCATAAATGACCAGCATGGTCGAATAATAATAAGGCAGAATAGTTGAAACTGGAGCAGCAGCACAGTCAGGTGGACTGGGGACAGCAAGGAGTCATCATGTCAGGTATTCCTGGGGCATGGTCCTAGGGCTCAGGTCCTCCGAGAGAGAGAAAGAAAGAGAGAATTAGAGAGAGCATATGTGGGATGGCCAGTCCTCTTCTGGCTGTGCCGGGTGGAGATTATAACAGAACATGGCCAAGATGTTCAAATGTTCATAAATGATCAGCATGGTCGAATAATAATAAGGCAGAACAGTTGAAACTGGAGCAGCAGCACAGCCAGGTGGACTGGGGACAGCAAGGAGTCATCATGTCAGGTAGTCCTGGGGCATGGTCCTAGGGCTCAGGTCCTCCGAGAGAGAGAAAGAGAGAAGGAGAGAATTAGAGAACGCACACTTAGATTCACACAGGACACCGAATAGGACAGGAGAAGTACTCCAGATATAACAAACTGACCCTAGCCCCCCGACACATAAACTACTGCAGCATAAATACTGGAGGCTGAGACAGGAGGGGTCAGGAGACACTGTGGCCCACTCCGAGGACACCCCCGGACAGGGCCAAACAGGAAGGATATAACCCCACCCACTTTGCCAAAGCACAGCCCCCACACCACTAGAGGGATATCTTCAACCACCAACTTACCATCCTGAGACAAGGCTGAGTATAGCCCACAAAGACCTCCGCCACGGCACAACTTAAGGGGGGGGGGGGGGGGGGGGGGGGGCGCCAACCCAGACAGGATGACCACATCAGTGACTCAACCCACTCAGGTGACGCACCTCCTCCAGGGACGGCATGAGAGAGCCCCAGTAAAGCCAGTGACTCAGCCCCTGTAATAGGGTTAGAGGCAGAGAATCCCAGTGGAAAGAGGGGAACCGGCCAGGCAGAGACAGCAAGGGTGGTTCGTTGCTCCAGAGCCTTTCCGTTCACCCTCCCACTCCTGGGCCAGACTACACTCAATCATATGACCCACTGAAGAGATGAGTCTTCAGTAGAGACTTAAAGGTTGAGACCGAGTTTGCGTCTCTGACATGGGTAGGCAGACCGTTCCATAAAAATGGAGCTCTATAGGAGAAAGCCCTGCCTCCAGCTGTTTGCTTAAAAATTCTAGGGACAATTAGGAGGCCTGCGTCTTGTGACCGTAGCGTACGTGTAGGTATGTACGGCAGGACCAAATCAGAGAGATAGATAGGAGCAAGCCCATGTAATGCTTTGTAGGTTAGCAGTAAAACCTTGAAATCAGCCCTTGCTTTGACAGGAAGCCAGTGTAGAGAGGCTAGCACTGGAGTAATATGATCAAATTTTTTGGTTCTAGTCAGGATTCTAGCAGCCGTATTTAGCACTAACTGAAGTTTATTTAGTGCTTTATCCGGGTAGCCGGAAAGTAGAGCATTGCAGTAGTCTAACCTGGAAGTGACAAAAGCATGGATTAATTTTTCTGCATCATTTTTGGACAGAAAGTTCCTGATTTTTGCAATGTTACGTAGATGGAAAAAAGCTGTCCTTGAAATGGTCTTGATATGTTCTTCAAAAGAGAGATCAGGGTCCAGAGTAACGCCGAGGTCCTTCACAGTTTTATTTGAGACGACTGTACAACCATTAAGATTAATTGTCAGATTCAACAGAAGATCTCTTTGTTTCTTGGGACCTAGAACAAGCATCTCTGTTTTGTCCGAGTTTAAAAGTAGAAAGTTTGCAGCCATCCACTTCCTTATGTCTGAAACACATTCTTCTAGCAAGGGCAATTTTGGGGCTTCACCATGTTTAATTGAAATGTACAGCTGTGTGTCATCTGCATAGCAGTGAAAGTTAACATTATGTTTTCGAATAACATCCCCAAGAGGTAAAATATATAGTGAAAATGATGATGACATTTCGCGGGGCGTGTGGGTCATTGGATGGCGGCTATATGTCGTCTTACCTCCTTTATTAATAACAGTAATCACTTTCAATCATTGGTCCATTTCTCAGTGGCCAGCATTGTCCTTCAAAAAATGTTTTGCCCTCTTCGGGAGTTTTGAAGTGTAGCAGGGCTCCTTGGTGAAGAATCCTGAGCCTCTCCTTCAGATGAAGAAAGCCGTTACAAAATCACAAGTGCAATATAGCAAAACACAGCTTAGCTTGTTGTTAACTTCTTATGGAATAGGGGACGGTTGCGTCCCACTTGGGCAAAAAACAGGGAAAATGCAGCGCGGCAAATTCAAAACAATTCTATAAAAATCTAACTTTCATTAAATCACAGATGTAAGATACTCAATTAAAGCTACACTCATTATGAATCCAGCCAACATGTCAGATTTTTAAAAGGCTTTTCGGCGAAAGCATAAGATGCTACTATCTGATGATAGCACAACAGTAAACAAAGAGAGAGAGGCATATTTCAACCCTGCAGGCGCAACACAAAACGTAGAAATAAAATATAAATCATGCCTTTACCTTTGACGAGCTTCTTTTTTTGGCACTCCAATATGTCCCATAGACATCACAATTGGTCCTTTTCATCGATTAATTCCGTCCATATATATCCAAAATGTCAATTTATTTGGCGCGTTTGAAAAAAAACAGCTTCCAAAATGCGCAACGCCACTGCAAAATATTTAAAACGTTGCCTATAAACTTTGCCAAAATATTTCAAACTACTTTTGTAATACAACTTTAGGTATTTTTAAACGTTAATAATCGATCAAATTGAAGAGGGGTCTATCTGTTTTCAATAGAGCACGAGAGGGAACTAACGCTACTTTTCAAGTCTTGGCCAACTCTCAACAGCGTTACCCTTTTCCAGGATGGCCCTACTTCTTCATTGCACAAATGAATAACCTCAACCAAATTCCAAAGACTGGTGACAACTGAAAACAAGTTGCTAAGAAATATTGTTTGCCAATGAGAACTCAGTGAACAGACAGAGACCTAAAAAAAAAAGTGTGAATGGTTAGTCCTCTGGGTTTTGCCTGCTACGTAAGTTCTGTTATACTCACAGACATGATTCAAACAGTTTTAGAAACTTTGGAGTGTTTCCTATCCAAATCTACTAATAATATGCATATCTTATATTCTTGGCATGAGTAGCAGGAAGTTGAAATTGGGCACGCTATTTATCCAAAAATGAAAATGCTGCCCCCTATACCTTTAGAAGTTAATCCTGGCGTGTCAGATTTCCATAAAGCTTTTCAGCGAAAGCATAACAAGCGTTTATGTAAGAACGTCTCTCTCAGTAGACAAAATATTACAAACAGCTAGCAGCCTAGCTGTTTAGTCAGGAATGTCAGAAAAGCAATAAATTAAATCGCCTTTGATGATCTTCGGATGTTTGCACTCACAAGACTCCCAGTTACACAATAAATGTTCCTTTTGTTCCATAAAGATTATTTTTATATCCAAAATACCTCCATTTGTTTGGCGCATTATGTTCAGAAATCCACAGACTCGAGCGGTCACGACATCGCAGACGAAAATTAGCATCCGTAAAGTGCGTAGAAAGATGTCAAATGTTTTTTATAATCAATCTTCAGGTTGTTTTTACAATATATAATCGATAATTTGCCAACCGGAATGTAGCTTCTTCCATAGGCGAGAGAGAGAAAATGGCAGTTGCGCATGAAAAACTCTATGTCTAAAGACTGTTCACAGCTTGAGGAAGCCATAGGAAAAGGAATCTGGTTGATATCCCTTGGAGGCAAGGCATCCAATGGAACAGAGAGCTTTCAGGAAAAACAGCACTTCCTTGTTTGATTTTCCTCAGGTTTTCGCCTGCAATATCAGTTCTGTTATACTCACAGACAATATTATGACAGTTTTGGAAACTTTAGAGTGTTTTCTATCCTAATCTGACAATTATTTGCATATTCTAGTTTCTGGGCCTGAGAAATTGGCAGTTTCAAATGGGTACGTTTTTTAGCCAAAAACGAAAATACTACTTAAGTTAAAATTAAGATGGATCTATAGGATAAGTTGTTTGTTTTTATTAAAACAAAATATCAACAGGATAAGGCCATGGGCATAAAATTGACACATTGAGGCTCCTGTTAGGTCTGTAAATGTGTCGTAATCGACAGGCTATAAATGGTGGAGGCCTATGTGAAAATGATAACTACCAATAATAACGAAAAGGGGAGAAAATAAATATAAAAGTTTAGTAGGCCTAGGTTAGGCTATAGGGCCTATCCCTCTCTCAGCTAAAATAAAATTAATTCAAATTAGATGGCTATGATCAAATCAAATTCAATCAAATTTATTTTATATAGCCCTTCGTACATCAGCTGATATCTCAAAGTGCTGTACAGAAACCCAGCCTAAAACCCCAAACAGCAAGCAATGCAGGTGAAGAAGCACGGTGGCTAGGAAAAACTCCCTAGAAAGGCCAAAACCTAGGAAGAAACCTAGAGAGGAACCATGCTATGTGGGGTGGCCAGTCCTCTTCTGGCTGTGCCGGGTGGAGATTATAACAAAACATGGTCAAGATGTTCAAATGTTCATAAATGACCAGCATGGTCGAATAATAATAAGGCAGAATAGTTGAAACTGGAGCAGCAGCACAGTCAGGTGGACTGGGGACAGCAAGGAGTCATCATGTCAGGTATTCCTGGGGCATGGTCCTAGGGCTCAGGTCCTCCGAGAGAGAGAAAGAAAGAGAGAATTAGAGAGAGCATATGTGGGATGGCCAGTCCTCTTCTGGCTGTGCCGGGTGGAGATTATAACAGAACATGGCCAAGATGTTCAAATGTTCATAAATGATCAGCATGGTCGAATAATAATAAGGCAGAACAGTTGAAACTGGAGCAGCAGCACAGCCAGGTGGACTGGGGACAGCAAGGAGTCATCATGTCAGGTAGTCCTGGGGCATGGTCCTAGGGCTCAGGTCCTCCGAGAGAGAGAAAGAGAGAAGGAGAGAATTAGAGAACGCACACTTAGATTCACACAGGACACCGAATAGGACAGGAGAAGTACTCCAGATATAACAAACTGACCCTAGCCCCCCGACACATAAACTACTGCAGCATAAATACTGGAGGCTGAGACAGGAGGGGTCAGGAGACACTGTGGCCCACTCCGAGGACACCCCCGGACAGGGCCAAACAGGAAGGATATAACCCCACCCACTTTGCCAAAGCACAGCCCCCACACCACTAGAGGGATATCTTCAACCACCAACTTACCATCCTGAGACAAGGCTGAGTATAGCCCACAAAGACCTCCGCCACGGCACAACTTAAGGGGGGGGGGGGGGGGGGGGGGGGGCGCCAACCCAGACAGGATGACCACATCAGTGACTCAACCCACTCAGGTGACGCACCTCCTCCAGGGACGGCATGAGAGAGCCCCAGTAAAGCCAGTGACTCAGCCCCTGTAATAGGGTTAGAGGCAGAGAATCCCAGTGGAAAGAGGGGAACCGGCCAGGCAGAGACAGCAAGGGTGGTTCGTTGCTCCAGAGCCTTTCCGTTCACCCTCCCACTCCTGGGCCAGACTACACTCAATCATATTACCCACTGAAGAGATGAGTCTTCAGTAGAGACTTAAAGGTTGAGACCGAGTTTGCGTCTCTGACATGGGTAGGCAGACCGTTCCATAAAAATGGAGCTCTATAGGAGAAAGCCCTGCCTCCAGCTGTTTGCTTAAAAATTCTAGGGACAATTAGGAGGCCTGCGTCTTGTGACCGTAGCGTACGTGTAGGTATGTACGGCAGGACCAAATCAGAGAGATAGATAGGAGCAAGCCCATGTAATGCTTTGTAGGTTAGCAGTAAAACCTTGAAATCAGCCCTTGCTTTGACAGGAAGCCAGTGTAGAGAGGCTAGCACTGGAGTAATATGATCAAATTTTTTGGTTCTAGTCAGGATTCTAGCAGCCGTATTTAGCACTAACTGAAGTTTATTTAGTGCTTTATCCGGGTAGCCGGAAAGTAGAGCATTGCAGTAGTCTAACCTGGAAGTGACAAAAGCATGGATTAATTTTTCTGCATCATTTTTGGACAGAAAGTTCCTGATTTTTGCAATGTTACGTAGATGGAAAAAAGCTGTCCTTGAAATGGTCTTGATATGTTCTTCAAAAGAGAGATCAGGGTCCAGAGTAACGCCGAGGTCCTTCACAGTTTTATTTGAGACGACTGTACAACCATTAAGATTAATTGTCAGATTCAACAGAAGATCTCTTTGTTTCTTGGGACCTAGAACAAGCATCTCTGTTTTGTCCGAGTTTAAAAGTAGAAAGTTTGCAGCCATCCACTTCCTTATGTCTGAAACACATTCTTCTAGCAAGGGCAATTTTGGGGCTTAACCATGTTTAATTGAAATGTACAGCTGTGTGTCATCTGCATAGCAGTGAAAGTTAACATTATGTTTTCGAATAACATCCCCAAGAGGTAAAATATATAGTGAAAATGATGATGACATTTCGCGGGGCGTGTGGGTCATTGGATGGCGGCTATATGTCGTCTTACCTCCTTTATTAATAACAGTAATCACTTTCAATCATTGGTCCATTTCTCAGTGGCCAGCATTGTCCTTCAAAAAATGTTTTGCCCTCTTCGGGAGTTTTGAAGTGTAGCAGGGCTCCTTGGTGAAGAATCCTGAGCTTGTTTTGGTATTCCCCTAAAGATGCCTCAGTCAATGGAGTATTTCTTCACCTCGTCAAACTCTCTGCGCTTTCGCCGTATACCAGCGGACAGATCTTGGTGTAAGGTTAGTTTGACATTACCCACTGTAATGGTGTTGATTTTTGCCGCCTGTAGGACTCGTTCCTTGTTGGTGAATCTCAGGAAACATATGGTGATTGGGCACAGTGGTTGTCTGGCTGCTGGTGGGGGCCTTAGTGCTCGGTGAGCTCTCTCCAGTTCTATGGACCTGTCGGTGGACAGGTGGAGCCACTCAGGAAGTTTGTCTTGCAGGTAGCGGATCAGTGGCATGTTTACCTCTTCTTTTTTGGCCAGGTTTAATAGGAACACAATTATTCCTTCGCCCCCTATTTTCCAGGTCCTCTGTTTTCTCTTCCAGATGGTCTATTTTCTTTTTAGCAGATGCTATTGTTTCCATGGCATCTGCCAGTGACTTTTCCACGGATAGGAATCACCCCTCTGCCTCATCCAGGCGCCCCGTGTTGATGCTTATCTTGTTGTTGATGTCAGGCAAAGCATTTCAGGGTTGTCATCTTGCCCCCTATCACTCTGAGCTGAGATCATTTTGATCTAATTTGATGTTGAGTTCTGTACGTTGGGATCTTAGCTCAGAAAGGATGTCTTCAATGGAGTGAGAGGTTGGCAGTTGTTGGCCCTCGCGAGGGGACGGGTCCTCTTGCTCCTAGCTAATGGCACTATCTTTTTCTGTAGCTAGCTGTTTCTTGGAGGCTTTTTCCATGGCTATTGGTCGAGTCTGGGTAAAAATGTCACCTGTAATGTCGCCTTTTGTAGCCTCCATGATTTTTTGACTAAAGCTAAAGGAGTTTGAACTTGAAGTGGGGGTAAGATTAGGAATTGGAAACTACTTGTGCGGAGCTCTTAGTTCATGCGGCCATCTCGTTCAAGGGTCACGTGATCCCCCTATAGCTCAGTATTTCAATTGTTTATTTTCTACAGTCATTTTTGCTCATCTTTATCAAGGGTGTCAATAATTTCGGGACACCACTGTATATATAGCTGAAAAAGCACCCTATTGGCCTTCCTCTTTCATCCAAAGTCCTTGTGGTTGATTGGGTTTCTACAGTATCATAACTTCACCCTTACCTCCTCTCTCCCTCTCCCCCAGATTGCGAGTGCCACCTGTGCACCCTCCATCCCTCCCCAGCTGACTGCGGGCCTGAGGGACGTCACCCTGCGCTGCCTGGAGCTGCAGCCCACGGACCGTCCCCCCTCCAGGGAACTCCTCAAGCACCCCATCTTCCGTCTCAACTGGTAGTCCCCAACATCCTCCCCCAGTCCACTACCCTCCCTATCCCAAAGCGTCCGTACGGAAATACTACTGAAGGCCTAGCCAAGCCTGCTTTCTCTCCTCCTCTAAACGCTTCCAATCAGACCAACCTCCCTAACCGCTACCATTACCACCTTCCTTGCACCCCAGACCCTCCCCAGTCAAGAGTGGAGGGCCTGTGATGGACAGTAGTATCTGGGCCCTTCTCTGTCCCTCCCTTCTACTATGGCCTCAAACTGCTGTATCTTAGCACAAAATGCAAAAAGCAAGTCGCAAAATTTCTACTACGAAAATGGTGCATTCTTAGTCACAGAGCCATGTTGGTATACTGTAGTCTGTATTGCTCTTCAAGGCTTTGTTCTGGTAATGAAATGGTTCCTTAAGCACTTCCGTAGCCATTTTGCAGTGCCGCAAAGGTTTCAAGAAGTTATTCCCATTTTAACCCGTGAGTCAAAAATAAGTCCTTAGAACCACAAATGGAAGACGATGGAGTAAAGATGGTTTTTATCACTTATGTTGTATCGTCTGGTCATAAGTCCCAGAAGAAAATCGTAATGAAGCGGTTTATTCGGTTGATTTTGTGCATAACTGCGTTTCTACAAAGATGCCTTTAAAATGTGCATTTTACTGTTGGGCCATCAAGCTTAGTCGAATAATCATGAAGATCACTTAAGTGTTTCAGGGATTGCTGACATATCTAACAGAAACTTTGCTAGTTTGGCAAGCTTAACACTGAATGTGAACGCTTATGATGCCGGTATTTGTCTGAACTGTTTTTTTGTTTTTAAGATTTTGTTTTTAAGACATGAAAAGACATAAAACGTTTTAGAACACCTACTCATTCAAGGGTTTTTATTTATTTTTAGTATTTTCTACATTGTAGAATAATAGTGAAGACATCAACACTATGAAATTACACGAATGGAATCATGTAGGAACCAAAAAAGTGTTAAACGAATTAAAATATATTTTCTTCAAATAGCCACCCTTTGACTTGATGACAGCTTTGCATACTCTTGGCATTCTCTCAACCAGCTTCATGAGGTTGTCACCTGGAATGCATTTCAATTAACAGGTGTGCCTTGTTAAAAATGTATTTGTGGAATTTCTTTCCTTCTTAATACGTTTGAGCCAATCAGTTGTGTTGTGACAAGGTAGGGGTGGTATACAGAAGATAGCCCTATTTGGTAAAAGACTCAATCCATATTATGCCAAGAATAGCTCAAATAAGCAAAGAGAAACAACAGTCCATCATTACTTTAAAACTCCTTCAAGACTGTTGGAAAAGCATTCCATGTGAAGCTGGTTGAGAGAATGCCAAGAGTGTGCAAAGCTGTCATCAAGGCAAAGGTTAGCTACTTTGAAGAATCTGAAATATAATATGTGTTATTTCATAGTTATGAACAGACATGTTTCTTAGCTTTTTGGATGTTATTCTCTCTTCAAAACTATCCTTACAAATTGAGACATCTGTTGAGTATGGAGGTAAGGTCTCCCAACAACGTTTTAATGTTGGGCCATGGCGTTAAAACTATCCTTACAAATTGAGACATCTGTTGAGTATGGAGGTAAGGTCTCCCAACAACGTTTTAATGTTGGGCCATGGCGTTAAAACTATCCTTACAAATTGAGACATCTGTTGAGTATGGAGGTAAGGTCTCCCAACAACGTTTTAATGTTGGGCCATGGCGTTAAAACTATCCTTACAAATTGAGACATCTGTTGAGTATGGAGGTAAGGTCTCCCAACAATGTTTTAATGTTGGGCCATGGCGTTAAAACTATCCTTACAAATTGAGACATCTGTTGAGTATGGAGGTAAGGTCTCCCAACAATGTTTTAATGTTGGGCCATGGCGTTAAAACTATCCTTACAAATTGAGACATCTGTTGAGTATGGAGGTAAGGTCTCCCAACAACGTTTTAATGTTGGGCCATGGCGTTAAAAGAAATCCCCCGTCGGCCTCTTAACTTTCGCTGTTACGATTGAGCTGTGTGCGTCACGCATATTTGTGTATTTGTTTATAATTTAATGAACCTTCAAAACCTCTATTTTCAATATTGATCTACCATTCTTTTGGTGCTATTCCGTTGTAGAATGTCACACAACAATTCAGTTGTTTTTGATCTGAGAACTATTTGTTTTTTTAATATGTTATAAAATCCGTATATATCTGAGGTTTTCTCAAACTTCTTTTTTTCCATGGGGGATTTTCTATTTGATAAATATAAATGCTGTTCAATGTAGTTTTTTTGAGTCAAGTGATATTTCTGAACTCAAGCTAGACTTTTTTGCTTGTAAATGTTTTTTCTCTCTCTTTTTAATTAGAGTTCTTTCTCAAGCATGATCCTAAATTGTGTTACTTGTATGAACTATAACTCTTCAAGTGTTGTTGTTCTCGTTGTAATCAGTTCAGAAAGTAAAATGATGATAATTAAGATGAAGAAAGTTTTTTGTTTTTGATTGAATTGGAAATATGCATTTAATTGCTATTTTTATATTTGAATCTCTAGTTTAAAGGGTTCAAGAGTTCGAATCCCGTAATGGCAATGGTTTGAGACAATTTCAAAAATACTGTTTTTTTGTTGCATACAATTGTATATATTTAATACTAATCATATTTCTTTATGTGGAGTATAAGCTGATCAAGCTTGAAGACTTAAATGTAAATAAATGTGAAGTTTGGTAGTTAAAATTATTGTACTTGACTATTTTTATACCACACTATTTTCCATAAATATTAGTTTTTGTTCCTACTTCTGGTTATTTTTCTTATCTTACTTTTCAATGTATTTTTATAAGCTTTAAAGTTATGTACTCTTGACTTTTTTTTATATACTGGAAGAAAAATCTGTTTCGGTCAAATTCATAAAAGCTAGTCAGTATTACTTCAATTTGTCATGTCTGGTAAGAATTATAATCTCTCAATGCCTTCTGAATCCTCCTCTTATCCACCTGTGTCTCAGCCAGCTTTCTAGTCTTTATGCATTATATTTTCTGTTGATGTGATGTAATCTTATGTCCTTTTTTGGATCTGAGTTGGCTTGAAATGTATGTGTGAAATATTATGCTGTTTCCTGTGCCACTTGGTGGTACTTGTTTATTTGTAAAGAATGTCTATTGCTCTTTTATTCCAGTCTCCACTACCTCATGTGTCCTATAGTCTATTCTACCAAAGTTCACTTTCTAAATATATATATAAATATACAGTATATTCTTTTTTTATTGACTATTGTGTTTTTTGGTTTCTCTTTTTCAAAAATTCCAGGGCCAAGGGCTAACTTATATTAGCACATTTTTCGTGCAAAAATCTCATGAAATCTCTGGGTTATGAAGAAAAAAAATGAAACTATATCCTATAAGTTAAAATATATCAAGATATTTTAATTATTCAAAGGTGTTAGGAATGTGGTTCTCTTTAAGCAAAACAAAAATATACTTCAGACAGAGTCCTTTTCAGTCAAACCTGCTCAACTGAGTTTCCGAGATTAGGTGGGAAAAGATGCACATGCAGTAACTACAGTGTATTTGGAAAGTATTACAAGGCACTGCATCTCACTACAGACCCTGGTTAGATTCCAGGCTGTATCACAACCGGTCGCGATTGAGAGTCCCATAGGGTGGCGCACAATTGGCCCAGTGTCTTTAGGGTTTGGCCGGTGTAGGCCATCATTGTAAATAAGAATTTGTTCTTTAACTGACTTGCCTACTTAAATAAAGGTTCAATATATTTTTTTAACTATTCAGACCCTTCACTTTTTCCATATTTTGTCACATTTTGCCTAATTCTAAAAAGTATGAAATTATAAAAAAACATTCTCATTAATCTACACACAATACCCCATAAAGTGACAAAGTGAAAACAGGTTGTTTTTGTTGGCTTTGGGACAAGTCTCTGAAAATCCTTGAGTGGCCCAGCTAGCACTCGGACTTGAACTAGATCGAACCTCTGAAGAAACCTGAACATAGCTATGCAGCAACACTCCCCATCCAACCTGACAGAGCTTGAGAGGATCTGCAGACAAGAATGGGAGAAACTCCCCAAATACAGGTGTGCCAAGCTTGTAGCGTCATAACCAAGAAGACTCGAGGCTGTAATCGCAACGAATGGTGCTTCAACAAAGTACTTAGTAAAGGGTCTGAATACTTTTGTAAATGTAATATTTCAGTTTTTTATTTTTAATAGATTTGGAAACATTTCTAAAAAACTGTTTTTGCTTTGTCATTATAGGGTATTGTGTGTAGATTGATGAGGGGAAAAATCTATTTAATCCATTTTAGAGGATTAAATAAGGGGGTCCTCATACTTTCCGAATGCACTGTATAATAAACACAAGCAATCTAAGTTGGGTCATTGGGAACATCTCAACATTGGTTTGGTGTTGATCGCTTAAATGGTGTAGAAGGAGATGCATGTCCAGATTTATGCAAATGTATATAGTTATAGTTGATATGTTTGGAAGTTGAAATAAGCTGTACATGTGAAAGTTGGTTTGGTGTCTTGAACGGATCAAGAGTTAATGTTGGTGGGATATTTTATGCTAATTTGTGCAAATTTATATAATTATAATTGATCAAAGTTAAAGAATTTCAATTTCAATTTAGGATAGCCTGAACAAACATTGGTTTGATGTCTAGCTTAAATGGTTCAGATGGTTATTTTATGCTAAGTTATACAATTAGAGTTCATACAAGTTTGTAAGAATTTGAATTTATGACAGATTGAACATGAGAAAGTTGGTTTGGTGTCTCTAGCTTGAACAGTTCAGGAGTTATTTTATGCAAATGTATAGTTAGTAGTTGTGGTTAGGAGTTGTGTTCAGTAGTTGTGTGGTCAGTAATTGTGATGTTGTGGCCAGTAGTTGTGGGATTGTGGTCAGTATTGTGGTCAGTAGTTGGGGTCATTCATTTTTGTCAGTAGTTTTGTGGTTGTGGTCAGGAGCTAATGTCTGTAGTTGTGTTGTTATCAGTGGGATTTTAGCTTGTAAATCTTGGTAGGGCAAAAAAATATGTATGTTTTTGATGCATGCCAGCAAAGCCACAAAACTAAACAATACAGTCGTGGCCAAAAGTTTTGAGAATGACAAAAATGTTAATTTCCACAAAGTTTGCTGCTTCAGTGTCCTTAGATATTTTTGTCAGATGTTACTATGGAATACTGAAGTATAATTATAAGCATTTCACAAGTGTCAAAGGCTTTTATTGACAATTACATGAAGTTGATGCAAAGAGTCAATATTTGCAGTGTTGACCATTCTTTTTCAAGACCTCTGCAATCCGCCCTGGCATGCTGTCAATTAACTTCTGGGCCACATGCTGACTGATGGCAGCCCATTCTTGCCTAGTCAATGCTTGGAGTTTCTCAGAATTTGTGGGTTTTTTGTTTGTCCACCCGCCTAATGGAATTAAGGTCTGGGGAGTTTCTTGGCCATGGACCCAAAATATCAATGTTTTGTTCCCCGAGCCACTTAGTTATAACTTTTGCCTTATGGCTAGGTGCTCCATCATGCTGGAAAAGGCATTGTTCGTCACCAAACTGTTCCTGGATGGTTGGGAGAAGTTGCTCTCGGAGGATGTGTTGGTACCATTCTTTATTCATGGCTGTGTTCTTAGGCAAAATTGTGAGTGAGCCCACTCCCTTGCCTGAGAAGCAACCCCACACATGAATGGTCTCAGGATGCTTTACTCTTGGCATGACACAGGACTGATAAACGAACAGTTCTGACAGGTGCAACAAACACTAACCAGAAAATAATCACCCACAACTCAAAATGGGAAAACAGGCTACCTAAGTATGGCTCTCAATCAGAGCCAACGATAGACAGCTGCCTCTGATTGAGAACCATACCAGGCCAAACACATAGACAACCTAGACCTACAACATAGAATACCCACCCACATCACACCCTGACCAAACTAAAAATAGAAACATACAAAGCAATCTACGGTCAGGGCGTGACAGATACACATCATCTTCTTCATGATTAGGCGTCTTCTAACACCTGAGAATCATTAATATTCTCTGGTGAAGATGATGAATTAGCAAACGATTGGAGTATTCTCAATTCTTAATTTCGTCCAATAACTTCTGCCAGACATACTTTTGAAGTCGGAAGTTTACATACAATTAGGTTGGAGTCATTAAAACTCGTTTTTCAACCACTCCACAAAATTCTTGTTAACAAACTGTGGTTTTGGCAAGTCAGTTAGGACATCTAATTTGTGCATGACACAAGTCATTATTCCAACAATTGTTTACAGACACAGTGAAATAATAATCTTAATAATAATCTTAATTCCAGTGGGTCAGAAGTTTACATATACTAAATTAACTGTGCCTTTAAACAGCTTGGAAAATTCCATAAAATGATGTGATGGTTTAGAAGCTTCTGATAGACTAATTGACATAATTTGAGTCAATTGAAAGTGTACCTGTGGATGTATTTCAAGGCCTACCTTCAAACTCAGTGCCTCTTTGCTTGACATCATGGAAAATCAAAAGAAATCACCCAAGAACTCCACAAATCTGGTTCATCCTTGGGAGCAATTTCCAAACGCCTGAAGGTACCGCGTTCATCTGTACAAACAATAGTACGCAAGTATAAACATCATGGGACCACGCAGCCGTCATACGGCTCAGGAAGGAGACGCGTCCTGTCTCCTAGAGATGAACGTACTTTGGTGCGAAAAGTGCAAATCAATCCCAAAACAACAGCAAAGGACCTTGTGAAGATGCTGGAGGAAACAGGTACAAAAATATCTATATCCACAGTAAAACGAGTCCTATATTGGACATAACCTGAAAGGCCGCTCAGCAAGGAAGAAGCCACTGCTCCAAAACCGCCATAAAATACCAGACTACAGTTTACAACTGCACATGGGGACAAAGATCATACTTTTTGGAGAAATGCTCTGGTCTGATAGAACTACATAGAAACATATAACTGTTTGGCCATAATGACCATCGTTACGTTTGGAGGAAAAAGGGGGAGGCTTGCAACCCGAAGAACACATCCCAACCGTGAAGCACAGGGGTGGCAGCATCATGTTGTTTGGGTGCTTTGCTGCTGGAGGGACTGGTGCACTTCACAAAATAGATGGATTCACCAGGAAGGAAAATTATGTGGCTATATTGAAGCAACATCTCAAGACATCAGTGAGGAAGTTAAAGCTTGGTCGCAAATGGGTCTTCCAAATGGACTATGACCCCAAGCATACTTCCAAATTTGTGGCAAAATGTCTTAAGGACAACCAAGTCAAGGTATTGGAGTGGCCATCACAAAGCCCTGACCTCAATCCTATAGAAAAGTGGGCAGATCTGAAAAAGCTTGTGAGTGCAAGGAGGTCCACAAACCTGACTGTTACACCAGCTCTGTCAGGAGGAATGGGCCAAAATTCACCCAACTTATTGTGGGAAGCTTGTGGAAGGCTCCCCAAAACATTTGACCCAAGTTGAACAATTTAAAGGCAATGCTACCAAATACTAATTGAGTGTATGTAAACTTCTGACCCACTGGGCATGTGATGAAAGAAAGAAAAGCTGAAATAAATCATTCTCTCTCCTATTATTCTGACATTTCACATTCTTAAGATAAAGTGGTGATCCTGACAGACCTAAGACAGGGAATTCCGACTTCAACTGTAAGTCTATTGCAACTTTATTCCCTTTGAAATGCATTGGGAGCTCATTTAAGTCTTGTTGTAATTCAAAAACCCGAAATAATATCAAAACTATTTTCTCAAGCAAAGTTGGGGCAGCACATTTGGATGTTGGTTTTGTGTTAATAGCTTAAGTGTGGTGTGCATGCTAGCTTTTTTATAGGATGTGTCTACTGTTTGTGAGTTATATTATGCAAATGTATATAGTTATATTTGATAAACATTTTAAGAAAAAAACTTTAAAAAGTAAGGGATAAGAATAACAAATAATTAAAGAGCAGCACTAAATAACAATAGCGGGGCTATGTACAGGGGGTACCAGTACAGAGTCAATGTGCGGGGGCACCGGTGTCGTAATTGAGGTAATATGGACATGTACAGTGCCTTGCGAAAGTATTCGGCCCCCTTGAACTTTGCGACCTTTTGCCACATTTCAGGCTTCAAACATAAAGATATAAAACTGTATTTTTTTGTGAAGAATCAACAACAAGTGGGACACAATCATGAAGTGGAACGACATTTATTGGATATTTCAAACTTTTTTAACAAATCAAAAACTGAAAAATTGGGCGTGCAAAATTATTCAGCCCCCTTAAGTTAATACTTTGTAGCGCCACCTTTTGCTGCGATTACAGCTGTAAGTCGCTTGGGGTATGTCTCTATCAGTTTTGCACATCGAGAGACTGACATTTTTTCCCATTCCTCCTTGCAAAACAGCTCGAGCTCAGTGAGGTTGGATGGAGAGCATTTGTGAACAGCAGTTTTCAGTTCTTTCCACAGATTCTCGATTGGATTCAGGTCTGGACTTTGACTTGGCCATTCTAACACCTGGATATGTTTATTTTTGAACCATTCCATTGTAGATTTTGCTTTATGTTTTGGATCATTGTCTTGTTGGAAGACAAATCTCCGTCCCAGTCTCAGGTCTTTTGCAGACTCCATCAGGTTTTCTTCCAGAATGGTCCTGTATTTGGCTCCATCCATCTTCCCATCAATTTTAACCATCTTCCCTGTCCCTGCTGAAGAAAAGCAGGCCCAAACCATGATGCTGCCACCACCATGTTTGACAGTGGGGATGGTGTGTTCAGGGTGATGAGCTGTGTTGCTTTTACGCCAAACATAACATTTTGCATTGTTGTCAAAAAGTTCAATTTTGGTTTCATCTGACCAGAGCACCTTCTTCCACATGTTTGGTGTGTCTCCCAGGTGGCTTGTGGCAAACTTTAAACAACACTTTTTATGGATATATCTTTAAGAAATGGCTTTCTTTTTGCCACTCTTCCATAAAGGCCAGATTTGTGCATTATACGACTGATTGTTGTCCTATGGACAGAGTCTCCCACCTCAGCTGTAGATCTCTGCAGTTCATCCAGAGTGATCATGGGCCTCTTTGCTGCATCTCTGATCAGTCTTCTCCTTGTATGAGCTGAAAGTTTAGAGGGACGGCCAGGTCTTGGTAGATTTGCAGTGGTCTGATACTCCTTCCATTTCAATATTATCGCTTGCACAGTGCTCCTTGGGTTGTTTAAAGCTTGGGAAATATTTTTGTATCCAAATCCGGCTTTAAACTTCTTCACAACAGTATCTCGGACCTGCCTGGTGTGTTCCTTGTTCTTCATGATGCTCTCTGCGCTTTTAACGGACCTCTGAGACTATCACAGTGCAGGTGCATTTATACGGAGACTTGATTACACACAGGTGGATTGTATTTATCATCATTAGTCATTTAGGTCAACATTGGATCATTCAGAGATCCTCACTGAACTTCTGGAGAGAGTTTGCTGCACTGAAAGTAAAGGGGCTGAATAATTTTGCACACCCAATTTTTCAGTTTTTGATATGTTAAAAAAGTTTGAAATATCCAAGAAATGTCGTTCCACTTCATGATTGTGTCCCACTTGTTGTTGATTCTTCACAAAAAAATACAGTTTTATATCTTTATGTTTGAAGCCTGAAATGTGGCAAAAGGTCGCAAAGTTCAAGGGGGCCGAATACTTTCGCAAGGCACTGTAAGTAGAGTTATTAAAGTGACTACGCATAGACAATAACAGAGTAGCAGCAGCTTAGGAGATGGGGGCAATGCAAATAGTCTGGGTAGTTATTTGATTAGATGTTCAGGAGTCTTATGGCTTGGGGTAGAAGCTGTTTAGAAAGCTCTCGGACCTAGACTTGGCGCTACGGTTCCGCATGCCGTGCAGAAGCAGAGAGAACAGTCTATGACTAGGGTGGCTGGAGTCTTTGACAATTTTTATGGCCTTCCTCTGACACTGCCTGGTATAGAGGTCCTGGATGGCAGGAATCTTGGCCACGGTCATGTACTGGGCCGTATGCACTACCCTTTGTAGTGCCTTGCGGCTGGAGGCTGAGCAGTTTCCATACCAAGCAGTGATGCAACCATGCTCTTGATGGTGCAGCTGTAAAACCTTTTGAGGATCTCAGGACCCATGACAAATCTATTCAGTTCCTAAGGGGGAATAGGTTTTGTCGTACCCTCTTCACGACTGTCTTGGTGTGCATGGACCATGTTAGTTTGTTGGTGATGTGGACGCCAAGGAACTTGAAGCTCTCAACCTGCTCCACAAAAGCCTCATCGATGAGAATGGGGGCGTGCTCGGTCCTTCTTTGCTGTAGTCCACAATCCTCTCCTTTGTCTTGATCACGTTGAGGGAGAGGTTGTTGTCCTTGCACCACATGGTTAGGTCTCTGACCTCCTCCCTATAGGCTGTCTCATCGTTGTCGGTGGTCAGGCCTACCACTGTTGTGTCATCTGCAAACTTAATGATGGTGTTGGAGTCGTGCCTGGCCGTGCAGTCGTGAGTGAACAGGGAGTTATGGAGGGGACTGAGCACGCACCCCTGAGGGGCCCCCTGTGTTGACGATCAACGTGATGGATGTGTTGTTACCTACCCTTACCACCTGGGAGCGGCCCGTCAGGAAGTCCAGGATCCAGTTGCAGAGGGAGGTGTTAAGTCCCAGTGTCCTTAGCTTAGTGATGAACGTTGAGGGCACTATAGTGTTGAAATAGCATTCTCACATAGGTGTTCCTTTTGTCCAGGTGTGAAAGGGCAGTGTGGAGTGCAATAAAGATTGCATCATCTGTGGATCTGTTGGTGCGGTATGCTAATTGGAGTGGGATAATGGTGTTGATGTGAGCCATGACCAACCTTTCAAAGCATTTAATTGTTACAGATTTATACCCTCTGGTTGCACATTTAACATGCTGATAGAAATTAGGTAAAACTGATTTAAATTTCCCTGCATTAAAGTCCCCGGCCACTGGGAGCGCTGCCTCTGGATGAGCATTTTTCTGTTTGCTTATGGCAGTATTCAGCTCATTGAGTGCGGCTTTAGTGCAAGCATCGGTCTGTGGTGATATGTAGACAGCTACGAAAAATACATAACTCTCTTGGTAGATAGTGTGGTCTACAGCTTATCATGAGATACTCTACATCACACCTCCTCCTCCATGCTTAATTGTGGGAACCACACATGCGGAGATCATCCATTCACATGCTCTGCGTCTCACAAAGACACAGTGGTTGGAACCAAAATTCTCAAATTTGGACTCATCAGACCAAAGGTGTGTCCAAACTTTTGATTGGTACTGTATATAATTTATAAAAGTAAAAATGGTTGGGATAGCCTAAATGTTTTAAAGTTGGTCTTATAATTTAACTGGCTCAAGAGTAGGAGCATTTTAAATAGCTACCCCTGTATTACTGTGGTTCTAATTATTAGTATTTTTATTATTATTTCACCTCTATTTAACCAGGCAGGCTAGTTGAGAACAAGTTCTCATTTACAACTGCGACCTGGCCAAGATAAAGCAAAGCAGTGTGAACAGACAACACAGAGTTGCACATGGAATAAACAATAAACAAGCTAATAACACAATAAACAAGTCAATGACACAGTAGGAAGAAAAAAAAGAAAGTCTATATACAGTGTGTGCAAAAGGCATGAGGTAGGCAAAAAATAGGCCATAGGAGCGAATAATTACAAATTAGCAGATTAACACTGGAGTGATAAATGAGCAGATGATGATGTGCAAGTAGAGATACTGGTGTGCAAAAGAGCAGAAAAGTAAATAAAAACAGTATGGGGATGAGGTAGGTAGATTGGGTGGGCTATTTACAGATGGACTATGTACAGCTGCAGAGATCGGTTAGCTGCTCATATAGCTGATGTTTAAAGTTGGTGAGGGAAATAAAAGTCTCCAACTTCAGCGATTTTTGCAATTCGTTCCAGTCACTGGCAGCAGAGAACTGGAAGGAAAGGCGGCCAAATTAGGTGTTGGCTTTGGGGATGATCAGTGAGATATACCTGCTGGAACATGTGCTACGGGTGGGTGTTGTTATCGTGACCTGTGAGCTGAGATAAGGCGGAGCTTTATCTAGCATAGACTTATAGATGACCTGGAGCCAGTGGGTCTGGCGACGAATATGTAGTGAGGGCCAGCCGACTAGAGCATACAGGTCGCAGTGGTGGTTGGTATAAGGGGATTTGGTAGCAAAACGGATGGCAATGTGATAGACTGCATCCAGTTTGCTGAGTAGAGTATTGGAAGCTATTTTGTAGATGACATCGCCGAAGTCGAGGATCGATAGGATAGTCAGTTTTACTAGGGTGAGTTTGGCGGCGTGAGTGAAGGAGGCGTTGTTTGCGAAATTGAAAGCCGATTCTAGATTTGATTTTGGATTGGAGATTTTTTAATATGAGTCTGGAAGGAGAGTTCACAGTCTAACCAGACACCTAGGTATTTATAGTTGTCCACATATTCTAGGTCGGTGGTGATGCTAGTCGGGCGGGCAGGTGCGGGCAGCGAATGGTTGAAAGGCATGCATCTGGTTTTACTAGCATTTAAGAGCAGTTGGAGGCCATGGAAGGAGTGTTGTATGGCATTGAATCTCGTTTGGAAGATAGTTAGCACAGTATCCAAGGAAGGGCCAGAAGTATTAAGAATGGTGTCGTCTGCGTAGAGGTGGATCAGGGAATCGCCCGCAGCAAGAGCTACATCATTGATATATACAGAGAAAACAGTCTGCCCGAGAATTGAACCCTGTGGTACCCCCATAGAGACTGCCAGAGGTCCGGACAACATGTAATCTGATTTGGCACACTGAACTCTGTCTGCAAAGTAGTTGGTGAACCAGGCAAGGCAGTCATTAGAAAAACCAAGGCTATTGACTCTGCCGATAAGAATACGGTGATTGACAGAGTCAAAAGCCTTGGCCAGGTCGATGAAGACGGCTGCACAGTACTGTCTTTTATCGATGACGGTTATGATATCGTTTAGGACCTTGAGCGTTGCTGAGGTGCACCCATGACCGGCTCGGAAACCGGATTGCACAGCGGAGAAGGTACTGTGGGATTCTAAATGGTCAGTGATCTGTTTATTAACTTGGCTTTCGAAGACTTTAGATAGGCAGGGCAGGATGGATATAGGTCTTTAGCAGTTAGGGTCTAGGGTGTCACCCACTTTGGAGAGGGGGGGATGACCGCGGCAGCGTTCCAATCTTTAGGGATCTCGGACAATACGAAAGAGAGGTTGAACAGGCTGGTAATAGGGGTTGCAACAATGGCGGTGGATAGTTTTAGAAAGAGAGGGTCCAGATTGTCCAGCCCAGCTGATTTGTACTGGTCCAGGTTTTGCAGCTCTTTCAGAACATCTGCTAGGGTTGTACCTGGTGGGTTCCTTGATGATTTGTGTGAGATTGAGGGCATCTAGCTTAGATTGTAGGACTGCTGGGGTGTTAAGCATATCCCAGTTTAGGTCACCTAACAGAACGAACTCTGAAGCTAGATTCACAAATGGTGTCCAGGGCACAGCTGGGTCGATAGCAGGCGGCAACAGTGAGAGTCATATTTCTGGAGAGATTCATTTTTTAAATTAGAAGTTCGCACTGTTTGGGCATAGACCTGGAAAGTATGACAGAACTTGCAAGTTCTGTCTGCAGTAGATTGCAACTCCTCCCCCTTTGGCAGTTCTATCTTGACAGAAAATGTTGTAGTTGGGTATGGAAATCTCAGAATTTTTGGTAGCCTTCCTAAGACAGGATTCAGACACAGCAAGGACATCAGGGTTGGCGGTGTGTGCTAAAGCAGGGAGTAAAACAAACTTAGGGAGGAGGCTTCTGATGTTAACATGCATGAAACCAAGGATTTTTCGATCACAGAAGTCAACAAATGAGGGTACCTGGGGACACGCAGGGCCTGGGTTTACCTCCACATCACCCGAGAAACAGAGGAGGAGTAGGATGCGGGTATGGCTAAAGGCTATCAAAACTGGTCGCCTTGAGCGTTGGGGACAAAGAATAAAAGGAGCAGATTTCTGGGCATGGTAGAATATATTCAGGGCATAATGCGCAGACAGGGGTATGGTGGGGTGTGGGTACAGCGGAGGTAAGCCCAGGCACTGAGTGATGATAAGAGAGGTTGCATCTCTGGACACGCTGGTTATACTGGGTGAGGTCACCGCATGTGTAGGAGGTGGGACAAAGGAGGTATCAGAGGTATGGGGAGTGGATCTAGGGACTCCATTGTAAACTAAAACAATGATAACTAACCTAAACGACAGTATACAAGGCATTTTGACATTTGAGAGAGACATACAGCAAGGCATAAAGTACTCACAGGTGTTGATTGGGAGAGTTAGCTAAGACAACAACGGGTAAGAGAACAACAGCTAATCAGCTAAAACAACAACAACAGGTAAAATGGCGATGAATGGGATGAGAGGGTTAGTTAACTACACACAGAGCCTGAGTTTGCGGCTGCGTCCGACAGATAAACAAAAAAATAAACAGAATGGAGTACCGTGATCAATGGACAGTCCAGCAAGCATCAGCTATGTAGCCAAGTGATCATAGGGTCCAGGGGGCAGCAATAGATGGAACAGGGAAGCCGCGGAGTAGTGGATACTACGCTAGCATGCGGGCAACAGAGCGTTTAAAGTTAGTAGCCCGGGGCTAGTAGAAGCATCTGCTCCGACGTCCGACGGAGGCCGGTTGAAGGCACAGCAGATGGAGTATTCGTCGGCAGACCAGTTGTGGTGGTGCGGCGGGGTGCCATGTCGACAAAGGATCCAAGAGATGGGCCTCAGGGATAGCTTCGGTACTGGGTAACTCGGTGAATGCTAGCTAGCTGTGAAGATCAGGAGTAATGGTCCAGGGATTACGACAGGAATCTGGCGTTGTAGTGGAGAGACAGTCAGATACTGGTAGGCTGGCGAGTATTATTCAGACTAAAAAAAGGGCTGGTATCTGTGTAGAAGGTAAAGCAGTGGCTAACAATGACTAAATAGCTTGTAGCTAATTAGCTGGTTAGCTGCTGATGGCTAGGTTGTTCTTGCTATGAGGTCTAAAAATGTAAAATAATAGCAGTTTCATATCACGTTGGATGAGGCAGGTTACCGGAAGGTATTATTGAATTAAAATGGAAAAGAGATTGAAAATAAAATTGAAATATATACAAAAAAAAGACAAAAAATACAAAAGTACATGAGACGACGAACAAAACACGTCTGCACTGCTACGCCATCTTAATTCAAACCCATGTTAATTTATACACATTTCAAATAGTTATAATAAAACAATTCTAAATTTTATCAAAATCTGAATGCAAACTATATAAGTTGGGTCAGTCGGAACATCTCAACTATAGTTTGGCGTTGATAGCTAAACGGTGTAAGAGCAGTGGCGAATTCAGCTTATTCCCCTTTAAGCCTATGGAGCTTTTATGAACATTTAAAATGGTTATAGTTCAAAAAGTATAATTGTTATCAAAATTATAAACACAAGCAATCTAAGTTGGGTCAGTGTGAACATCTCAACGTTGGTTTGGCGTTGAAAGCTTAAATGGTGTAGGAGATACTAGCCCAAATATCAAAATGTTCCCCATGTCTGACACTTTTATTGCCATTGAAATGCATTAGGAACTCATTTAAGTATTGTTGTTGGACAAAAAGTTAGGGCAGTCTGCACACTTGGAAGTTGGTTTTGTGTTAATAGCTTAAGGCGTATAAGCGCTAGAGCGAGCGGAAGAAATCAAATAATAATATTAATTAATTGATTGTAACTTTATAAGTAAAGTTGTCGGGCTTGCTACATCACAAAATGTATTTTTGTTGTAGTGAAAGAAGTTTAAGAAGTTGTACTTTAATTATATTTTTTGAATCGTGAAATCTTTTCAAATGCCCATCGACAGTCAGTAGTAGTCAGTAGCTGTGGTCATTAGTTGTGGTCATTAGTAGTAGTCAGTAGTTGAGTGGTTGTGGTCAGTAGTTATGTGGTCAGTTGTTGTGTGGTTGTGGTCAGTAATTGTTGTCAGTAATTGTGGTCTGTAGTTGTGGTCATTAGTTTTAGCATGTAAATCTTGGTGGGGTAAAAAAATATAAAATTAATTAGCCACAACACAACACTAAACATTCATTGCACTATAACAGTGACAAACGGTGCCCACAAACTGTTAGGGCCTACATAAAGCTGTCTCAACAGCAGAGCTTTCTTATCAGCACCATGAAGTGAATCCTTTTTTCAAAACATAGCTGATATTGCTGACTTGCTTAAACGAATGTGGTTTCTACTGACAATTGAGATGTACAAACTATGACATAAGGGAACGATGAGCAGATAAGAGGCAATACATCATTTCGATTAAGACATTAATGAGCGAGTTAGGACGGACGTAGTCAATATAACTATTTGTTTAGCACTTTTGAAATGTACAGAGACAGAATTCAGAACATGGACTGTTCTTACAGTATTCTCCCTGTACACCAAGTCAGAACCATATGATAAATAAAGGGGGCGTATAAGCAGACAATGAAAGCTCTTACAATATTAGATTATTACATTCCTCTAAAGCAGACTATAGGCTACATGTGCACCACCAAGTCAGAGCAGTAGGCTAAGTCGTGAGGGAAGAGAGGGACATGGGCTACTAACATCTTACTACACAACATACACTCAGTATTACTGTCTTGGCTACAGTATACATATACAGCAGCATACAATCCATTTTTGGACTCACCTTGTTGTGCTGTGCTCACTTGAACAGGAAGGTGGCGCGGCAGTCCTCCTTGTGGGGTCTAGAAAGAGGCCCGAAGTCCCGATTTGGAATTCCGAGTTGGATGACTAGTTTTATCAGAGTTCCCAGTTATCTTGAACTCACTGATGTCTGAGATTTCCCAGTTTTTAGTTTTGAGTAGTTTTTAACTTGGCAGAAGTCATGTTGAATTGACACACGGCCAAGGCAACAAAGGAGTGGCTCAAGAAGAAGCACAGTAAGGTCCTGGAGTGGCCTAGCCAGTCTCCAGACCTTAATCCCATAGAAAATCTGTGGAGGGAGCTGAAGGTTCGAGTTGCCAAACATCAGCCTCGAAACCTTAATGACTTGGAGAAGATCTGCAAAGAGGAGTGGGACAAAATCCCTCCTGAGATGTGTGCAAACCTGGTGGCCAACTACGAGAAACGTCTCACCTCTGTGATTGCCAACAAGGTTTTTTGCCACCAAGTACTAAGTAATGTTTTGCAGAGGGGTCATATACATATTTCCCTCATTAAAATGCAAATCAATATATAACATTTTTGACATGCGTTTTTCTGGATTTGTTTGTTGTTATTCTGTCTCACTGTTCAAATAAACCTACCATTAAAATGATAGACTGATCATTTCTTTGTCAGGGGGCAAACATACAAAATCAGCAGGGGATCAAATACTTTTTTCCCTCACTGTACTTACTAATTTTTTTCTATTTTGCATTTTAGCTAACCCTAAGCCTAAACTTAAACCTTTTAGCTAACCCTTCCCCTAACCCAAACCCGTTAAGCTAACCCTTCCCCTAACCTTAACGCTAACTCCATACCCTAACCCCTAGCCTAGCTAATGTTAGCCAGCTAGCCACCTAGCTAAAATTTGTAACATATCATACGTTTCACAAATTCATAACATATTGTACGTTTTGCAATTTCGTAACGTTTTGTATATTTGCAATTTCGTAACATACAAATTGTAATTTATAACATCACAAGAAATGAGAATGGACATCCACAAATTAAAACATACCATATCATACTAAATGGAGTGTCACTGATTATGAAATGCTCTGAGACCAGGTTGTGTGTAAAATAAAATATTCCATAAAACCACAGATTGGTCACCAACCATCATTCCTAGTAAATCACAAAAATGTTTTGTACAACACCCAACGATAAGGGAAAGAGCCAAATTTACTGTGGGGGAAGGTTGGTCCAAAATACAGATGGGTTGTCAAACTATTTATTTCGCTTTGGGGAGGGTAGGGGGTTTGGGGAGGGTTTTTTATTTGGCACAATGGAGGGTAGTGAGTTTCTTCCCCGGTTTACATTCACTCTTTTGCAGGTTTTACTATATAATTTCTTACATCCTAGCCAAATATCCTAATCTGCTTGCATGTGCCTCCCCCATATCACTGTGTTTTGGTACTTCCATTATGCACTACGCTTTTCCATGTACTAACTTTTACTATACCAAGGTCAGTATTGTCTACCAGTCTAATGGTGTATCCTGCCCTCTATCCACCATTCACAATGACAATAAATGTAGATGCATAGTTTGTCCAGATCTGCAGTAGGCTAACTACTAGCAATGGTACCACACATAAAAACATTGCATTATTGTTTTTAAGTGAGTACAACATTCTACTCTAGGCTGCAGTGGAATAATGGAGCAAAAGCCCTGTGACTTAAATGCTTCATTCGATTTGGATCAGTTGTGGGCAGACTGAAAATTACACCATGACATTCGAAGGTCTCTGTATTGAGTGCACCAAGCTCGTGCACACGTTTTTTATGGACCTAGTAATAAAGACGAAATTTAAACAGTGAAAAATAATTCCCTTTTAATGTGGCATGAACACAACCAGTCATAATATATTAATCTGATTGTCAAACAAATCACTTCAAAAAGTTGGCATGTTCGTCCACTCCAAAATAATTCCAGCATCCAAACTGCATGTATACTCACACCACTTGATGAATGGGAAATAGACCTCAGTTACAAAACACCAAAAAGTGTGGCTAATGACATTCAGCGATTCCCATTGACCAACCTTTTTTATAGGCCTACTGTCATTAAATGTAAATTAACATATACTTGTTGGATAGATTGGATTCGCAATGGTGTTGTCCTGTCTTTGGCATCATAAAACTGAAGACTTATTTATCAAATAACTCTCTGTAATTATTATTGCGTTATTAAACTGATTAATCATGTAACTGTAATTAATTATGAAGTCGGGGCACAAAGGAAAATATTCAGATTACAAAGTTATAATTTTCCTACAACTTTTCTGATATTTTACTATCTGATCAATTAGTCTTCTGATTAATTAATTATTTTTACCTCACGTTAGTCTCATTCCAAACGGCTGCCCATATCCCTTAAAGTTGATGATGTGGTTGTTACTGACAAGAACCACATGGCTGAGCTCTTTAAACCAGCACTTCATAAGTCAGGATTCCTATTTGACTCAGCCATGCCTCCTTGCTCGTCCAACATTTTCTCATCTCCTACTCCTTCTAATGTGACTATCCCCGATGCTTCTCCCTCTTTTTCCCCTGCCCCGCTACAAAGTTTTTCCCTGCAGATGGTCACTGAGTTCGAAGTGCTTTGGGTTAGGCGTTAAATATTCACTTACTTTTTGAAAATCTTCCTCTGATTTGTCATCCAAAGGGTCCCAGCTATAAAATGTAGTGTCCTTTTGTTTTATATCCCAAAAAGTCAGTTTAGTTGGCGCCATTGATTTGAGTAATTCACCTGTTCAACATGCAGAGAAAATAATCCGAAAATCTACCCCTAAACTTTGTTTCAACAAGTCAAAATACATGTCTATTTACTCCTCAGATACCCTAAAATGTAATCAAACTATAATATTTTGTACAGAAAGAAGTATGTTCAATAGGAAACCGATTTTAGCATGTGCGTCCTGTCTTCATGGCGCACAAACACAAATTTCCAAGACTTTGTCCCTGTACTAAAACTGATATTTCTTATTCGTTTTTGAAGTTACAAGCCTGAAACCTTGAACATAGACTGCTGACACTATGTGGAAGCCATAGGAATTGCATCCAGGGAGCTAATTTTCAGTATGCCCTTATACTTGCCATTGTAAGAGGATGATCTCTCTCAAAAAAAGAGAGATTTTTCTTGGATTATTTCCTACCATATGTATTGTGTTATATTCTCATACATTATTTTAACATTTAAACTTCAAAGTGTTTTCGTTCCAATGGTACCAATTATATACAGTGCCTTGCGAAAGTATTCGGCCCCCTTGAACTTTGCGACCTTTTGCCACAATTCAGGCTTCAAACATAAAGATATAAAACTGTATTTTTTTGTGAAGAATCAACAACAAGTGGTGCACAATCATGAAGTGGAACAACATTTATTGGATATTTCAAACTTTTTTAACAAATTAAAAACTGAAAAATTGGGCGTGCAAAATTATTCAGCCCCTTTACTTTCAGTGCAGCAAACTCTCTCCAGAAGTTCAGTGAGGATCTCTGAATGATTCAATGTTGACCTAAATGACTAATGATGATAAATACAATCCACCTGTGTGTAATCAAGTCTCCGTATCAATGCACCTGCACTGTGATAGTCTCAGAGGTCCGTTAAAAGCGCAGAGAGCATCATGAAGAACAAGGAACACACCAGGCAGGTCCGAGATACTGTTGTGAAGAATTTTAAAGCCAGATTTGGATACAAAAAGATTTCCCAAGCTTTAAACATCCCAAGGAGCACTGTGCAAGCGATAATATTGAAATGGAAGGAGTATCAGAACACTGCAAATCTACCAAGACCTGGCCGTCCCTCTAAACTTTCAGCTCATTCAAGGAGAAGACTGATCAGAGATGCAGCCAAGAGGCCCATGATCACTCTGGATGAACCGCAGAGATCTACAGCTGAGGTGGGAGACTCTGTCCATAGGACAACAATCAGTCATATATTGCACAAATCTGGCCTTTATGGAAGAGTGGCAAGAAGAAAGCCATTTCTTAAAGATATCCATAAAAAGTGTTGTTTAAAGTTTGCCACAAGCCACCTGGGAGACACACCAAACATGTGGAAGAAGGTGCTCTGGTCAGATGAAACCAAAATTGAACTTTTTGGCAACAATGCAAAACGTTATGTTTGGCGTAAAAGCAACACAGCTCATCACCCTGAACACACCATCCCCACTGTCAAACATGGTGGTGGCAGCATCATGGTTTTGGCCTGCTTTTCTTCAGCAGGGACAGGGAAGATGGTTAAAATTGATGGGAAGATGGATGGAGCCAAATACAGGACCATTCTGGATGAACCTGATGGAGTCTGCAAAAGACCTGAGACTGAGACGGAGATGTGTCTTCCAACAAGACAATGATCCAAAACATAAAGCAAACTCTACAATGGAATGGTTCAAAAATAAACATATCCAGGTGTTAGAATGGCCAAGTCAAAGTCCAGACCTGAATCCAATCGAGAATCTGTGGAAAGAACTGAAAACTGCTGTTCACAAATGCTCTCCATCCAACCTCACTGAGCTCGAGCTGTTTTGCAAGGAGGAATGGGAAAAAATGTCAGTCTCTCGATGTGCAAAACTGATAGAGACATACCCCAAGCGACTTACAGCTGTAATCGCAGCAAAAGGTGGCGCTACAAAGTATTAACTTAAGGGGGCTGAATAATTTTGCACGCCCAATTCTTCAGTTTTTGATTTGTTAAAAAAGTTTGAAATATCCAATAAATGTCGTTCCACTTCATGATTGTGTCCCACTTGTTGTTGATTCTTCACAAAAAAATACAGTTTTATATCTTTATGTTTGAAGCCTGAAATGTGGCAAAAGGTCGCAAAGTTCAAGGGGGCCGAATACTTTCGCAAGGCACTGTACATATCCTGGCTTCAGGGCCTGAGCAACAGGCAGTTTACTTTGGGCACGTCATTCAGGAAGAAATTTAGAAAAAAGGGGCCTAGCCCTAAGAATTAATCAAAAAACTTGTCAATAATCAACTGACTGGCTTTCTTGATCTCTATAGTATTCTTTCTGGTATGCAATCTTGTTTTCGCTCAGGTTATGGATGTGTCACTGCAACCTTAAAGGTCCTCAATGATGTCACCATTGCCCTTGATTCTAAGCAATTTTGTGCTGCTATTTTTATTGACTTGGCCAAAGCTTTTGATATGGTAGACCATTTCATTCTTGTAGGCCGGCTAAGGAGTATTGCTGTCTCTGAGGGGTCTTTGGCCTGGTTTGCTAACTACCTCTCTCAAAGAGCGCAGTGTATAAAGTCAAAACATCTGTTTGGCTGTCTCAGCAACTGCCTGTCACCAAGGGTGTACACCAAGGCACGATCCTATGCCCACGCTCTTCTCAATTTACATCAACAACATAGCTCAGGCAGTACGAAGTAGATGATACAGTCTTATACTCAACTGGCCCCTCCCCGGATTTTGTGTTAACCTCTCTAGGGTATGTGGGATGCTAGCGTCCTACCTGGCCAACATCCAGTGAGATTGCAGAGCGCCAAATTCAAATACAGAAACACTCATTATAACAATTCTGAAAAGATACAACTATTTTACATAGGTTTAAATATTAACTTCTTGTGAATCCAACCACGGTGTCAGATTTCAAAAATGCTTTACGGCGAAAGCATTGAATGGAAAACTACAACAAACTACAACAACAACAAAAAATCCTACTTCCTGACTGGATTTTTCTCACGTTTTCGCCTGCCGAATCAGTTCTGTTATACACACAGACATTATTTTAACAGTTTTGGAAACGTTAGAGTGTTTTCTATCCAGATCTACTAATTATATGCATATCCTATTTTCTGGGCCTGAGTAGAAGGCAGTTTAATTTGGGCATGCTTTTCATCCAAAATTCCAAATGCTGCCCCCTACCCTAGAGAAGTTAAATGCTCTGCAACAAAGCTTTCTCAGTGTCCAACAAGCTTTCTCTTAACCTTGTTCAGAACACCTCCAAAACAAAGGTCATGTGGTTTGGTAAGAAGAATGCCCCTCTCAGGTGTGATTACTTCTTCTGCGGGTTTAGAGCTTGAGGTAGTCACCTCATACAAGCACTTGGGAGTATGGCTAGATGGTACACTGTCCTTCTCTCAGCACATATCAAAGCTGCAGGCTAAAGTTACATCTAGAATCGGTTTCCTCTATCGTAATTGCTCCTCTTTCACCTCAGCTACCAACTAACCCTAATTCAGATGACCATCCTACCCATGCTAGATTACGGAGATGTAATTTATAAATCGGCAGGTAGGGGTGCTCTCGAGCGGCTAGATGTTCTTTACCATTCGGCCAATTCTCCTTAAAGGACACATCACTGCACTCTATACTCCTCGGTAAACAGGTCATCTCTGTATACCCGTCGCTAGCTAGCACTAGCTGTATACATCCACATATATGATGGACGCATCTCCCTGTCAGGAATGCCATACCACAGTTGCCCTTAGTTTGAAGATGTAATCCAGAGACGGGTGTTTTCTCCATCTCTTTAGCTATCGGACTCTAATTCCACTGATTTCAAAACTTGATCCTCCAGAAAATGGAGAGCAACACGTATGCAACACAAAAATAGCCGCGTTCGACAGGATTACCAACACAGACTGACGAGCTCAAATAGACAGAAGCCTTCAATATGGCAGACTAATCCGAACTCCTCTCTCGGCATGTCCAGCCCACTCATTATCACAGCCAATCATGGATCGTGGGAAGGTTGCTGACTTTTTCTATGGCTTAACCAACAAGGCTTGTAATTTTTAAAAATTATTCATATTTACAGATGGCATACAAGTTTGTTATTAAGGCACATGAAAGGTCACATGTTCAAGAAGGCATTTCTGCCCAAAAATGCATATTTATAAAACAAATATTTTTTACGTTCAAACGGCTCTTCTGTGAAGTCGTGACTTGCAACATACACCTAGTTTCCTGAATCGAGTCACATTTATAAAACCGTCTTAGGCTTCACTCACCCCTATCTGAGATATCTACTGCAGCCCTCATCCTGAACACACATCACCCGTTCTGCCAGTCACATTCTGTTAAAGATCCCCAAAGCACACACATCCCTGGGTCGCTCGTCTTTTCAGTTTGCTGCAGCTAGCGACTGGAACAAACTGCAACAAACACTCAAACTGGACAGTTTTATATCAATCTCTTCATTCAAAGTCGCAATCATGGACACTCTTACTGACAGTGGTGGCTGTTTTGCGTGATGCATTGTTGTCTGTGCCCAATAATGTTTGTACCCAGTTTTGTGTTACTACCATGTTGTTGTCATGTTGTGTTGCTACCATGCTATGTTGTTGTCTTAGGTCTCTCTTTATATAGTGTTGTATTGTCTCTCTTGTCGTGATGTGTGTTTTGTCCTATATTTTTATTGTATTTATTTTTATTTTTAATCCCAGCCCCTGTCCCCGTAGTAGGCCTTTTACCTTTTGGTAAATAAGAATTTGTTCTTAACTGTCTTGCCTAGTTTAAGGTTAAATAAAATAAATACTGTTGATTGCGAAGATGGAGGCCTTTTTCATTGAAGTGAAACAAAAGTCAGAGAAAAAAAGTATGCCTATAGTAAAAGTTTTAATATTGTAGTGGACTAAGATGAGAAGAATATATGCTACTGTACAACTCCCTATTCAGGTAGGATGCAATTTTGGAACTTAAATGTAATTATAATAATTTTATGCCTTCTATGCACCATTGTCCCTCAAACTGTTTTGGCATTATTATTGTATATCATAGTTTTTATTGTAAGCCTATTTATTAATTCATACCATATCCATTCTTTAAATATGCAAAACCTGTTTTATTTAATTCCGATGAGACTAATTAATTCTGCAATATAGCCTGTTCAAATCTTTTTTGAAGGTTTAAACCAGTTCGCAAGTGTTTCACTTCATTCTGTTGAGCCATTTTCTTTGGCCAAATTGAGTTCCATCTGCAATGCTGTGTTTGCCGCAATATAATAGCCTGTTTGTATTTTACCTAGAAACAATGGCATGGCTTACTTTTGATATTACCCTAATAGGTTTAGAAACTTTTGTGAAGGTTTGGTGTCCTGTTTAAGATATTGGTTCCCATTTGGGAATCAACCCTCCCACGTTCAGCTGAAACGGTGGCGCATGGAACGCAAAAATATTCTTAGAAATATTTAACCTCCACACATTAACAAGTCCAATAGCTCAAATGAAAGATAAACACATTGTTCATCTAGCCAGCAAGTCAGATTTCTAAAATGTTTTACGGCGAAAACATAGCACATATATATGTCAAACCACCACCAGACACAGCTCATTTGAATAGCCAAAACATGCAATCAACAAACGCAGGATTAAAAAATAAATCGTTCACTAACCTTTTGAAAATCTTCATCAGATGACAGTAATAGGACATGTTACACAGTACATTTTTTTTTTTCAATAATATGCCATTTATATCCCTAAATGTCCATTTACATTGAGTTCACGTTCAGAAATTACTCAAAAATGTCCGCAGGAAATCTAGGTAGCGCGGCAAGATAACGTAAATAGACATCATAAACTTTGACTAAATATACATGTTCTACATATAGTTAGAAAGATACACTGCTTCTTTATGCAACCGCTTTGTTGCATAAAACGCACAACCTATTTTCTCGTGGCACGCACTAATTTCACTCCCATAGGGTCAATTCTCGCGGGATTTGAACGATTTAAAGCTCTACTGAATGAGGACATCTAGCGGAAGACATAGAAAGTCTCCCCAGAATCATATGACGTCAAAGTTGCTCCAACTTTCATGACCACAAAAACTAGTTTGGAAGAATGCCTGCCCTGTGAGTTCTGCTATACTTACAGACATAATTCCAACGGTTTTAGAAGCTTTAGAGTGTTTTCTATCCAATAATAATTATTATATGCATATATTAGCAATTTTTGACAGATTTTTTTTTCAGTTTACTAGGGGTACCCAATCTCTCCAAAGGGGGCATATGTCTGCCATATCCTTAACAGGTTGCTTTAGCTACTACAAGCCTATGATATGAAAGCATTGTGCCCCGGTGCTCCAACAGTTGAACTTGAAGAATGTTTCAGGTCTACCAGAGTTACTCTTATAATCTAACGATATAATACTTATCTTTATACAAAATATAGCTGATTAACAAGGTCCCGTGACCACCCCGCGACCTTCTTCTTACACCGACCACATTCCAGGTACTCAGTGGCCATGAGATACCAGCAGTCGATGTCCTCTGGATGGTCTTGTAGAGCCCAGCCTTGCATAGGGTGCCTCCGCATCCAAAGGAACAGCTGACATGGGAAGAAGGGGTTCAGGATGCGGGCGGCTGATTGTAGAGCCGCCCGCATTGGGGAGGCGGGCGGCTGGGGAGGCGTCCACCACGTAACCAGGTCAGTGGTGAGTGTCGACCTCCACCACTGCTGCTCCTTGGTGAGAGATGAACGCCAACTCTCTGGAAGCAGCAGCTGAGTGAGAGTAGGGAATGGCGGAAGGGCTGGTAATGGTAATGTTTCAGAGAAACGGACAGGGAGAGAGTATGCAGGAGACAAGACAACTGTGTAGAATGGCATACTGTTTAATATCTTAACTGTGTGGTGTCATTACAGTTGATGAATTTACCTCAGCACTTTCTGAGGCGGGCCTTGGAGGCAGGAAGTACTGACGGGGCAAATCATACTCTGCGCTCTGCCCCAATGGGGCAGGAACCGGGCCCGGGACTTGGTCAGTTGGAGGCAGAGGTCGAGGGAGCGATGGAGGGGAGCTGTAGAGCTACGGCTTTTGCAGTGACACAGAAATAAATAAGTTGAATGTAAATAAAATAAATGCACGCATGCATGAATGAATGCATATTACAAATTTAGATTACATTGATTAGATTAATAGCATATTCCAACATTCCCACAAGAATATGAATAATTAATAGGATGTAACAAAATAATGAAATTACTGTTGGTCAAGTTTGAGAGTAAAACTTAAATTAAATTAGTGATTAAAATGGGAAAAAGAAACTCATGATTACGTGACATACAGGATGACAGCTACATGCAGGATGACAGCTACATGCAGGATGACAGCTACATACAGGATGACAGCTAGATACAGGATGACAGCTACATGCAGGATGTCAGCTACATGCAGGATGTCAGCTACATGCAGGATGACAGCTACATACAGGATGACAGCTACATACAGGATGACAGATGCATGCAGGAGGATAGCTACATACAGGATGACAGCAACATACAGGATGACAGATACATGCAGGATGACAGCTGTCATACAGGATGACAGCTACATGCAGGATGACAGCTACATGCAGGATGACAGCTACATACAGGATGACAGATACATGTAGGATGACAGCTACATACAGGATGACAGCTACATACAGGATGACAGCTACATGCAGGATGACAGCTACATGCAGGATGACAGATACATGCAGGTTGACAGATAGATGCAGGATGACAGCTGCATGCAGGATGACAGCTACACGCAGGATGACAGCTGAATGCAGGATGACAGCTACATGCAGGATGACAGATACATGCAGGATGACAGCTACATACAGGATGACAGATACATGCAGGATGACAGATACATGCAGGATGACAGATACACACAGGATGACAGATACATACAGGATGACAGCTAGATGCAGGGTGACAGATACATGCAGGATGACGGCTAGATACAAGGATGACAACTACATGCAGGATGACGGCTACATGCAGGATGACAGATACATACAGGATGACAGATACATACAGGATGACAGCTACATGCAGGATGACAGATACATGCAGGATGACAGATACACACAGGATGACAGATACATACAGGATGACAGATACATACAGGATGACAGATACATGCAGGATGACAGATACATGCAGGATGACAGATACACACAGGATGACAGATACATACAGGATGACAGCTAGATGCAGGGTGACAGATACATGCAGGATGACAGCTAGATACAAGGATGACAACTACATGCAGGATGACAGCTACATACAGGATGACAGATACATGCAGGATGACAGATACATGCAGGATGACAGATACATGCAGGTTGACAGATAGATGCAGGATGACAGCTGCATGCAGGATGACAGCTACACGCAGGATGACAGCTGAATGCAGGATGACAGCTACATGCAGGATGACAGATACATGCAGGATGACAGCTACATACAGGATGACAGATACATGCAGGATGACAGATACACACAGGATGACAGATACATGCAGGATGACAGATACATGCAGGATGACAGATACACACAGGATGACAGATACATACAGGATGACAGCTAGATGCAGGGTGACAGATACATGCAGGATGACAGATACATGCAGGATGACAGCTACATGCAGGATGACGGCTACATGCAGGATGACAGATTCTGAATACATATCAAAACGTATCAAATGTCCTTTGTCAATTAATAGTGACATCAAAAACATGCCTATGCCAGCAGTTGTTTGACCAGCTCTGCGTCCGAATGGATTATTACTTCATATGCAGTTTATTTCAGTTTACAGAGAAAGACGCCCCAATGACCATCAGGTTGTCACATTGCATAGAATGCATTCAAATACATACACTTCAAACGCATGCCATCAAAAAACGAAAGAAAATAGTCAATTAAATAGTATAGAATTCCAACTTTGAGTTGATATAAATGTTAGCTAAGGTTTTACAGGGTTGTCAGCGGTCAAATAAAGTTTGTGAGCATTGTAAACAATGTTTGGTAATGCTAACATGCCTGCGCAGCGCCACCCTATACTATATTTACAGTAGCTAGCGATCCACTAACGTCATTAAAATATACATTTTTGGTAGCCCCTGTAGTCAAACAAGTCGGTTGGCTAGACGTGTTATTGTCATATTTCATCACATTGAGTTGTTGATGTTACATTCATTGCAAATGAAGCACATTTCCCTCATATACTCACCGGGTATCATCAATGGCTGCCCAAAAAAGATTTTGTGACGAAGTGATGTTACGAAAATTTCAAAGGTATGATAGCCTTAAAACCAATTGGCTCTTTTTTTACATTTTTTGTATTTGTATTTGTATTTATTTTACTAACAGTAACATGCAAAACATAAGTATTTTTTTTTGTTTTGTTTACGTTTTAAATAGTTTTCCAAATCAGATTTTAAAAAATTACAAAAAGGAGCTTTTTCTTCATACATTTTCATTTGTGTTTGAAAGATTTTCCCAATTAAATAAAGAGATTTATGACATACTCATGTTCAATTGTGGAATCAGTGTAGTAAAATAATATGTCAAACTTAGAAATTTCAATGGTTGTATGCAATTTGAGGCCAAGATATAGTTTTACATCAGTCCAGAACACTTCACTATATAAACAATGACAGAGTAAGTGTTCAATCGATTCCGTTTCTAGCTCACAAAAACTGCATTCACTGGTAACATCAGGTATATGTTTAGATATCAAGCTATTACACAGATAGAATCTATGGATAATCTGAAAGAAGATCTCCTTTACTTTATTGGTTATCATACATTTGTGTGGAGTGAGCCAAGCACGGCGCCAGTTTACATCAAACGATGAAGCCCAACAAAATATCGCAGAGGGAATAGACTTCCTGTAGAAAATATCCCTTAATAAATGATTGTTGAATTTCGTATCTAGCAGACCAATGCCATTCACCTGGATATCGCTTACAATCGGAGATATTCCAAAATATGCATTATTCTGAAGTAAAGTTTTTATCCCACTAGGTTTAGCTTTAATAACAGTGTCATATTCCTTGCTTGAAACCTCAAAGTTGTACCTTTCCGTAAATTCTCTCCGTGTAAATAGATTCCCACTAATATTAACTAATTGGTTGACAAGGACAATGTTTTTCGAGAAGCATCTATGGTTAAATAACATCTTGCTTCTATGTAATATCGACCCATTGTTCCATATAAAACATTTACGAGGTGAGAAGTTGTGTTTATACAACAAAGCCCAGCACATTAAAGCCTGCTTGTGAAAAGCTGCCAGTTTCACAGGAAGTTTACCCACAATATATGGACATTGTAGTAAAAAATGAAGCCCTCCGAACTTCTGAAAAACAAAATGAGGTATAATATTCCAGAAACTATGAGGATTTTTTATGTACCTTTTAACCCAGTTGACCTTTGATATCTGATTGAAGAGCGTGAAGTCTAAGACATTTAGACAGCCATCACAAACCCTGTTGGTTATAACATATTTTTTTATCTTATGTGGCTCATTTTTCAATATAAGGTTGTACAAAAGCCTATGTAAGGTACAGCAAGTGGATTTGGAATGTCAATAGATGAAAAAAGATAGGATGCATGAGATAGCCCCTCAGCTTTGGAAAAAAGCACCCTTCCTTGAAGACTTAAATCCCTCCCTAACCATGAGGATATTTTTTTGGACAGATTCAGTTAAAGGGTTCAAATTAAGATAATTCACAGCCTTAAGATTTTTGGTGATCTTTACACCGAGGTAGGTTACAGCATCTTTTTCAGAGATGTTACAATCTGCTGGATTGACAGCTCCTTTCAAAATAAACATCTCACATTTGGAAAGATTTAATGCCAAACCTGAGATTTTGGAGAACTGCTTCATTATATCCAATGATAATCTAGCTTGTGACACATTTTTAAGAAAAAGTGAGGTGTCATCCGCCAGTTGGGATATCTTGATCTCTCTGGCCTGGAATGTAATGCCTTCGAATGGACTTTTATGAACTAATGAGCATAACATTTGAGATACTAACAAAAATAAAAATGGTGAAATTGGACAACCTTGTCGTATTCCTTTGTAAATGTTAAACCTTGAGGATGTTCCATGACAGAGTTTGATACAGCTATTGCCAGCATTATACAGAGTTCTAATAGCATCAACAAAAAAACGACCAAATTTGAAATGCTTAAAACAATCAAAGATAAAATTGTGACTTACTGTATCAAATGCTTTCTGAAAATCCCAAAATAGGATAACAGGGAAGTCATCCAATAGATCACAATACTCAACCAAGTCTAACACCAGCCTCAGATTATTAGATATATGGCGCCCTTTCATAAACCCTGATTGACGTTCATCAATCAGATCATTCAAGCAAGACTTTAACTTTTTTGCAAAGATTAAGGCTATAATTGTGTAGTCGTTATTTAGGAGTGTGATTGGATGCCAATTATCAATATTTAAGATATCCTTGTGTGGTTTAGGTATAAGAGTAACAACCCCTTGCTTCAAAGAGGCAGGTAGTTCTCCCTTCTTTATAGCCTCCTTAAAGGTTTCAAGTAAAGATTGTGCTATTTCTTCAGAGAAGGTGCTGTACAATCCAGAGGTTAATCCATCACAACCTGGAGATTTGTTATTTTTTATCTGAGCAACCCCGTACTGGATGCCCATAATGGATAAATCTAGACAACAAGACCGATTGAATTCTTCACTAACCGAATTAACATTCTCTATAGAATCAAGGAGATCCTTAGAGTCACTCAAATTGTTATCTAAGGAGTAAAGATTCTCATATAACTTAGTGGTAAAGTCTGATAACTACTCTCTATCCTCAGTGGTAACCCCATTAATCTGAGTGGTCTGATAACAACTCTCTATCCTCAGTGGTAACCCCATTAATCTGAGTGGTCTGATAACAACTCTCTATCCTTAGTGGTAACCCCATTAATCTGAGTTGTCTAATGATAACTCTCTATCCTCAGTGGTAACCCCATTAATCTGAGTGGTCTGAAAACAACTCTCTATCCTCAGTGGTAACCCCATTAATCTGAGTGGTCTGATAACAACTCTCTATCCTCAGTGGTAACCCCATTAATCTGAGGGGTCTGATAACAACTCTCTATCCTCAGTGGTAACCCCATTAATCTGAGTGGTCTGATAACAACTCTCTATCCTCAGTGGTAACCCCATTAATCTGAGTGGTCTGATAACAACTCTCTATCCTCAGTGGTAACCCCATTAATCTGAGTGGTCTGATAACAACTCTCTATCCTCAGTGGTAACCCCATTAATCGGAGGGGTCTGATAACAACTCTCTATCCTCAGTGGTAACCCCATTAATCTGAGTGGTCTGATAACAACTCTCTATCCTCAGTGGTAACCCCATTAATCTGAGTGGTCTGATAACAACTCTCTATCCTCAGTGGTAACCCCAATAATCTGAGTGGTCTGATGACAACTCTCTATCCTCAGTGGTAACCCCATTCATCTTAAATTTCCGAAGTGTGTTGAGTTCCCCTCTCCTCTTTTCCAAATTAAAAAAGTATTTACTGTTCTTTTCGCCTTTTTCAAGTCATTGTTTTCTTGATTTTATGAAAGCTCCTCTGGTTTTTTCCTCATACAATGTATCTAGTTGATCCTGTAAATCGTTCAATTTAGCTTTCTCACTAAAATCAAAATGCTCAATCTCTGTGATATCCGCAATTGTCTTGGAGAGTTCAGATACCTCACATGTCCTTCTTAAAGCAAGCTGTTTTCCAGAAGTATTACAGGCTGAGCGGATTTTACATTTCAGCAGGTCCCAATATTTCCCATATTCTACATTAGATGTAGCTAAACTCAAGTAAACATAAATTTGATTCTTAACCACATTTTTTAAATCATCATGCAATAACAATTAGTTATTTAACAAGACACTTGTTGCACTTGTGAATGTATGAAAGTTACATATTTCAAAAAAATATTTTGGAATTTTGCGCTCTGCCTTTTCAGCGGAATGTTGTCGAGGCTAGCCGTAAAATGTCCAATAACCACCAGAGTATTTCTTACCATCATTACTACACATTCTTACAGTCAACCATATGACTTTATGATCCGTCAGGACTGCAGGTGTTACGCCCCTGAAAAAGGGGAGAAATAATCACGAGAGTGATACGGTCTTGTTTCCTCCACAATAACTTTTTGTGCAATCCATTTGACAAAAGTAACACATTTTACAGAACAACAGATCTACAGGAAATATATAGTTTAGGGTACAAGGCTTATTCAAGTCACAACAGTATACTGTGTAATTCACTGAAACAGATAAGTTATTTGGAGGACTAGAACAGTATCCATATACGTTACACAACACAAATAATCTGTCCATATGGTTGATGACCACTACTAGCCAATGTCCATTGGAGTCCATTTGAGTAAACAAAAATTTCCCTTTGAAATTGTGTGCTAAAATTGCAACCCCAGCTGAACGATTTGTCCCGTGGGCCAAAATAATTACATTGCCCCACTGATTTTTCCAATAATTATAGTCCTCTTTGCATGAACGTGTTTCTTTAACGAATACAAGATCGACGTTGCAGTCGTTACAAAACAACAAAAAGCTTTTCTCTTCAACGGATTTCGTATCCCCCTGGCATTGATTGACTTAAACTTCATATCTATTGAATAGAAAGAAAAATCCTATGCAATTTCAACTCTACCCTCTATAAAAAGTTGCTTCATATATATATTAACAGAGGTCTTAACTTGTAAACAGTAGCACCATAATTCAAAACTAGAACGCTCAGTTTGCAGTGGGGAAGGAGCTACTTTGTAAACCTACCGACAGAACAAATCACCACAGTCGTATTTCTTTTCCGTGGTGAAAAAGGCTCTGATTCCCCTGTAGTATCCACCCTTTCCTTGATTTCGGGCCTGTTGTACAAGAGGCCACAATTTTGCCTTTGTTGCCTTGTCTGCTGCAGTCAAGTCCTCACCGAATCTAAACTTTATCTCTTTCAGAAAGGAGCTTTCTTTTGCTTTCTTCCAAACTGCATCCCTCGCTGTGTGAAAAGCAAACTGGATGATGATCGAGCGGCTGACGATGGCATCAAGTTTCTTCCCAATACGATGAGCGACATCCACAGCCATATCCATATATCCATCGGGGAAGTCCGGTGCCACACGGTTACAGATGTCTCTTACTAAGCACTTCACATTCTCATCCTGGTTCTCGGGGACACCGTAAAGCCATAGCCCCCACCTTCTCTGGTATCGCTCTGCTTCCGATAACTGATGTCTGCGATGGTCTTCTCCTGTACAGTGAATTTCTCAGAAGTAGCAGTGTTTGCAAGTTTAAGCTCTTCGATACTCTTGCATGCATGATTCAGAGAGGTCTCGAGGTCAACTATTTGGATGTGTTTTTTTGCGTATCATTTTCTCCAGACCATCGGTTCTTTCGTTTATCTTTGCAGAGACAGCATCGATTATGTTGACCTGTAGTTCGCGCAAAGACAATTCTTTCTGTGTCTTTTTGGGTGCAGGACTATTGACTGTTTTTTCAGAATCAACCGAATGTCCAGAATCATCCATTTCATCTCCTGAGGAGCCAGGTGGTGGTTTTTCTCCAATGCGTGCTCAGTTAGCAACTGCCTTCTCCTCCCTTTGCTCTTTCGCACATTTTTTTCTTCCATTTCTCAAAGTTTCAGATCAAATTAGCGTTCGAGTAAGTGTTGTTCTCTATTTTGTTTACTATAAGCCAAGTTCTGTTACATATAAGTAAGTTTGATAAAAGTTAAGGTTACTCGGAGCGAGCTGAAATCTCATCTGGACTCGCCGCCATCTTCAGCACCCCCCAAGCTAGGCTCTTCATTGGCGGGTTTTTGCTCTCTTTCTCTAAATTGGAACAAGCTGAAGCAACGATCCCGGTATTTCCCGCCGAAACCGGAGGTGTCATTCTAAAATTGTAAAACATATACTGTCTGGATTTGATTAGAGCTTTGAATGAAAGTCCGATGCTACCTGAGCATGATGAGCCATACATTAAATACATTTAATGAGCCCTACATTAAAATAAATTTTATGAGGCCAAGCCCCAAAAGACCAAATGAGTGTGCACATTACACACAACAGAAAAACATAAAAGCCCATAGATGTAGCTTTGTTAAAATAAGGTGACACCCGAGAGACAGATGGAGATGTGTAAATTAGATGCACATTCAGTCCTTTGTTACTGTAGCATATGCTGCACCAAATGTAGGTACCACAATGGAAATAAGTCCCAGTCTTCATTGTGTAATCCCGGTCACTTTTAAATTATGTATATATGTAAATATATATACAGTGCCTTGCGAAAGTATTCAGCCCCCTTGAACTTTGCGACCTTTTGCCACATTTCAGGCTTCAAACATAAAGACATAAAACTGTATTTTTTGTGAAGAATCAACAACAAGTGGGACACAATCATGAAGTGGAACGACATTTATTGGATATTTCAAACTTTTTTAACAAATCAAAAACTGAAAAATTGGGCGTGCAAAATTATTCAGCCCCCTTAAGTTAATACTTTGTAGCACCACCTTTTGCTGCGATTACAGCTGTAAGTCGCTTGGGGTATGTCTATCAGTTTTGCACATCGAGAGACTGACATTTTTTTCCCATTCCTCCTTGCAAAACAGCTCGAGCTCAGTGAGGTTGGATGGAGAGCATTTGTGAACAGCAGTTTTCAGTTCTTTCCACAGATTCTCGATTGGATTCAGGTCTGGACTTTGACTTGGCCATTCTAACAACTGGATATGTTTATTTTTGAACCATTCCATTGTAGATTTTGCTTTATGTTTTGGATCATTGTCTTGTTGGAAGACAAATCTCCGTCCCAGTCTCAGGTCTTTTGCAGACTCCATCAGGTTTTCTTCCAGAATGGTCCTGTATTTGGCTCCATCCATCTTCCCATCAATTTTATCCATCTTCCCTGTCCCTGCTGAAGAAAAGCAGGCCCAAACCATGATGCTGCCACCACCATGTTTGACAGTGGGGATTGTGTGTTCAGCTGTGTTGCTTTTACGCCAAACATAACGTTTTGCATTGTTGCCAAAAAGTTCCATTTTGGTTTCATCTGACCAGAGCACCTTCTTCCACATGTTTGGTGTGTCTCCCAGGTGGCTTGTGGCAAACTTTAAACAACACTTTTTATGGATATCTTTAAGAAATGGCTTTCTTCTTGCCACTCTTCCATAAAGGCCAGATTTGTGCAATATACGACTGATTGTTGTCCTATGGACAGAGTCTCCCACCTGAGCTGTAGATCTCTGCAGTTCATCCGGAGTGATCATGGGCCTCTTGGCTGCATCTCTGATCAGTCTTCTCCTTGTATGAGCTGAAAGTTTAGAAGGACGGCCAGGTCTTGGTAGATTTGCAGTGGTCTGATACTCCTTTCATTTCAATATTATCGCTTGCACAGTGCTCCTTGGGATGTTTAAAGCTTGGGAAATATTTTTGTATCCAAATCCGGTTTTAAACTTCTTCACAACAGTATCTCGGACCTGCCTGGTGTGTTCCTTGTTCTTCATGATGCTCTCTGCGCTTTTAACGGACCTCTGAGACAATCCAGTGCAGGTGCATTCATACGGAGACTTGATTACACACAGGTGGATCATCAGGTTTATCATCATTAGTCATTTAGGTCAACATTGGATCATTCAGAGATCCTCACTGAACTTCTGGAGAGAGTTTGCTGCACTGAAAGTAAAGGGGCTGAATAATTTTGCACGCCCAATTTTTCAGTTTTGGATTTGTTAAAAAAGTTTGAAATATCCAATAAATGTCGTTCCACTTCATGATTGTGTCCCACTTGTTGTTGATTCTTCACAAAAAAATACAGTTTTATATCTTTATGTTTGAAGCCTGAAATGTGGAAAAAGGTCGCAAAGTTCAAGGGGGCCGAATACTTTCGCAAGGCACTGTATATACGTACATACACACACACACACACACACTTGGTCTACCAGACTTTGTCAAAGTATTGAAGTGAAACACATAGACCACACTTGACATGACCACAGTCCAAATATCACATTAGTACAAAATCTATTTTTTCCCAGGTTTTTAACAGAGTGCTTTCCTCTCTTATGGAAAAAGCATTTTTTTTCTTCCCACGGGCCCAATCTCTGTATGGATGTGGTACTCTACTCCCTCGACGTATGAACTGACTCAAACTGTCTTCTGTCTGTCTGTGCACTATACTACTACAGACTCCAAATATGTGGTTGTGTTGTGGTTGTGACTGTGTGTGCTTGGTCCGACCATGACGCAAATCATGAGGATGAAGAAAGACACACTAGTTAACCCAATGAGGTCCATTAAATCTGTTCTCCAACTTCGGTCCTAGAGCCATTTATTCAGCCAGTATCCACAAAGTGTCACAGAGTAGGAGAGCTGATCTAGGATCTGTCCACATAAACATATGCATTATGATACAAAATCCAAAACTGGTCCTAAATAATCTCTCCTACTTTAGTGCTTTTGCTGAATGTAGTGGCAGGGGGTGTCAATGTGTCAGCCTGCAGTGTGTGTCTCGAGTTGAATAGAGAGCATTATCATCTCCACCCTTCAATAGCTATATTAGCCACCAAATAGCTCACACCTGCAACAAACATATTGAGTTTGTCTGCTGTGGTGGACTTCATACTTCAGATTAAGTAATTAAGGGTTCTCTATTGAATTCCTCATCATGATTTTTATTCCTAAGCATAAAAAGCCTAGAGAAATCACCATTGTGTATTAAGTTGCCAAAAGTGCCAAATCAGCATACGAGCTTCCTAAATTAAAAAATCAACTAGCCCTGCATTTTAAAAATAAAAAACAACCCTCATTTGTGCAGTCTTTGTTCATCCTGATGGTATTGAAGGGTGTGCTCTCATCTCTCATACTTACAGCATTTTAAATGTTTTTAAAGTTTGTTTACTCTGACTAACTAGCCACCCTCGCTTTGTACAGCTTCGATTGGAATGGGTTTGATTGGCTCATATTTGATGGATTGGATTTGGTTCATTTGATTGGTCAATTTTTTATCTGTCCAATGGTATGGCGTCTTCATTTGGCTGCTGCAACCCACTCTGCTTGGCTCCTTCCTAACCATCCCATTTTTATTTGATTTAATTGCTGTACTTTTCTATCAAGTCTGTTATCAGTAAGATTTTTGGTCAGTTTCACTATTACCTGTGAATGACGTGGAAATACCTTACCCTCCCATTCCATCACTCGCTTCACAAGTGTTTATGTTGCGTGCATATGTGTGTGTATGTGTGCGTGCATAAGTATGTGTGTGTGTGTGTGTGTGTGTGTGTGTGTGTGTGTGTGTGTGTGTGCTTTACCAGCCAGTAGATGTCATCGTCTCACCACTCTGAACTTCCACTCTTTTTTTTCTCTCTCTGCTATGTCCTCTGTAGGTGGTCCTGATCAATGCTGTCAAAAATGTGGCCAAGGCTCTGGGTGACCTCTTCAGTGCCACCAAGGCAGCGGCTGGCCAGCCTCACAACGACCCTGCCATGCTACAGCTGAAGAACTCAAACAAGGTAGAATAGTCTCCTTCTGGGCCTAAGGTTGGTCAAGAGGTTGAGGTTGCTGCCCTTGGCACATATACCATCCCCTGCATGTGTTGGATCGAATCCCGCCCCACTGGTCTTCACACTATGTTCCCTGTCTCTGGGGTGTAAGAGAAGAGAAGAGACAGAAAAAATGCACTTCATCAACTTTTAGATTGCTTAGACCACCTGTAAAATAAAGTGTGGTAACTGTGAGACATTTACAATATGATCAGGAGTTATCAAAATCACATCAGTCACTGAAAAGGGAGGCTTCGCTCAGTTATTCAGATTTTGTTCAATCTAAACGCAAGTAATTATTCTCAGTGATAGGCAGTATACGGGTATTATTGCATGTTGACTAACCAATTGCAGTCACATTTGATAAAATTTTGTCGTAATGTCACAGATCCCCCCCCCCCCCCCATTGTTAACTTTTGGGAAACTGGTCCAGCCAGTTGGTAGCTAATTATCATGAGTTGAAATAAAGCAAAATGGGCAAAATACTAATATGAAAGTATAAACCTGCCATAAGGATGATGGTTAATAAGTTATGAATTAGGTCCCAGACTCAGGGTTCTCAGTTGAAGCTGGACACGCATCGGACAGTCCTTGCACTTTGAAATCCACGCACACCGTGGCGTATAACACCACCCACCGTGCAAAATGGCATGAAAAGAGTGTGTCCCACGGGGGAGCATCTCCTTAAGTTGACTGGAATCTTTCCTTGTTTTACTATCCTAGTGGGGACTGAACTGCGAAGGCATAACATTTCTTTAAAAAAATCTACTGTCCTCATTAATGAAAATGACAATTGAACAGGTTAATAGGTATGATAACCTATGCAGAATACATACAATTAGGCATAATGATTATGGCTCTAGACAAAATTATCCGACTTCCGGACAGGAAGCTAATCCCCACTCCAGACCAGCCCCCTACAACAACAGATACTTTGTGCCCCCTCAGATTTTTGGGGTGCATGACACCCCTGCACACACAGCTGTCAATTTCTTCTGAAGTTACTTTATAGCCCAAACACTCACCTCAACCAGATGGACACACACCATCTCCAGGCTCCTTTTACGAGAGAATAAATGGGTTAATGGGTGTGAACTGTGTGTGTGTTAGTTTGACACCTCTGCTATAGGCAGTACAAACAGCTAGACAACACAAACCGATATTGGACCAGGCTACAAAGACAAAGGGTAATGTAAGGCTATTTTAAGCTTAGGGACTAGGGTTATAGTTAGGGTTAAGGTTAGGGACTAGGGTTATAATTAGGCTTAAGGTTAGGGGCTAGGGTTATAATTAGGCTTAAGGTTAGGGGCTAGGGTTATAATTAGGCTTAAGGTTAGGGGCTAGGGTTATAATTAGGCTTAAGGTTAGGGGCTAGGGTTATAATTAGGCTTAAGGTTAGGGGCTAGGGTTATAATTAGGCTTAAGGTTAGGGGCTAGGGTTATAATTAGGCTTATGGTTAGGGGCTAGGGTTATAATTAGGCTTAAGGTTAGGGGCTAGGGTTATAATTAGGCTTAAGGTTAGGGGCTAGGGTTTTCATTAGGCTTATGGTTAGGGGCTAGGGTTATAATTAGGCTTAAGGTTAGGGGCTAGGGTTCTAATTAGGCTTAAGGTTAGGGGCTAGGGTTATAATTAGGCTTAAGGTTAGGGGCTAGGGTTATAATTAGGGTTAAGGTTAGGGGCTAGGGTTATAATTAGGCTTAAGGTTAGGGGCTAGGGTTATAATTAGGGTTAAGGTTAGGGGCTAGGGTTCTAATTAGGCTTAAGGTTAGGGGCTAGGGTTATAATTAGGGTTAAGGTTAGGGGCTAGGGTTATAATTAGGGTTAAGGTTAGGGGCTAGGGTTATAATTAGGCTTATGGTTAGGGGCTAGGGTTATAATTAGGCTTAAGGTTAGGGGCTAGGGTTATAATTAGGGTTAAGGTTAGGGGCTAGGGTTCTAATTAGGCTTAAGGTTAGGGGCTAGGGTTATAATTAGGGTTAAGGTTAGGGGCTAGGGTTATAATTAGGGTTAAGGTTAGGGGCTAGGGTTCTAATTAGGCTTAAGGTTAGGGGCTAGGGTTATAATTAGGGTTAAGGTTAGGGGCTAGGGTTATAATTAGGGTTAAGGTTAGGGGCTAGGGTTCTAATTAGGCTTAAGGTTAGGGGCTAGGGTTATAATTAGGCTTAAGGTTAGGGGCTAGGGTTATAATTAGGGTTAAGGTTAGGGGCTAGGGTTATAATTAGGCTTAAGGTTAGGGGCTAGGGTTATAATTAGGGTTAAGGTTAGGGGCTAGGGTTCTAATTAGGCTTAAGGTTAGGGGCTAGGGTTATAATTAGGGTTAAGGTTAGGGGCTAGGGTTATAATTAGGGTTAAGGTTAGGGGCTAGGGTTATAATTAGGCTTATGGTTAGGGGCTAGGGTTATAATTAGGCTTAAGGTTAGGGGCTAGGGTTATAATTAGGGTTAAGGTTAGGGGCTAGGGTTCTAATTAGGCTTAAGGTTAGGGGCTAGGGTTATAATTAGGGTTAAGGTTAGGGGCTAGGGTTATAATTAGGGTTAAGGTTAGGGGCTAGGGTTATAATTAGGGTTAAGGTTAGGGGCTAGGGTTATAATTAGGGTTAAGGTTAGGGGCTAGGGTTATAATTAGGGGTTAGGTTAGGGGCTAGGGTTATAATTAGGGTTAAGGTTAGGGGCTAGGGTTATAATTAGGGGTTAGGTTTAAGATTAGGAAAATAGGATTTTGAATGGAAATACATTTTTAGGTCCCCACGAGGATAAAAAAAAACAAGTGTGTGTAGCCACTGTTCACATTAACTCTTTATATGTCTCTCAATGTCTGTTTTTTTCTCTCTTCTTTCTTTCTTTCTTCTGTTGATCTCTTCCTCTCCTCTATCCCTTTTCACACACCCATCTCTCTACCAGACACCATGCCTGACAAAATACATCAGTGTGGTAGAGAGCTCTGGACTTTAAGGGGAAGAAAAGCTCTGCTCCAAGAGAGGAACAGAAATAAGACCTGTCCGTGTGTCCCCCAACTCTTTAACATGGGTGATTCTCACAAACTTAGTATTACTCTTGGTAAATTTTGAAACGATAGACACATTTTTATTTTGTAATGGATAAAATAATATCTCAATTTATTGTCTATGGCAAATTAATAATCTTAACTGTTCAGATTAAAAAATCATTCACACATTTTCCAAGTGCTAGGCACCTTAGTTCTAGCGAAGGGAAATCTTAACTCTACAGCATGCAATGACATTCTAGACTATTCTGTGCTTCCAACTTTGTGGCAACAGTTTGGGGAAGGCAGCATGACAATGCCCCTGTGCACAAAGCGAGGTCCATACAGAAACGGTTTGTCGAGATCAGTGTGGAGGAACTTGACTGGCCTGCGAGCCAGGCCTAATCACCCAGCATCAGTGCTAATGCTCTTGTGGCTGAATGGAAGCAAGTCCCTGCAGCAATGTTCCAACATCTAGTGGAAAGCCTTCCCAGAAGAGTGGAGGTTGTTAAAGAAGCAAGGGGGGGGTCCTGCTCTTGTACGAGCAGGTGTCCACATACTTTTGGTCATGTAATGTACCTTAAAAGTAATGGGCCTCAGGATCTCGTCAAGATATTTCTGTGCATTCAAATTGCCATTGGAGCATAACGCCTTGTCAACCTGCAGAAACCTTGAGTCAACCATTGTGTTTTATATTAGCAGTTAAATGGCATTATTACTTTTGGGTGGAATATTCTGATACCTTAGAAATTGGAACTCCACCCCTCAGGGAACTCCACCCCCCCATTCAGCTGAAAAGGTGGCGCAGGGAATTCAGAAATGTTCTTTTGAAATATTTAAACTTTCACACATTAACAAGTCCAATACCTCAAATGAAAGATAAACATCTTGTTCATCTACCCATGTCCGATTTTTAAAATGTTTTACAGCGAAAACACAACATATATTCATGTTAGACCACCACCAAATAAATAAAAATAACAGCAATTTTTCCCAGCCAAAGATAGTCACAAAAGCAGGATTAGAGATAAAATGAATCACTAACCTTTTGAAAATCTTCATCAGATGACACTCATATGACATGTTACACAATACATTTATGTTTTGTTCGATAATATGCATATTTATATCCACAAATCTCGGTTTACATGTTCAGAACTGCCTCCAAAATATCCGGAGGAATTATAGAAAGCTACGCCAGATAACAGAAATACTCATCATAAACTTTGACTAAAGATACATGTTCTACATATAATTCAAGATAGCGGTTGCATTAAGAACCAGTGTGTGTCAGATTTGTTAAAAACGTTACGGAAAAAGCCTAACATTGCAATAATCTGAGACGGCGCTCAGACATAAAAGTATTTCTCCGCCATGTTGGAGTCAACAGAAATACGAAATTACAACATAAATATTCCCTTACCTTTGATGATCTTTCATCAGAATGTAGTGGAAGGAGTCCTAGTTCCACAATAAATCGTTGTTTTGTTCCATAATGTCCAATACTAGTGTCCAAGTAGCTGCATTTGCTATCACTTTCAGCTCACGTGCCCAAAAACTGACAGCTTGTCCAGGATAACTCGCACGAAAATGTCCAAAAGATATATTCCAGGTCGAATAAACTGGTCAAACTAAGTAGAGAATCAATCTTCAGGATGTTATTATCATACAGTGCCTTGCGAAAGTATTCGGCCCCCTTGAACTTTGCGACCTTTTGCCACATTTCAGGCTTCAAACATAAAGATATAAAACTGTATTTTTTTGTGAAGAATCAACAACAAGTGGGACACAATCATGAAGTGGAACGACATTTATTGGATATTTCAAACTTTTTTAACAAATCCAAAACTGAAAAATTGGGCGTGCAAAATTATTCAGCCCCTTTACTTTCAGTGCAGCAAACTCTCTCCAGAAGTTCAGTGAGGATCTCTGAATGATCCAATGTTGACCTAAATGACTAATGATGATAAATACAATCCACCTGTGTGTAATCAAGTCTCCGTATGAATGCACCTGCACTGTGATAGTCTCAGAGGTCCGTTAAAAGCGTAGAGAGCATCATGAAGAACAAGGAACACACCAGGCAGGTCCGAGATACTGTTGTGAAGAAGTTTAAAGCCGGATTTGGATACAAAAGATTTCCCAAGCTTTAAACATCCCAAGGAGCACTGTGCAAGCGATAATATTGAAATGGAAGGAGTATCAGACCACTGCAAATCTACCAAGACCTGGCCGTCCCTCTAAACTTTCAGCTCATGCAAGGAGAAGACTGATCAGAGATGCAGCCAAGAGGCCCATGATCACTCTGGATGAACTGCAGAGATCTACAGCTGAGGTGGGAGACTGTCCATAGGACAACAATCAGTCGTATATTGCACAAATCTGGCCTTTATGGAAGAGTGGCAAGAAGAAAGCCATTTCTTAAAGATATCCATAAAAAGTGTAGTTTAAAGTTTGCCACAAGCCACCTGGGAGACACACCAAACATGTGGAAGAAGGTGCTCTGGTCAGATGAAACCAAAATGGAACTTTTTGGCAACAATGCAAAATGTTATGTTTGGCGTAAAAGCAACACAGCTGAACACACCATCCCCACTGTCAAACATGGTGGTGGCAGCATCATGGTTTGGGCCTGCTTTTCTTCAGCAGGGACAGGGAAGATGGTTAAAATTGATGGGAAGATGGATGGAGCCAAATACAGGACCATTCTGGAAGAAAACCTGATGGAGTCTGCAAAAGACCTGAGACTGGGACGGCGGTTTGTCTTCCAACAAGACAATGATCCAAAACATAAAGCAAAATCTACAATGGAATGGTTAAAAAAAAAAACATATCCAGGTGTTAGAATGGCCAAGTCAAAGTCCAGACCTGAATCCAATCGAGAATCTGTGGAAATAACTGAAAACTGCTGTTCACAAATGCTCTCCATCCAACCTCACTGAGCTCGAGCTGTTTTGCAAGGAGGAATGGGAAAAAAATTCAGTCTCTCGATGTGCAAAACTGATAGAGACATACCCCAAGCGACTTACAGCTGTAATCGCAGCGAAAGGTGGCGCTACAGTAGTATTAAGTATTAACTTAAGGGGGCTGAATAATTTTGCACGCCCAATATTTCAGTTTTTGATTTGTTAAAAAAGTTTGAAATATCCAATAAATGTCGTTCCACTTCATGATTGTGTCCCACTTGTTGTTGATTCTTCACAAAAAAATACAGTTTTATATCTTTATGTTTGAAGCCTGAAATGTGGCAAACGGTCGCAAAGTTCAAGGGGGCTGAATACTTTCGCAAGGCACTGTATATATCCAATAATGTTTCAACCGGATCATACGTTTTCAGCTGGAGCCAAATGGAACGGCAGGAGCACCCACAGAGATGTGCGCCACAGGAAAATGGCATTCTGTCGGGACACTGACTATTTCCCCTCCCATTCGGTCAAAGTTCACAGCAAATGCTCCATTCCACTTTCTACTGAATGAGGACATCCAAGTATATCGGACCAAATTATGAAAGACCAGAATTCCGTAAAGTCAGTGTGGAAGAGGCGAAACAATTGTTGTCTATCAACAATAACAAGCCACCGGGCCTGACAATCTGGATGGAAAATTACTGAGGATAATAGCAGACGATATTGCCACTCCTATTTGCAACATCTTCAATTTAAGCCTACTATAGAGTGTATGCCCTCAGGCCTGAAGGGAAGCTAAAGTCATTCCGCTACCCAAGAATAGTAGAGCCCCTTTTACTGGCTCAAATAGCCGATCAGCCTGTTACCCAACCCATAGTAAACTTCTGGGAAAAAATGGTGTTTGACTAGATACAATTGTCACGCCCTGACCGTAGAGAGCTTTTTATGTCTCTATTTTGGTTTGGTCAGGGTGTGATTTGGGTGGCCATTCTATGTCCTTTTTCTATGTTTTGTATTTCTTTGTTTTGGCCGGGTATGGTTCTCAATCAGGGACGGGCTGACTATCGTTGTCTCTGATTGGGAACCATACTTAGGTAGCTTTTTCCGCACAAGGGTTTTGTGGGTAGTTATTTTCTGTTTAGTGTTTGCACTTTACAGGACTGTTTCGGTTTCATTTATTCTCTTGTTATTTTGTATTAGTGTTCAGTTCAATAAACAAATATGAACACTTACCACGCTGCGCTTTGGTCCGACTACTCTTCCTCATCCGACGACGAAAGCCGTTACAACAATGTTATTTTACAGTAAACAAATTGACAAGAATTTCAGCATGCTTATAGGGAAGGACACTCAACAAGCACAGCACTTACACAAATGACTGATGATTGGCTGATAGAAATTGATGATGAAATGATTGTGGGGGCGGTCTTGTTAGACTTCAGTGCAGCTTTTGACATTATTGATCATAGTTTGCTGCTGGAAAAATATATTTGTTATGGCTTTACATCCCTGCTATAATGTGGATAAAGAGTTAGTTGTCTTACAGAACACAGTGATCTTTAATGAAGCCTCAAATATAATCCAGTTAGAATCAGTAATTCCCCAGGGTAGCTGTTTAGGCCCCTTGCTACATTTTTACTAACGACATACCACTGACTGAGTAATGCCAGAGTGTCTATGTACACAGATGACTCAACACTATACACGTCTGCTACTACAGCGAAATGACTGCAACACTCAAAGAGCTGCAGTTAGTTTCAGTGGGTGGAAAGGAACAAGTTTGCCCTAAATATTTCTAAAACTAAAAGCATTGTATTTGGAACAAAACACTCACTCAACCCTAAATCTCAACTAAATCTTGTAATAAATAATGTGGAAATTTAGCAAGTTAAGATGACTAAAGTGCTTCAAGTAACCCTAGATTGTAAACTGTCATGGTCAAAACATATTCATGCAGTAGTAGCTAAGATGGGGAAAAGTCTGTCTATAATGAAGCGATGCTAAAGGCCCTAGTTTTGTCACACCTTGACTACTGTTCAGTCGTGTGGTCAGGTGCCACAAAAAAAGGACTTTTGCAATTGGCTCAGAACAGGGCAGCACGGCTGGCCCTTGGATGTACACAGAAAGCTAATATTATTAATATGCATGTCAATCTCTACTGGCTGAAAGTGAAGGAGAGATTGACTTCATCACTACTTTTATTTATGAGAGGCATTGACATGTTGAATGTACCGAGCTGCCTGTCTAAACTACTGGCACACAGCTCGGACACCCATGCATACCCCACTAGACATGCCACAAGAGGTCTCTTCACAGTCCCCAATTCCAGAACAGACTATGGGAGGCATTGTATAAACTGCCTTAATTTTGCTGGATCCCAGGAAGAGTAGCTGCTGCTTTGGCAGATGGGGATCCATAATAAATACAAATGCCCTGCACCTGTCACCTGCCTGGTCAACCTGGCCAGTGCCACCTCACTGGAGGACACACTGAGGGCACTGACACACACATAAGTGGGGCACTGCCTCGGGCTGGCTAGAGCCATATACTGCTGTTTTCAACTCTAGAGACAGCAGGAGTGGTAGAGATACTCTGAATAATCGGCTATGAAAAGGCAACTGACATTTACTCCTGAGGTGCTGACTTGTTGCACCCTCGACAACTACTGTGATTATTATTATTTGACCATGCTGGTCATTTATGAACATTTGAACATCTTGGCCATGTTCTGTTATAATCTCCACCTGGCACAGCCAGAAGAGGACTGGCCACCCCTCATAGCCTGGTTCCTCTAGGTTTTGGCCTTTCTGGGGAGTTTTTCCTGACCACTGTGCTTCGACACCTGCATTGCTTGCTGTTTGGGGTTTTAAGCTGGGTTTCTGCACAGCACTTTGAGATATCAGCTGATGTAAGAAGGGCTATATAAATTAATTTGATTACTGTATTTAGAGTTTGGTTAACTCAGTTGGAAGTCAAAAGACCATGTTCGCACCAAATGTCCGCAGACTACTCCATTCTGTATGTTTAAAAAAATAGAAAATTATATTTGATGCGAAAACATTTGCTCAGACAGAGATTTTGTTTAACCAGTAATAAAAATAATCTCAAAGATGGAAGGTAAAAATTATTGGCACTATTGTTTGATACCTTTCAATTCCTCACCTTGCGAGGATAATGGCACTACTGAACTGAACACTACACAAAATGTAATTGAACCGAAACAGTTCTGCAAGGTGCAACAAAACACTAAACAGAAAATAATCACCCACAACCAAAATGGGGAAAACAGGCTACCTAAGTATGATTCTCAATCAGAGACAATGATCGACAGCTGCCTCTGATTGAGAACCATACCAGGCCAAACACAGAAATACAACATAGAAATAGAACATAGACTACCCACCTCAACTCACGCCCTGACCAAACTAACAAAAATACATAAAAAAGGAACTAAGGTCAGAACGTGACACACGGTCTGCTTAAGGAGCAGTTCTCTCTCTGTAGGTCTAACCTGTCATGGTAATTAATTCTAATCAAAGGAGAGAGACATATATAGAAATTATACAAAGGTACATTGTGCTCTTTTGCAACAGACATCAAGATTTACATGGCACCAAATATCTGTCTCTAGTTCATTTATTGCTTGTTCATACAGAAATACTAATGTAACCTAGGACACTAGGTCATTCCCTCATATGATTAGTCCAGTGTTCATCTTCCATATAGAAAAAATAAACTGGAGATTGGATCTTCCTGGCACCGACAGACAGGCACACAGACACTAATCATGGAATGGAATGTTGTCTTATCACCAAGCAATCATAAATCGACTGTCAGTGTAACATCTCAGAGGCTCATCTCAGTTCACACAGACACATGAGAGTTCTAAAAACCATATTATGTTGCCGCTCAGAAAAACAGACCATGTGAATGTACTAATATAGGAATACATTCTAATATAAAAGTTATGTGATTAACATAATGTTGTAATTCTACGACAAACCCTAAGAAGTTCTGGAAAATGGTTAAAGACGTGGAGAATAAACCCTTCCTCCTCACAGTTGCCCATGTCCCTTAATGTTGAGGATTATTACTGACAAAAAGCACATGGTTGAGCACTTTGCCCATCCAACATTTCCTCATCTCCCATCCCTTATATGCATGAGACCTGACCCTCCCCGGATTTCGTATTAAACGCTATACAACAAAGCTTTCTTAGTGTCCAACAAGCTTTCTCTGCCCTTAACCTTGTTCTGAGCACTTCCAAACCAAGGTCATGTGGTTTGGTAAGAATAATGCCCCTCTCCCCACAGGTGTGGTTACTTCTTCTGAGGGTTTAGAACTTGAGGTAGTCACTTGGGAGTATGGCTAGACGGTCCACTGTCCATCTCATAGCACATATCAAAGCTGCTGGCTAGAGTTAAATCTAGAATTGGTTTCCTCCATCGTAATTGCTCCTCTTTCAACACAGCTGCCAAACTAACCCTGATTCAGATGCCCATCCTACCCATGCTAGATTACAGAGACTTAATGTATAGTTCGGCTTGTAAGGGTGCTTTCGAATGGCTAGATGTTCTTTACCATTTGGCCATCAGATTTGCCACCAATGCTCCTTATAGGACACATCGCTACACTCTATACTCCTCTGTAAACTGGCCATCTCTGTATACCCATCACAAGACCCACTGGTTGATGCTTATTTATAAAACCCTCTTAGGTATCTCTCCCCCTTATCTGAGATATTTACTGCAGTCCTCATCCTCCACATACAACACCCGTTCTGCCAGTCACATTCTGTTAATAATGTTTACATATTTTGCTTTACTCATCTCATATGTACAGTTGAAGTCATAAGTTTACATACACTTAGGTTAGTCATTAAAACTTGTTTTTCAACCACTCCACACATTTTCTTGTTAACTAACTATAGTTTTGGCAAGTCGGTTTGGACATCTACTTTGTGCATGACACAAGTAATTTTACACGGTATCACAATTCCACTGGGTCAGAGGTTTACACACACTGTTGACTGTGCCTTTAAACAGCTTGGAAAATTCCAGAAAATTATGTCATGGCTTTAGAAGCTTCTGATAGGCTAACTGACATAATTTGAGTCAATTGAAGATGTACCTGTGGATTTATTTCAAACGCAGTGCCTCTTTGCTTGACATCATGGGAAAATCCAAAGAAATCAGCCAAGACCTTTAGAAAAAAATTGTAGACCTCCACAAGTCTGGTTCATCCTTGGGAGCAATTTCCAAACGCCTGAAGGTACCACGTTCATCTGTACAAACAATAGTATGCAAGTATAAACACCATGGGACCACGCTGCCATGTATACCGCTCAGGAAGGAGACACGTTCTGTCTCCTGGAGATGAACGTACTTTGGCGCAAAAAGTGCAAATCAATCCCAGAACAACAGCAAAGGACCTTGTGAAGATGCTGGAGGAAACAGGTACAAAAGTATTTACAGTGGGGAGAACAAGTATTTGATACACTGCCGATTTTGCAGGTTTTCCTACTTACAAAGCATGTAGAGGTCTGTCATTTTTTCCATAGGTATACTTCAACTGTGAGAGACGGAATCGAAAACAAAAATACAGAAAATCACATTGTATGATTTTTAAGTAATTAATTTGCATTTTGTTGCATGGCATAAGTATTTGATACATCAGAAAAGCAGAACTTAATATTTGGTACAGAAACCTTTGTTTGCAATTACAGAGATCATACGTTTCCTGTAGTTCTTGACCAGGTTTGCACACACTGCAGCAGGGATTTTGGCCCACTCCTCCATACTACACACCTTCTCCAGATCCTTCAGGTTTCGGCGCTGTCGCTGGGCAATACGGACTTTCAGCTCCCTCCAAATATTTTCTATTGGGTTCAGGTCTGGAGACTGGCTAGGCCACTCCAGGACCTTGAGATGCTTCTTACGGAGCCACTCCTTAGTTGCCCTGGCTGTGTGTTTCAGGTCGTTGTCATGCTGGAAGAACCAGCCACAACCCTTCTTCAATGCTCTTACTGAGGGAAGGAGATTGTTGGCCAAGATCTCGCGATACATGGCCCCATCCATCCTCCCCTCAATACGGTGCAGTCGTACTGTCCCCTTTGCAGAAAAGCATCCCCAAAGAATGATGTTTCCACCTCCATGCTTCACGGTTGGGATGGTGTTCTTGGGGTTGTACTCATCCTTCTTCTTCCTCCAAACACAGCGGGTGGAGTTTAGACCAAAAAGCTCTATACTTGTCTCATCAGACCACATGACCTTCTCCCATTCCTCCTCTGGATCATCGAGATGGTCCTGAACATGCGCTGGCTTGAGCAGGGGGACCTTGCGTGCGCTGCAGGATTTTAATCCATGACGGCGTAGTGTGTTACTAATGGTTTTCTTTGAGACTGTGGTCCCAACTCTCTTCAGGTCATTGACCAGGTCCTGCCGTGTAGTTCTGGGCTGATCCTTCACCTTCCTCATGATCATTGATGCCCCACGAGGTGAGATCTTGCATGGAGCCCCAGACCGAGGGTGATTGACCGTCATCTTGAACTTCATCCAATTTCTAATAATTGTGCCAACAATTGTTGCCTTCTCACCAAGCTGCTTGCCTATTGTCATGTAGCCCATCCCAGCCTTGTGCAGGTCTACAATTTTATCCCTGATGTCCTTACACCCTCTGACCCTGATCTCTCTCTCTCTTTTTTTTTTACCCCTTTTTCTCCCCAATTTCGTGGTATCCAATTGTTGTAGTAGGTACTATCTTGTCTCATTGCTACAATGGGCTCGGGTATGGGCTCGGGAGAGACAAAGGCTGAATGTCATGCGTCCTCCGATACACAACCCAACCAGCCGTACTGCTTCTTAACACAGCGCGCATCCAACCTGGAAGCCAGCCGCACCAATGTGTCAGTGGCTACACCGTGCACCTGGCAACCTTGGCTAGCGCGCACTGCGCCCGGCCCGCCACAGGAGTCGCTGGTGCGCGATGAGACAAGGAGATCCCTACCGACCAATCCCTCCCTAACCCGGACGACGCTAGGCCAATTGTCCGTCGCCCCATGGACCTCCCGGTCTCGGCCGGTTACGACAGAGCCTGGGCACGAACCCAGGGACTCTGATGGCACAGCTGGCGCTGCAGTACAGCGCCCTTAACCACTGCGCCACCCGGGAGGCCCTGATCTCTCTTTTGACGAACATATCAAGACTGTTTCAAGGACAGCTTTTTTCCATCTACGTAACATTGCAAAAATCAGAAACTTTCTGTCCAAAAATGATCCAGAAAAAGGAATCCATGCTTTTGTTACTTCTAGGTCAGACTACTGCAATGCTCTACTTTCCGGCTACCTGGATAAAGCACTAAATAAACTTCACTTAGTGCTAAATACGGCTGCTAGAATCCTGACTAGAAACAAAAAATGTGATCATATTACTCCAGTGCTAGCCTCCCTACACTGGCTTCCTGTCAAGCCAAAAGATGATTTCAAGGTTTTACTGCTAACCTACAAAGCATTACATGGGCTTGCTCCTACCTATCTCTCTGATTTGGTCCTGCCGTGCATACCTACACGTACACTACGGTCACAAGACGCAGGCCTCCTAATTGTCCCTGGAATTTCTAAGCAAACAGCTGGAGGCAGGGATTTCTCCAATAGAGCTCCATAGTTATGGAATGGTCTGTGAGAGACGCAAACTCGGTCTCAACCTTTAAGTCTTTACTGAAGACTCATCTCAGTGGGTCATATGAACATATGACTGAGTGTAGTCTGGCCCAGGAGTGTGAAGGTGAACGGAAAGGCTCTGGAGCAACGAACCGCCCTTGCTGTCTCTGCCTTGCCGGTTCCCCTCTTTCCACTGGGATTCTCTGCCTCAAACCCTATTACAGGGGTTGAGTCACTGGCTTACTGGTGCTCTTTCATGCCGTCCCTAGGAGGGGTGCATCACTTAGTGGGTTGAGTCACTGATGTGATCTTCCTGTCTGGGTTGGCGCCCCTCCTTGTGTTTTGCCGTGGCGGAGATCTTTGTGGGCCATACTCGGCCTTGTCTCAGGATGGTAAGTTGGTGGTTGAAGATATCCCTGTAGTGTTGTGGGGGCTGTGCTTTGGCAAAGTGGGTGGGGTTATATCCTTCCTGTTTGGCCCTGTCCGGGGGTATCATCGGATGGGGCCACAGTGTCTCCTGACCCCTCCTGTCTCAGCCTCCAGTATTTATGCTGCAGTAGTTAATGTGTCGGGGGGGCTAGGGTAGGTTTGTTATATCTGGAGTACTTCTCCTGTCTTATCCGGTGTCCTAGGTGAATTTAAGTATGCTCTCTATTTCTCTCTTTCTTTCTCTCTCTCGGAGGACCTGAGCCCTAGACCATGCCTCAGGACTACCTGGCATGATGACTCCTTGCTGTCCCCAGTCCACCTGGCCGTGCTGCTGCTCCAGTTTCAACTGTTCTGCCTGTGATTATTATTATTTGACCATGCTGATCATTTATGAACATTTGAACATCTTGGCCATGTTCTGTTATAATCTCCACCCGGCACAGCCAGAAGAGGACTGGCCACCCCACATAGCATGGTTCCTCTCTAGGTTTCTTCCTAGGTTTTGGCCTTTCTAGGGAGTTTTTCCTAGCCACCGTGCTTCTACACCTGCATTGCTTGCTGTTTGGGGTTTTAGGCTGGGTTTCTGTACAGCACTTTGAGATATCAGCTGATGTAAGAAGTGCGATATAAATACATTTTATTTGCATTGTATCAAATACTCGTTCTCCCCACTGTATATCCACAGTAAAACGAGTCCTATATCGACATAACCTGAAAGGCCGCTCAGCAAGGAAGAAGCCACTGCTCCAAAACGGCCATGAAAAAGCCAGACTATGGTTTGCAACTGCACATGGGGACAAAAATTGTACTTTTTGGAGAAATGTCCTCTGGTCTGATGAAACAAAAATAGAACTGTTTGGCCATAATGACCATCGTTATGTTTGGAGGAAAAAGGGGGATGCTTGCAAGCCGAAGAACAGCATCCCAACCGTGAAGCACAGGGGTGGCAGCATCATGTTGTGGGGGTGCATTGCTGCAGGAGGGACTGGTGCACTTCACAAAATAGATGGCATCATGAGGGAAGAAAATTATGTGGATATATTGAAGCAACATTTCAAGACATCAGTCAGGAAGTTAAAACTTGGTCGCAAATGGGTCTTCCAAACGGAAAATGACCCGAAGCATACTTCCAAAGTTGTGGCAAAATGGCTTAAGGACAACAAAGTCAATGTATTGGAGTTGCCATCACAAAGCTCTGACCTCAATCCTATAGAACATTTGTGGGCAGAACTGAGCCAGGCCTACAAACTTGGCTCAGTTACACCAGCTCTGTCAGGAGGAATGGGCCAAAATTCATTCAATTTATTGTGGGAAGCTTTTGGAAGTCTTCTCGAAACGTTTGACCCAAGTTAAACAATTTAAAGACAAGGCTACCAAATACTAATTGAGTGTATGGTAACTTCTGATCCACTGGGAATGTGATGAAAGAAAGAAAAGCTGAAATAAATCATTCTCTGCTATTATTCTGACATTTAACATTCTTAAAATAAAGTGGTGTTCCTAACTGACCTAAGACAGGGGATTTTTACTAGGATTAAATGTTGACAGAAACTTCTTACTTCAACTGAATATACTGTATTCTATCCTATTCTACTAGTCTATGCCACTCTTACATTGCTCATCCAAATGTTTATATATTTTTAATTCCATTCCTTTACTTTAGATTTGTGTGTATTGTTGTGGAATTGTTAGATATTACTTGTTAGATATTACTGCACTGTTGGAGCTATAAACACAAGCATTTCGCTACACCCTCAATATCATCTGCTAAACACGTGTATGTGACAAATACAATTTGATTTGATTTGGACCATAGGCTTGGACATACAGTAGTTCCGTGTCACACAACATTCACCGCTAGACGGCGCCAGAGATGTGGAAAATAAAATCCATCATAAGTCTACAATAATTATGTTCTTAACATCAGCTCATTGCTTCAACGCAGATTGCTAAGCACATTTAGATTCCTAAATCGTGTGCCATTTATTTAATTTAACACTTTAACATTAAATAAATAGTGTAGGCTACTGGTCTATTATGCCTAGCTACAATGTGATCCAGTTTCATTTCAAAGTTGTTTTATAACCTACATTTATATTGAAAATAATAGAAAAGAAAAGTCTGCTTTTTTCTTTCAAATGAAAAAAATATAGTTGCCAGTTGCCACACAGCGCATTGTTAGAAAAAAAGTGTTGAGCTCTTCTATACAAGTCTACTTGCATCCCTTGATGTCCTAAGAGTTCAGCCAGTGTTTTTGAGATTTGGGATCATTTTCTCACTGCCGGCTGTTGTGCTGTATACGTGTCAACCCTGTGCATTTTCGCACTCCTAACAATTAACCATGTTTAATGACTGGACGCAAAGGCCTACGTTTATTTTCCTCTTTCACAGGAACATTGTGTGTTTCACCATTTAACAGAGAATTATACTTTAGTCAACCTGCTGTTTTTGGATCATTCATCATTCACTTGTGGGAACGGCAACATAAACCTGAAAAGGGCGAAAACACTTGCATAAAATTGGTCGGTTTTTCATTGAATTATTTTGTTGTGTATTTGGAAATATCAGATAAATTCTCTATTGCATTTTCTACATAGTTTTTTATCTAAACAAAAGTGTTTATTTGAACATGTTCAAACTATCTTAATAACAACCTTTCAACTTTTCCAAAAGTAATTGTGAGTGAAGCACATATTTTATACAGCACATCTTTTTCTGATGGAATTATGCAGTCAGCTGCTGAATTAAGTTACTTCCTACTGGGCACATAATGTCATTTCAACGTGGAAAGGTGGATTATATTTGTTTGAGACGTTTATCAATGAGATTTCTACCTCTATTCACCCACTCAAAAAGACCGCCAGAAGTTTGGTGAATTCTCAATGTGTTATCACTGTGCTTTCAACCATTTAAAAGACCTCCAGAAGTTTGGTGAATTCTCAATGTGTTATCACTGTGCTTTCAACCATATAAAAGACCACCAGAAGTTTGGTGAATTCTCAATGTGTTATCACTGTGCTTTCAACCATCTAAAAGACCGCCAGAAGTTTGGTGAATTCTCAATGTGTTATCCCTGTGCTTTCAACCAAATTTCAGTGGAAAAACAACGTCAGATTTTTGGTTTAGTTATCACCTAAATGTGTTATCACTGTACTTTTAATCATTTAAAAGTGCAAAAAAAGTTAAAAACACATTTCAGATATTTCGTATTTAAACAACTTGGTGTTATTACTGTGCTGCATTTAATAGCACAACCAAATGACCTGGATTTCAGTTCCATTAAAAGCCCATATTGCAAGTGATCAATGTTGTTCAAGACTCTGCACAGATTATTATTGCAATTATGAAGATCTCCACAGATTTGTGACCTTTGCATGCTATCTTGAACATGCACACTTTCTATGATTACATAGGAAGACATTTAGTTACAGTAACCTAAAAATGTGGTCATGGATGTTTCAAGTTTCATGTTTTATTAGTGGTATGTACAGGATGCACATGGTATACACCGTCCCACGAAATGTTTCATTGTGGCCCTTCCGACGATACTCCTGGACAGAGCCAACCAGGTAGGATATAACTTCCACCCACTTTACCAAAGCACAGCCCCCACACCACCAGAGGGATATCTACAGACCACCAATTTACTACCCTAAGGCAACTTGGAGTATAGCCCACAAAAATCTCCCTCACGGCACGAGCATGGGGGAGGCACAAAACCTGACAGGAATATCATGTCAGTGACTCAACCCACTCAAGTCGAGTATAGGGGAAAAAGCCTGGCACAACGTCCCCCCAAGGGACGGCATGGGAGAGCACTACCAAGCCAGTGAATCAGCCCCCGTAATAGGGTCAGAGGCAGAGAATCCCAGTGGAGAGAGGGGAGCCAACCAGGCAGAGGTTCATCACCCCAGTGCCTTGCCTTTCACCTTCACACCCCCTGGGCCAGACTATACTCAATCATCAGACCTACTAAAAAGATAAGTCTTCAGTAAAGATGTAAACGTCTCTCACATGGATCGTCAGACCATCCCATCAAAATGGAGCTCTATAGGAGAAAAGCCCTGCCTCCAGCTGTTTGCTTAGAAATTCTAAAAACAATAAGGAGGCCTACATCTTGTTACTGCAGCATACGTGTAGGTACAGTATGTACGGCAGGACCAAATCGGAGAAATAGGTAGGAGCAAGTCCATTTAAGTCTTTGTAGGTTAGCAGTAAAACCTTGAATTCAGCAAGCCATCGTAGAGAGGCTAGCACAGGAGTAAAAATATTCTAGCAGCCATACTAAATACTAGCTGAAGTTTATTTAGTGCTTTCTCTGGGTAGCCGGAGCGTAGAGCATTGCAGTAGCGTAATTTTGAAATGACAAATGCAATGATTAGCTTTTCTACTATACAGTGGGGCAAAAAAGTATTTAGTCAGCCACCAATTGTGCAAGTTCTCTCACTTAAAAAGATGGGAGAGGCCTGTAATTTTCATCATAGGTACACTTCAACTATGACAGACAAAATTAAGGAAAAAAATCTTTTTTGATGAATTTATTTGCAAATTATGGTGGAAAATAAGTAAAAACTGCAATCTTGACCACTTCTACAAGTTAGACAAATAGTCAGAGGGTGTGACATCTTCGTCTTCTTCCCTATGATTCAAATCTGTTCGTGGAACAAAAATATATTCTACGGATCTAACGGTACAGCTGTTTTAGTAACTGCACTAACACAACTACTGACCACAACCACAGACCACAAAACTACTGACCACAATCACACAACTACTTCCCAAAACTACTGACCGCTACTGATCACAAGTACTGAAAACAATCTCAAAACACTGACCACAACTACTAAACCACGCACCTACTTACCAAAACTACAGACCACAACCACAGACCACAACCACTGATCACAACTACTGAAATACACAACTAACGACCAGAAGCACACAACTGCTGACCACTACTTACCAGAACTACCAACAACAACCACTGGCTACTAAACAACAACTACTGACCACAACTACGGACCACAACTACTGACCACATCTACTGACCATAACCACAAAAAACGACTGACCACAACCACAAACCTGCTTACCAAAACGACTGCCCACTACCGACAACTATTTACCACAACTATTGACCACAACAACACAACTACTGACCACAACCACACAACTACTGAACCACACAAATAATGACCACAACTACTAACCACAACTAATGAAATAAACAACTACTGAACCACACAACTACTTACCACAACTACTGATCACAATCACAAACTACTGACCACAACTACTAAACCACACACCTACTTACCAAAACAACTGATCATTACTGACCACAACCACTGATCACAACTACCGAGCACACAACTACTAAACCACATAACTAATGACCAGAAGCACACAACTGCTGACCACTATTTACCACAACTACTGACCTTAACCAAACAACTACTAACCACAAAAATTACTAACCACATCTATTGACCACACCTACTAAACACAAGCACACAACTACAGACCATAACTACTGACTGTCTTGTTTTGCACGCTTTGTACAAAATAATAAAATGCAGTACTACAGGATATTTGTTAACGTAGCTCTTTATTAGCTAGCTACAACTGGCATGTTCACGTGTCTCCAACCATGATCAACTGACCATGACCTAGCCATCTGGGTGGTCTTAACCAATCATAGCACAGTATGATACGGCGGTAAAATGCATCCAATTACAATTCAGTATGTTTACACATGAATATTACACTGACCACAACCAAAAAATGACTGACCACAACTACTGACCACACAACTACTAACCACAACTACTGAAATACACAAATACTGAATCACACAACTAATGACCACAACCACCAACCACAACCACACAACTACTTACCACAACTATTGACCACTACAACTGACCACAACCACCAACTACTTACCACAACTACTGACTACAACTGACCACAAGCTTCCCACAATAAATTGGGTGAATTTTGGCCCATTCCTACTGACAGAGCTGGTGTAACTGAGTCAGGTTTGTACGCCTCCTTGCTCGCACACACTTTTTCAGTTCTGCCCACACATTTTCTATAGGATTGAGGTCAGGGCTTTGTGATGGCCACTCCAATACCTTGACTTTGTTGTCCTTAAGCCAGTTTGCCACAGACCCATTTGCGACCAAGCTTTAACTTCCTGACTGATGTCTTGAGATGTTGCTTCAATATATCCAAATAATATTCCTTCCTCATGATGCCAACTATTTTGTGAAGTGCACAAGTCCCTCCTGTAGCAAAGTACCTCCACAACATGATGCTGCCACCCCAGTGCTTCACAGTTGGGAGGATGTTTATCGGCTTGCAAGCCTTCCCCTTTTTCCTCCAAACATGATGGTCATTATGGCCAAACAGTTATATTTTTGTTTCATCAGACCAGAGGACATTTCTCCAAAAAGTACAATCTTTGTCCCCCATGTGCAGTTGCAAACCGTAGTCTGGCTTTTTTATGGCGGTTTTGGAGCAGTGGCTTCTTCCTAGCTGAGCGGCCTTTCAGATTATGTTGATATTGGACTCGTTTTACTGTGGATAAAGATACTTTTGTACCGGTTTCCTCCAGCATCTTCACAAGGTCCTTTGCTTTTGTTCTGGTATTGATTTGCACTTTTCGCACCAAAGTATGTTCATCTCTAGGAGACAGAACACGTCTCCTGCCTGAGCGGTATGCTGGCTGCGTGGTCCCTTGGTGTTTATACTTGTGTACTATTGTTTGTACAGATGAACATGGTACCTTCAGGCATTTGGAAATTGCTACCAAGGATGAACCATACAATTGTTTTCTGAGGTCTGATTTCTTTTGATTTCCCCATGATGTCAAGCAAAGAGGCACTGAGTTTGAAGGTAGGCCTTGAAATACATCCACAGGTACACCTGCAATTGACTCAAATGATGACCATTAGCCTATCAGAAGCTTCTAAACCATCACATCATTTTATGGAATTTTCCACGCTGTTTAAAGGCACAGTCAACTTAGTGTATGTAAACTTCTGACCACTGGAATTGTGATACAGTGAATTATAAGTGAAATAATCTGTCTGTAAACAATTGTTGGAAAAATTATCATGCACAAAGTAGATGTCCTTACTGACTTGCCAAAACTATAGTTTAATAAGAAATTCCTGGAGGGGTTGAAAAACGAGTTTTAGTGACTCCAACCTAAGTGTATGTAAACTTCAGACTTCAAATGTATGTCTGGCAGAAGTTATTGGACGAAATTAAGAATTAAGAATACTCCAAGAATACTCCAATCGTTTGCTAATTCATCATCTTCACCAGAGAATATTAATGATTCTCAGGTGTAAGAAGACGCCCAATCATGAAGAAGATGATGTGTATCTGTCACGCCCTGACCGTAGATTGCTTTGTATGTTTCTATTTTTAGTTTGGTCAGGGTGTGATGTGGGTGGGTATTCTATGTTGTAGGTCTAGGTTTTCTTTTTCTATGTGTTTGGCCTGGTATGGTTCTCAATCAGAGGCAGCTAGCTGTCTATCGTTGGCTCTGATTGAGAGCCATACTTAGGTAGCCTGTTTTTGGTGACTATAGTGATGAGACGAGTAATAGCTTTGAGGAGGAAGATAATAATTCTGCCAAGTTATGCAAGGTTTTGGATGTCAGGACTTCTTCTCAGGTTTTTGCCTGCCATATGAGTTCTGTTATACTCAGACATCATTCAACCAGTTTTAGAAACTTCATTGTGTTTTCTATCCAATACTAATAATAATATGCATATATTAGCATCTGGGACTGAGTAGGAGGACGCTCTGGGCACGCTATTCATCCAAGTGAAAATGCTGCCCCTTATCCCAAATAAGTTTTAACTCGGATCAGAATTCCCCTTAGTGCCTATTAACTGTAGTAGTGCGTTCTACCCACGGATTACTCTGAGTACATTCTCAAGACAAATGTATTATCTGCCAGTGCAAATTCATTTTGGCTTCTTCACTCTCTCGGCTGTGAAGTGTTGTTGCTTAGCAATATTGATCAAGAATGCAGGGGTGCACCACCAACGCTCCTCCCAGCTCCTGGAATGACTTCCTGAATCCCGCACAGGTTATGAATGTCAACCAATGGGAAGCGCCTGATAATTTTCCCCATGGCGCAGCCCCATTAATTCAGTACGCAGTGCTTCAGCACTCCGCTTGAGTGTCATAGATCATGTTAATTAATTTGTTATAATTCATATGTATTACAGCCAGTACAGTATATGGCTACCCACCAGTGGATTGAGGGATCAGTCTTTTATGCTCCTTTTATCGTTGTTGAATGATAGTGGAAGAGATGGTTATGCTAACAAGGTTCCACATGTTCAAAGACAACCAGTAGAGAGATGTGGAGAAGAGTTCCCTCATTATCCCACTTTTGTTTGATAGACCCTTTAATTTAAAAAAAATAGGAAAATGGAAAACATAATCCAAACCATGCTCAATGTATAAAAAAAACAACAACACTATGTCAGTTTCCCTCCACTTTCATAGACTACCAAGGCAATTTAGCTCCCGGCTCTACTGTACCCTGCTGCTTCCCTGTACTCTGCTGCTTCCCTCATGAAGCGGTAACCCGTGTTCAGCTCAGCAATGAAATCAGTGACCGCATGCATGGCTAGCCACCACCTGCCTCTAGACCAGCACTCTGACAGAAATACACCAGAGGGAAACCATCTGAGAGCAATATTAGACTGCTGGGCCTGCTGCCCAGACCTATTTTTTTTTTCACCTTTATTGAACAAGGCAAGTCAGTTAAGAACAAATTCTTACTTAGAATGGCGGCCGAACACAGCCAAATCCAAACCCGGATGACACTGGGCCAATTGTGCACCACCCTATGGGACTCCCAATCACAACCAGTTGTGACACAGCCTGGGTCTGTGGTGATACCTCTAGCACTAAGATGCAGTGCCTTAGACTGCTGCGCCACTCAGGAGCCCTATCCATGATGACAGAAAGCCCACCCAGCACTCTAGGTAGACACTAATGCTAAGTGCTAATCTAGGATCCGCTTCGAACTCAACACATCGGTAAAAAGCTGAGGGATGAGGCTGGAGAAATTAAATCAATCTCAAAATCATAGACAAAGCCATTATTTTTTTGTTTTCACCTTTATTTAACCAGGTAGGCCAGTTGAGAACAAGTTCTCATTTACAACTGCGACCTGGCTAAGATAAAGCATAGCAGTGCGACACAAACAACACAGTTACACATAAACAAACGTAGATGAATGCAAGGACTGGCCATCCAACATGTTTCATTGCCCATGATAAGGCTCTTTATCAGAGTTATAATGACCTCTCAACAGGCCAGATTCTAGTAGAGGTAGGTCCTGTTCTGTGTAGGCCAATTCCTCCAATGATGTCACCACTTTTTAAATACCTCTGACTGTGAATGGCTTGGTGTGATCAGTCAAAACCAGCGCCTGAATTGAGGGGGTAGGCCTGTGTGAGGATATGCCATAGCCTACTTTTTTGTTAAAGAAAATGGCAAAAATGCATACATAGCCCTTGTTAGCTTAAGGTTTTGAAAAAAACTAAAGGATTCTGATTAAATAAAGCGATCTACACTGAGTATACAAAACATTAAGGACACCTGCTCTTTCCATTACAAAGACTGACTATGATCCCTTATTGATGACACTTCAATTAAATCCACTTCAATCAGTGTTGATGAAGGGAGGAGACAGATTAAAGAAGGATTTTTAAGCCTTGAGACAATTGACTCATGGATTTTGTATGTGTGCCATTCAGAGGGTGAATGGGCAAGACGAAAAAATGTTAGTCTTTGAACGGGGTGTGGTAGTACTGTAGGTGCAAGAGGCACCTGTTTTTTGTCAAGAACTACAAAGCTGATGGGTTTTTCACGCTCAACAGTTTCTCGTGTGTATCAAGAATGGTCCACCACCCAAATGTCATCTAGCCAACGACTGTGGGAAGCACTGGAGTCAACATGGGCCAGCATAATTGTGGAAGGCTTTCGAACCTTGTTAGAGTCCATGCCCCCAACAAATTGGGGCTGTTCTGAGGGCAAAAGGGGGGTTCAACTCAATGCTAGGAAGGTGTTCTTAATGTTTTGTAAACTCATTGTATAACAATGCTTTATGCTAGAAACAAGCTGCAAAATGCACATGAAAGACACGACTTCGATGCATATGGAGAGATCTCTATGACATTTAAGTGTTGAGCTACGAAGTTCTACAGACTCAAACCTTCTACTTTGCTTGGGAAGGAAATGTACTTTATCCCCCCAGGGGAAATCTTCCATGCACTTATAGGCCTCTCTGTAGGAAGCCTATGCATGACAAATATTTAATCCATAACTAAATACAGATTGCTCTTTAAAAAAATTGACCAATAGGAGTCTCCAGTTGGAAAAACAATGATCACTGGCACAAATTCAGTGGTCTCCCTAGATGTATGATGGTTTTGGAGTGTGTGGAGGGGAAACCATTTCCTATTCCAGCTGAATCTGTTATGATGTCAACTGGTTTTAACCATGCTGCAATTCGCAAAGAGCCGTTGCAGCCTCTCTTCCCACCTCACCAATGTCATTGAAATTGAGGACCACATTTTAGAAGACCCAAGCAAACTTTTCATTCTCAACATTTCTTTATTTTCGTCCTTGTCTTGTCTCTTCAATATGTGCTGATATTGAAGGGGAGAGGGGAAGGTACAATGGACAAAAACCTCAGGTTCCTGGGCCTGCTGAGTGGCGCAGTGGTCTAAGGCAGTGCTAGCTGTGCCACTACAGATCCTGGTTTGAGTCCAGGCTCTGTCGCAGCCGGCCACCACCGGTAGACCCATGGGGCGGCGTACAATTGACCCAGCGTCATCCGGGTTAGGGGAGGGTTTGTCTGGTAGGGATGTTCTTGTCCCATCACGCACTAGTGACTCCTGTGTTGAGCTTGGCACAATGCACGCTGACATGGTCACCAGGTGTACAGTGTTTCCTCTGACACATTGGTGCAGCTGGCTTCCAGGTTAAGTGGGCGTTGTGTTAAGAAGTAGTGCAGCTTGGCTGGGTTGTGTTTCAGAGGACTCGCGGCTCTTGACCTTTGCCTCTCCCGAGTCCATACTGGAGTTGCAGTGATGGGACAAGACTGTAACTACCAATTGGATACCATGAAAAAGGGCAATAAAAAAAAACCTCAGGGTCTGTTTGTAACTTGTGATATAAAAAAAATATATATTGTTAATTTCTCACAGCTTTTGTTTGTTGTGTGTATTGGGAAGATACTCTCCAACAACGTTGCCTATGGGCACAAACCCACCGTCGCTGGACCAGACAGGACTGGCAAAAAGTGCTCTTCACTGACGAGTCGCGGTTTTGTCTCACCAGGGGTGATGGTCTAATTCGTGTTTATCGTCGAAGGAATGATCGTTACACCGAGGCCTGTACTCTGGAGCGGGATCGATTTGGAGGTGGAGGGTCCACCATGGTCTGGGGTGGTGGATTACAAAGTCTGATTGTATTCAACATGTACGCACAGTATTTCGTTATAAATCCTAAGTCACACAATCAGTCTCTGTTTGTTATGAAATGCAGTGTATCTGAGAGGTATTTAGATTCATGGTTAAATTATTGCTGCAAACAAAGCACATGCAACTGTTCCCTTGTAGTCATTCTTACTGTAAATGCAGTGAAAAGCTATTAGCCAATAGCCATGCTGCTTGGTGGATCCAGGGATTAATGATTGGGACATCACTGGATCAGATCCTGAGCTGGAATGCGTTCGTTAAAGTAGCCTCAATGTGGAGAAGGACACCATGACAAATCACGTCATTCACATTGGCCTTGTGGGAGCAGTCTAAATGATTGGTCTATATGATCAAACAGCTCATGGCTGTCAGAGTCCACAGCTGGTCTTGTGTTCATTGAAGAGCTTGGCCAGGTCCTCCATGTAGAGGCCATGATAGTGGTCCACTTCCTCCTGAGTGGGGAAAGGCCGCTTTGGCACTGGGATAAGACTACCCATGACAATGGGGATAGGCAGTGGTAAGGCATCTAAAGCCAGCATTCAGCCACAAACGGACAGCTGGCAATGCCCATGATCTTCTTAAAGAGTTGCTGTAACCTTCAATCCACACTGCCCTCTGAGAAGTTCACCTGGTAGAAGAGAGTGTTCTCCCCATACGAGTAGACGGGCACCAGGCCAGTCCCAAACTCCAGGGCCACCTTGATGAAGCCTTTCCTCTGCTTCATATTGACCCCAGGCAGACATAGGCTCTGCAGCACCCCTTATAATAATCACCAACTCATTGCCTTTCCCACTTTTAGACAAAAAGTGCTTGAGACTGGGCTTGCTGACTGGACAACCACCTGTGACCAAAACATATTCCCTGTAGAGGGGGATTTTGAAGAGCACACCCAGTATGCAGAGGCAGGAACACACCCCAAGGAAGACGGCCAGAAAACCACAGGCCTCAGTGGTGAAAGAGGCAAAGGCTCCAAGACTCAAGACCCTTCACATCAATAAGATGTGAATGATACCCTAAGATGTAGTTCTTGTTTGGGTCCAACTCCACTGCCCTCACCAACTTAATTGTGAAGTAGTCCCTAACATACTTCCACACTTTCCAGTTTCTGCCCCCTCTTTTAGGTGTGCACAGGTCATTTAACTGCCATATGAAGTAGATAGAAGGCAGCAGCCACAGGGGTAACCATAAGGTACACCATCAACCCGATACAAGCCACACCTAAAAAGGAGACCGTTAGCAGAACGCTGATATTCTCCAGGAAATCTTTTCATGTTTTATCCCTGCAACCTTTTCTGGAGTTTTCCCAAAGTTGTTCACAGTGCAACTCTAGGAGAAGCACAACTGTCCGGATAGCAATAGTACCCTGCATGAACACACTTTGATCACAGATCAAGTGAGGCTGCAGATAACTATCACTTCCACTACACAACACGTTGGAAAAACAGTCATGTACAATCATTTACAGTGCAAGTTATAGTAACAATACTGGCATCATAACTGAACATAATCTGTTTAAGAGGACACCTCTGGGAGTGGAAGATCTGTGTATCTCATTATGTGCCCAGTATGATAGAGCAAGAACACTTTCTAATCAGATAATGATAACATGAGAACAACAGTAGCTGTAGATATAATGAAAAGTTGAAGGGTGGTTGGTAATGGAGGATATCAGGTGGATCCACGTCTGGGTGTTGGACAGTATTAAAAACAATTTCTACCATATCAACCTCACTCCAACATTGTGGTGGTGTTATGGGGTATCCAGGGCACATTCAAGTGTCCTTTCAACCTCTCCAGTGTCCGAATGTGGTAATTGCATTGTGGTGAAACAAAATAATCATTGTCTGTTCTTTTGAGTTTTGATGTTGAGCCTTTGCACAACAAAGTAATGTACGGGATAATTTCTACATCCGAATCAGTTTTTGTGCCAAATGCATTACGTTGTTACAGGTGTCAAGCTTATGGGCATGTGGTAGCAGTGTGTAGGAGGGAGGTTCCTAGGTGTGGGAAGTTTGGAGAAGGGCATGAGACAGAAATGTGTAGTACTGGAAAAAGTAGTGGTATGTGTAAATTGTAGGGGTGCCCATGGGGCTGGGGATCAGAAATGTCTGAAGCGAGAGAGGCAGGTTGAGGTTTCCAGGGTTAGAGTATTGCAGAAGATGTCGTATGCTGAGGCATTGAAGAAAGTAGAGGAAGATGGGTCAAGGGGGTGGGATCCTGAGTGGTGTGAGTAGTTTTATTTTATTTTTTTATTTCACCTTTATTTAACCAGGTAGGCTAGTTGAGAACAAGTTCTCATTTGCAACTGCGACCTGGCCAAGATACAGCATAGCAGTATGAGCAGACAACACAGAGTTACACATGGAGTAAACAATTAACAAGTCAATAACACAGTAGAAAACAAAGGGGGAGTCTATATACAATGTGTGCAAAAGGCATGAGGAGGTAGGCGAATAATTACAATTTTGCAGATTAACACTGGAGTGATAAATGATCAGATGTTCATGTACAGGTAGAGATATTGGTGTGCAAAAGAGCAGAAAAGTAAATAAATAAAAACAGTATGGGGATGAGGTAGGTGAAAATGGGTGGGCTATTTACCAATAGACTATGTACAGCTGCAGCGATCGGTTAGCTGCTCAGATAGCTGATGTTTGAAGTTGGTGAGGGAGATAAAAGTCTCCAACTTCAGCGATTTTTGCAATTCGTTCCAGTCACAGGCAGCAGAGTACTGGAACGAAAGGCGGCCAAATGAGGTGTTGGCTTTAGGGATGATCAGTGAGATACACCTGCTGGAGCGCGTGCTACGGATGGGTGTTGCCATCGTGACCAGTGAGCTGAGATAAGGCGGAGCTTTACCTAGCATGGACTTGTAGATGACCTGGAGCCAGTGGGTCTGGCGACGAATATGTAGCGAGGGCCAGCCGACTAGAGCATACAAGTCGCAGTGGTGGGTGGTATAAGGTGCTTTAGTGACAAAACGGATGGCACTGTGATAGACTGCATCCAGTTTGCTGAGTAGAGTGTTGGAAGCCATTTTGTAGATGACATCGCCGAAGTCGAGGATCGGTAGGATAGTCAGTTTTACTAGGGTAAGCTTGGCAGCGTGAGTGAAGGAGGCTTTGTTGCGGAATAGAAAGCCGACTCTTGATTTGATTTTCGATTGGAGATGTTTGATATGAGTCTGGAAGGAGAGTTTGCAGTCTAGCCAGACACCTAGGTACTTATAGATGTCCACATATTCTAGGTCGGAACCATCCAGGGTGGTGATGCTAGGCGGGCATGCGGGTGCAGGCAGCGATCGGTTGAAAAGCATGCATTTGGTTTTACTAGCGTTTAAGAGCAGTCGGAGGCCACGGAAGGAGTGTTGTATGGCATTGAAGCTTGTTTGGAGGTTAGATAGCACAGTGTCCAATGACGGGCCGAAAGTATATAGAATGGTGTCGTCTGCGTAGAGGTGGATCAGGGAATCGCCCGCAGCAAGAGCAACATCATTGATGTATACAGAGAAAAGAGTCGGCCCGAGAATTGAACCCTGTGGCACCCCCATAGAGACTGCCAGAGGACCGGACAGCATGCCCTCCGATTTGACACACTGAACTCTGTCTGCAAAGTAATTGGTGAACCAGGCAAGGCAGTCATCCGAAAAACCGAGGCTACTGAGTCTGCCGATAAGAATATGGTGATTGACAGAGTCGAAAGCCTTGGCAAGGTCGATGAAGATGGCAGCACAGTACTGTCTTTTATCGATGGCGGTTATGATATCGTTTAGTACCTTGAGTGTGGCTGAGGTGCACCCGTGACCGGCTCGGAAACCAGATTGCACAGCGGAGAAGGTACAGTGGGATTCGAGATGGTCAGTGACCTGTTTGTTGACTTGGCTTTCGAAGACCTTAGATAGGCAGGGCAGGATGGATATAGGTCTGTAACAGTTTGGGTCCAGGGTGTCTCCCCCTTTGAAGAGGGGGATGACTGCGGCAGCTTTCCAATCCTTGGGGATCTCAGACGATATGAAAGAGAGGTTGAACAGGCTGGTAATAGGGGTAGCGACAATGGTGGCGGATAGTTTCAGAAATAGAGGGTCCAGATTGTCAAGCCCAGCTGATTTGTACGGGTCCAGGTTTTGCAGCTCTTTCAGAACATCTGCTATCTGGATTTGGGTAAAGGAGAACCTGGAGAAGCTTGGGCGAGGAGCAGCGGGGGGGGCGGGGCTGTTGGCCGAGGTTGAAGTAGCCAGGCGGAAGGCATGGCCAGCCGTTGAGAAATGCTTATTGAAGTTTTCGATAATCATGGATTTATCGGTGGTGACCGTGTTACCTAGCCTCAGTGCAGTGGGCAGCTGGGAGGAGGTGCTCTTGTTCTCCATTGACTTCACAGTGTCCCAGAACTTTTTGGAGTTGGAGCTACAGGATGCAAACTTCTGCCTGAAGAAGCTGGCCTTAGCTTTCCTGACTGACTGCGTGTATTGGTTCCGGACTTCCCTGAACAGTTGCATATCACGGGGACTATTCGATGCTTTTGCAGTCCGCCACAGGATGTTTTTGTGCTGGTCGAGGGCAGTCAGGTCTGGGGTGAACCAAGGGCTGTATCTGTTCTTAGTTCTGCATTTTTTGAACGGGTTATCCCCCTAGTACAGAGGGATAAGCTAAATTATATACATGTATGCTTCAGTAACATTGGATTTTTTGCATTTATAGCATTGGTTATCAACTGTACTGCAGGGATTGAACTTAAGTCACAGAAAATGTAGGTTGTGGTGGCAGCTGCAGAGAGCTATTTTGGTGTACGAGACTTGGCGTGAGAAAGGTTACAGGGTGTGTTGCGTGGTGGTGTCCCATCCTTTTAAGGATGTTGGCTTGAGGTAAGACTAGATATTTAAATAGTGGAGTAGGCTGGTGGATTTTGAGTGTAGGGTTCTCTGTTAGGGTATTTGTTGATTATTTTCAAGCAAGGTGCAGTGCTTCGGAAAGTATTCAGACCCCTTGACTTTCACATTTTGTTGCGTTACAGCCTTATTAAAAAAATTATTAAATAGTTTTTCCCCCCCATCAATATACACAAAATACCCCATAATGACAAAGCAAAAACAGGTTTTTATGAATGTTTGCTAATTTATTAAACATTACCAACAAAAATACTACATACGTTTTCAGACCCTTTACTTAGTACTTTGTTGAACCACCTTTGGCAGCGATTTGGCAAGTCTTCTTGGGTAAGACGCTACAAGCTCGGCACAACTGTATTTGGGAAGTTTCTCTCATTTCTTCTCTGTAGATCCTCTCAAGCTCTCAGGTTGGATGGGGAGTGCCGCTACACAGCTATTTTCAGGTCACTCCAGAGATTTCAATCAGGTTCAAGTTCAGGCTCGGGCTGGGCTACTCAAGGGCATACAGAGACTTGTCCCAAAGTCATTCCTGCATTGTCTTGGCTCTGTGCTTTGGGTCATTGTCCTGTTGGAAGGTGAACCTTTGCCCCAGTCAGGACTTTCAATCAAGGATCTCTCTGTCCTTTATTCCATTCATCTTTGCCTCGATCCTGACTAGTCTCCCAGTCCCTGCCGCTGAAAAATATCCCCACAGCATGATGCCGTCACCACCGTGCTTCACCGTAGGGATGGTGCCAGGTTTCTTCCAGATGTGACGCTTGGCATTCATGACAAATAGTTCAATCTTAGTTTCATCAGACCAGAAAATCTTGTTTCTCATGGTCTGAGAGTCCTTTAGGTGCTTCTTTTGGCCAACTCCAAGCGGGCTGTCATGTGCCTTTTACTGAGGAGTGGTTTCCGTCTGGCCACTCTACCATAAAAGGCCTGATTGGTGGAGTGCTGCAGAGATGGTGGTCTTACTGGAAGGTTCTCCCATCTCAACAGAGGAACTCTAGATCTCTGTCAGAGTGACCATCAGGTTCATGGTCACCTCCCTGACATAGGCCCTTTTCTCCCGATTGCTCAGTTTGGCAGGGCGGACAGCTCTAGGAAGAGTCTCGGCGGTTCCAAACATCTTCCATTTATTAATGGAGGCCACTGTGTTCTTGGACTTTCAATGCAGCAGACATTTTTTAGTACCATTCTCCAGATCTGCACCTAAACATAATCCTGTCTCAGTCTATGGACAGTTCCTTCAACCTCATGGCTTGGTTTTCGCTCTGACATGCACTGTCAACTGTGGGACCTTATATAGACAGGTGTGTGCCTTTCCAAATCATGTCCAATCAATAGAATTTACCACGGGTGGATTCCAATCAAGTTGTAGAAACATCAAGGATGATCGATGGAAACAGGCTGGATCTGAGCTCAATTTGGAGTCTCATAGCAAAGGGGATGAATACTTATGTAAATAAGGTATTTTTTTAATACATTTGCAAAAATCTCTAAACCTGTTTTCGCTTAATCATTATGAGGTATTGTGTGTAGATGGCTGTGGATAAAAAAAAAAAAAAATGAGAATAAGGCTGTCATGTAACAAAATATGGAAAAAGTAGAGGGGTCTGAATACTTTCCGAATACACTGTGTATTCTCCAGTCTAGTAGGTGGCGGTAATGCAACTTTTATTGGATGCCAACCGCTGTTAAACCTCATCGAAGAAGAACGTTCCTCTTTGTTCTGCATGGCACTGTGCATTACAAGGCTTATCATGTTTTGCATCCCTCCTCACCCTTCTATCTAGGATCTCTAAGGTTGTTCCAAAGTTGTCCTCGGGGGGGATTGTCATTACCAGAGCAACCAAACTACAATGTCTACCTGAGACTCCAAACCAAACTATAGAGTCCACCCCCCAGATCCTTCATCTGTAGCCCTCTGCTTCATCTGTTCCATTTTTACATCCATTCCATTTTTGAAATGGAAAATAAGGCAAGCGACTTCAATGGCTTATTACTCTGAACATGGGAAAATGACTACCACCAGATTCACAGGGAATAAATAGTATGAAGAACATGGTTTGGTTTTGGGGGTCCGGGGGTGGATTTTGACAATTATTTTTGGATTCCTCATGTCTTAATCATTGTTGGATATTTATGAATCCTATCAATAAAAATTATAGTTTTGGGTGCAATCAATGAGCTTAGTTTCTCTGAGGGTAAATATATTTTATTAAAATAAGTTGCACATCTTATGTTTCAGAACAACCGGAGATGGTGGGTGTCATGGCTTGCTGAAATTGCAGTGATGACGCGAAAAATGAATGCGTTCAGTTGTACAATTGACTAGGTATCCCCTTTACCCCTTTACACTGTCCCTTGTTTTTAGTCTGCGAGAGAAGCACCTGGTGGAAAGAGGCTGTCTGACACAGAATGAGTTGCATAATAGCACGTTATGTCATGACACGTCACAATTTAACGTACAGTGTCAGAGGGGCCTATTTGTTCAACTTTTCTCCAATACTATCGGGTCATTACCATGTCAATCAACGTTTGAATAGGAACGTAGTTCACACCCAGGATTTTGATGCCAACACAGTCGCTACAGTCCCATTAGTTTTCATTGCAGCCTCATTTCAATGTTGCGGTTGCACAAATTTCGTACGGAATGGGGTTAGTCACAGTTAGCTAGCTAAACAATGAACAAAAATCCCAGCTCATGATGTTACTACCCTGCATGAATCTGCTAACCAGGTTCAATGTTGGCTAGTTAACATTAGGCTATACCTAGCAAAGCAAATGGCTCTGAGATACAAATAATAAGATCATACACGTAACGTTAGCTAGCGAGTCTGCCAGCTAAAGTTAGCTAGATAGCTAACATTACACTTTAACTTGAAATTAAAACAACTTTGTCGAAATTAAAAACATGTAATATCTGAAAATGCAGCTAGCTAGACTATCTTACATCATGGATGGATGCTTCTCCCTGTCAGGTGCCATGGTTGCCCTTGAAGATGTAATCCAGAGACAGGTATGTTCTCCATCTCTTTAGCTATCATACTCCACTCATTTCAAAACTCGGTCCTCCAGAAAGTGGAGAGCAACGCTTATACAGTTCTACACAATATGTATTTTTTTAGAGCCCCTTTAGACAGGATTACCTACACATACTGACCAGCTCAAATAGACAGAAGGGTGCTATATAGCGGACCAATCTGAACTCGTCTATCGGCATGTCAAGCCCACTCATTATCTCAGCCAATCATGGCTAGCGTGAAGGTTTCTCCCTTTTTCTGTGGGTAAACCAACTAGGCTCGTAATTTAACAATTGTATTGTATTTAAAGATGGCATGCAAGTTTGTTATTAAGACACATGAAGCTCACATGTTCCAGAAGGCATTTCTGACAAACGCATTTTGATTAAAAAAAGCTTATATTCAAATGGCTCTCCTGTGACATACGCCTAGTTTCCTGAAACGAGTCACATTTTTCAACTGTGCTGTGATGTTTCACAAAAGTTCTGAATCTTTCTATTGTCGTATTTTCTACAGATTGTAAATGAAAGACCAACACATTTGCTGAAGGTATTATTATATTATTGCTCGATTGTCTGACTTTTCAAAATCTCCCAGTAGTGCTATCTGCAGAGTTAGCTCCAGGTAAATGTTGCACTTCAACCATTCCTGGATCTGCGATAATATATATTGTTTTGAATTCTGTGTTATTTTGCATATCAATTCATAAACCATGTGTCATGGAATCGGTACATTGAAAATGTCTTCCCAACTACTTTGCAATCTGTATGGCACAGCTGTCAATTTTTCGGTCCTTAAATGAAAGTGGTATGCATTTTTATTTATCGCAACTTTCTTTAACCAATTTTGGTCTTTAATGCATGGCCAACAGACAAGTTCCTTTTTCTCCCATCCACTTGCCTTTTACATTTTTGAGGTAATGCTGAAATTTGTTGGTTGTAATTTTGGGTAGAGCAGACATTTCCATATATTTTAGTTAGCTGCATGTGTGACAGCTCATTCAATGTGTTCTTATGGCGGAAGACAGCTCATTCAATGCTATCTTAGTCAGAGGCTGGCACTAAGATATACAGCTCATTCAATGCTATCTTAGTCAGAGGCTGGCACTAAGATATACAGCTCATTCAATGCTATCTTAGTCAGAGGCTGGCACTAAGATAGCATTGAATGAGCTGTATTCTGCCATAAGCAAACAAGAAAACACTCACCCAGAGGCGGTGCTCCTAGTAGCCGAGGACTTTAATGCAGAGAAACTTAAATCAATTTTACCAAATTTCTATCAGCATGTTAAATGTGCAACCAGAGGGAAAAGAACTCTCTCCCTCGCCCTCCCATTTGGCAAATCTGACCATAATTCCATCCTCCTGATTCCTGCTTACATGCAAAAATTAAAGCAAGAAGCACCTGTGACTAGATCGATAAAAAAAAGTGGTCAGATGAAGCAGATGCTAAGCTGCAGGACTGTTTTGCTAGCACAGTCCGGAATATGTTCTGGGATTCCTCCAATGGCATTGAGGAGAACCACATCTGTCATTGGCTTCATCAATAAGTGCACCGATGACGTCGTTCCCACAGTGACCGCACGTACATACCCCAACCAGAAGCTATGAATTACAGGCAGCATCCGCACTGAGCATCTGGCCGCCACTACGTCTCTACTGCCCAGGATATCCTGCGCTGGCTCTGCGCACTGTAGCTCCGGTGCGTCTGCACAGCCCAGTGTGTCCTGTGCCTGCATCCCGCACGTGCCAGCCAGGATGGGTTGTGTAGGCTCTACGCTCGAGACCTCCAGTGCGCCTCCACGGCCCAGTGTATCCTGTGCCCGCTCCCAGAGCCAGGCCTCCAGGGCACGAAGCCTCCAGTGATGATCCAGGGCAAGAAGCCTCCAGTGATGATCCAGGGCACGAAGCCTCCAGTGATGATCCAGGGCAAGAAGCCTCCAGTGATGATCCAGGGCACGAAGCCTCCAGTGATGATCCAGGGCACGAAGCCTCCCGGGATGATCCATGGCACGAAGCCTCCTGGGATGATCCATGGCACGAAGCCTCCAGGGATGATCCATGGCAAAAAGCCTCCCGGGATGATCCATGGCAAGAAGCCTCCCGGGATGATCCATGGCAAGAAGCCTCCCGGGTTGATCCATGGCAAGAAGCCTCCCGGGATGATCCCTGGCAAGAAGCCTCCCGGGATGATCCATGGCAAGAAGCCTCCCGGGATGATCCATGGCAAGAAGCCTCCCGGGATGATCCATGGCAAGAAGCCTCCCGGGATGAGCCATGGCAAGAAGCCTCCCGGGATGAGTCATGGCACGAAGCCTCCAGGGATGAGTCATGGCACGAAGCCTCCAGTGATGATTCATGGCACGAAGCCTCCAGTGATGATCCAGGGCACGAAGCCTCCAGTGATGATCCAGGGCACGAAGCCTCCCGGGATGATTCATGGCACGAAGCCTCCCGGGATGATCCATGGCACGAAGCCTCCAGGGATGATCCATGGCAAGAAGCCTCCCGGGATGATCCATGGCAAGAAGCCTCCCGGGATGATCCATGGCAAGAAGCCTCCCGGGATGATCCATGGCAAGAAGCCTCCCGGGTTGATCCATGGCAAGAAGCCTCCCGGGATGATCCATGGCAAGAAGCCTCCCGGAATGAGTCATGGCACGAAGCCTCCAGTGATGAGTCATGGCACGAAGCCTCCAGTGAGGAGTCATAGCACGAAGCCTCCAGCAATGGCCTCCAGTCCGGAGCATCCAGCCTCCAGTCCGGGGCCCACGGCGAGGGTGCCCAGTCCAGGGTCGGCGGCGAGGGTCCCCACACCAGAGGCGCCACCAAAGCGGGGTGAGCCAGAGGTGGATCGGGGTCTACGTCCCGCACCAGAGCCGCCACCGCGGGTAGATGCCCATCCGGACCCTCCCCTATAGGTTCAGATTTTGCGGCCGGAGTCCGCACCTTTGGGGGGCGGGTACTGTCACGCCCTGACCTTAGAGCCGTTTTATTTCTCTGTTTGGTTAGGTCAGGGTGTGATGTGGGGTGGGCATTCTGTTTTGTTTTCTATGTTTCTTTGTTTCTATGTTCTGGCCGGGTATGGTTTTCAATCAGGGTCTATCGTTGTCTCTGATTGGGAATCATACTTAGGTAGCCCTTTTTCCCTCCTGATTGTGGGTAGTTGACTTTTGTTAGTGGCACTATAGCACTGTAAGCTTCACTGTTGTTTCTTCGTTTGTTTTGTTGGCGACATTTTAAATAAAAGGAAAATGTACGCTCACGCTGCACTTTGCACTTTGTCGAATTCCTCACCAGATGGACCGGGCAATTTCAACAGACATGACAAAAACATACAATCCTAAATATGTACATTTCTAAATCCGAATGAATGGTTGTTAGGGTGCTAAATATCCACATACGCTGGGAGTATTGTTCACATGTACTTACAATAAGCCCACTTTCTGTCTCTCTCTGTCTTTCCTGCTCTTTCTGTCCCCATTCCTTTCCATTGTCTTCCAAGCCATCATATTGGTTTAGTTCACGACGGACTTTTCATTGCATTGTGTAATAATTAATGTGTAAGCTATCCTGTTTATGTAATTCTGTGTGATTAGTTAGTTAGTTAGTAAATAAATAAGCCCATTTGTAAATCGCTGATTCATAATTTATGCTAGGGTTCGTGCAGACATCCAAGAGTTTTGCGACATTCAGAATGAGACTGAAGGTAAATAAGAATGAATGACTTGACTGTGACTGATGTAAGAGCTGTTTACAGTGGGGCAAAAAAGTATTTAGTCAGCCACCAATTGCAAGTTCTCCCACTTAAAAAGATGAGAGAGGCCTGTAATTTTCATCATAGGTACACTTCAACAATAACAGACAAAATGAGAAAAAAAATCCAGAAAATCACATTGTAGGATTTTTTAATGAATTTATTTGCAAAATATGGTGGAAAATAAGTATTTGGTCAATAACAAAAGTTTATCTCAATACTTTGTTATATACCCTTTGTTGGCAATGACAGAGGTCAATGACAAAGTTTTCTGTAAGTCTTCACGAGGTTTTCACACACTGTTTGTCACGCCCTGGCCTTAGTATTCTGTGTTTTCGTTAGTATTTTGGGGAGGCCAGGGTGACATGGGGATTTATGTGGTTTGTTTTGTCTAGGGTTGTTTGTAGTAATGGGATTGTGGTTAGAGTAGTACTCTAGGTAAGTCTATGGTTGCCTAGAGTGGTTCTCAATCAGAGGCAGGTGTTTATCGTTGTCTCTGATTGGGAACCATATTTAGGCAGCCATATTCTTTAGGTCTCTTGTGGGTGATTGTTCCTGTCTCTGTGTTTGCACCAGATAGGGCTGTTTTGATTTTTCACATTTCTTGTTTTATTAGTCTATTCATGCATAGTTTCTTTATTAAAGAACCATGAATAATAACCACGCTGCGTTTTGGTCCGCCTCTCCTTCGACCCAAGAAAACTGTTACTGTTGCTGGTATTTTGGCCCATTCCTCCATGCAGATCACCTCTAGAGCAGGGATGTTTTGGGGCTGTTGCTGGGCAACACGGACTTTCAACTCCCTCCAAAGATTTTCTATGGGGTTGAGATCTGGAGACTGGCTAGGCCACTCCAGGACCATGAAATGCTTCTTACGAAGCCACTCCTTCGTTGCCCGGGCGGTGTGTTTGGGATCATTGTCATGCTGAAAGACCCAGCCACGTTTCATCTTCAGTGCCCTTGCTGATGGAAGGAGGTTTTCACTCAAAATCTCATGGCCCCATTCATTGTTTCCTTTACACGGATCAGTCGTCCTGGTCCCTTTGCAGAAAAACAGCCCCAAAGCATGATGTTTCCACCCCCATGCTTCACAGTAGGTATGGTGTTCTTTGGATGCAACTCAGCATTCTTTGTCCTCCAAACACGATGAGTTGAGTTTTTACCAAAAAGTTCTCTATTTTGGTTTCATCTGACCATATGACATTCTCCCAATCTTCTTCTGGATCATCCAAATGCTCTCTAGCAAACACCAGACGGACCTGGACATGTACTAGCTTAAGCAGGGGGACACATCTGGCACTGCAGGATTTGAGTCCCTGGCGGCGTAGTGTGTTACTGATGGTAGGCTTTGTTACTTTGGTCCCAGCTGCCGGCAGGTCATTCACTAGGTCCCCCAGTGTGGTTCTGGGATTTTTGCTCACCGTTCACCTTGTGATCATTTTGACCCCACTGGGTGAGATATTGCGTGGAGCCCCAGATCGAGGTAGATTATCAGTGGTCTTGTATGTCTTCCATTTCCTAATAATTGCTCCCACAGTTGATTTCTTCAAACCAAGCTGCTTTCCTATTGCAGATTCAGTCTTCCCAGCCTGGTGCAGGTCTACAATTTTGTTTCTGGTGTCCTTTGACAGCTCTTTGGTCTTGGCCATAGTGGAGTTTGGAGTGTGACTGTTTGAGGTTGTGGACAGGTGTCTTTTATACTGATAACAAGTTCAAACGGGTGCCATTAATACAGGTAACGAGTGGAGGACAGAAGAGCCTCTTAAAGAAGAAGTTAGAAAGGATTTACTTACCAGCTCATGGTATATACAGTGCAAGAAGCGTGCTACAAAGCAGATCAATCTGAACTCATCTCTCGGCATGTCCAGCCCATCCATTAACTCAGCTAATCATGGCTAGCGGGAAGATTCTCATCCTTTTCCGTGGCTAAACCAACTAGGCTTGTAATTTATTTATAGATGGCATACAGGTCTGTTTTTAAGGGACATGAAAGTTCACATGTTCCAGAAGGCATTTCTGCCACAAAAAAAAAACATTTTTATAAAAAAAAAAGGTTATGTTCAAATGCCTCTTCTGTGAAGTAGTGACGCGACAAACGCCTAGTTTAATGAAACGGCACAATTTGACTGCTACAACAGACGGAATGGCGTCAAAAGACACGTGCCGATACCCCGAGTATGACTGGGCATGGGTGGGCCAGATATGTGTGAAAACGACCTAAAAGGGGGGCAGAAACTGATCAGCACCCCCATTTTATGTTAATTCTATATTCTATTATCATATGGCCAACCATCCCTCTAGCTACCACTTATTCCACACTGTGCCTTCTATGTCCCATGGTCCCTCAACTTCAGGCACTTTTGAACTCTCCATCTTATCTCTATAAATCCACCCTACCTTTACCCATTTTCCACGTGCTGCTTCCTTCACTTTTTCTAGACTTAGTTACACGCTTAAAAGTGTTGGACTTTTTTTTTTTTTGTTACCTTCTGTTTCTCCCACCTGGGTAATGAGTTCCTCCTGGTTATTCTGAGGTTCAGAATGAATGCAGTGGTAAATGTGCTGCTTACAACTGACATCAGCAAAATTGACAAGAAGGGTGTTGATATTAACTCAGCAAAAAAAAGAAACATCCTCTCACTTTCAACTGCGTTTATTTTCAGCAAACTTAACGTGTAAATATTTGTATGAACATAAGATTCAACAACTGTGACAAACTGAACAAGTTCCACAGACATGTGACTAACAGAAATTGAATAATGTGTCCCTGAACAAAGGGGGGGTAATCAAAAGTAAGTCAGTAGCTGGTGTGGCCAACAGCTGCATTGCATCTCCTCCTCATGGACTGCACCAGATGTCAGTTCTTGCTGTGAGATGTTACCCCACTCTTCCACCAAGGCATCTGCAAGTTCCCAGACATGTCATGGGGGAATGGGAATGGCCCTAGTCCTCTCCTTCGATCCAACAGATCCAAGACGTGCTCAATGGGATTGAGATCCAGGCTCTTCGCTGGCCATGTCAGAACACTGACATTCCTGTCTTGCAGGAAAGCACACACAGAAAGAGCAGTATGGCTGGTGGCATTGTCATCCTGGAGGGTCATGTCAGGATGACCCTGCAGGAAGGGTACCACATGAGGGAGGATGTCTTCCCTGTAACACACTGCGTTGAGATTGCCTGCAATGACAACAAGCTCAGTCCGATGGTGCTGTGACACACCGCCCCAGACCATGACGGACCCTAGCAGCCCACTTTGTTGAAGCTAACCATCCTATCTCCTCCCTCAAATACATAGTTATTGAGCATTTTACCACATCAAGGAGAGGTAACATGAGACCCTTCTACAGAGGGAGGCCCACTGAATCTCCTCCCTAAAAACACTGACCCCTAGTGGTTTGAATATTGAATTTGATCTCAGGTCCGTTCTATTAAATCAAATCAAATCAAATTTTATTTGTCACATACACATGGTTAGCAGATGTTAATGCGAGTGTAGCGAAATGCTTAACAGTTCAATCCACACCGCATATCATGTTCCTCATGTTGATGATGCTCATTATGCATTGTTTGAACCAAAAATATGAAATTAAATAATGAAACAAATATGAAAGTAAATTAAATGTAACAACAATGATTGTTGATAATAACATTATGTATTCTATTTCTAATCATGTTACCAAGATTATGTCAATTTCCCCATGTATTCAACATCTTGACATGGTGTAAAATATGTTTAACAGTTCCACTTTTTCATCCCTCATTACCTTAATTACTATGACACACCCCTCACTGTGTTCATTGGCTGTACTAATTGCACTGTTTGTCTCCATCACCTGGTTCAAGCAGCCCAAATACCCATTAAATGTTTAGGAGAATAATTAATTGGTGCTACTTTATTTATTTTTTATAGTTTACCTTGTCAGCACCTCCATAAAAATGTATGGATATGCGTCAGTTTATGACTTTTACTTAAATAAAATATGGAATAGTAGATGAACATTTCATTTTGGGTCAAGGTAGCTAATAGCTAGCTGACAGCAAGGTGTCGGTTAGAGATGACGTGCAGGAGCTTGCAGGGATTTATAGTCTTGCATGATGTCTACTTTAATGCGAATTTGCATTTTATAAATTGAAAGTAAATAGAGACAAGATATACTGTAATGACCTGACTAGATCATAAAGGAACAATTGTCCAGACAGAGGCTTGAGTTTACGAATTGATGGTTTATTACCACAACTTTACACAGGCTACTGTTTGGCCGTAGCCCACGCCAAATAAATGAAAGATACCCCACATACCAACCGTGACCTTCTCTTGTGAAGGCCAGACGTAAGAGTGAGAACAATGGCTAAACCTGGTCTTAACTTCCAATGCTCCATCCCCCTGCCCAACCCCCCTCCACGCCACTCCGCCAACCGCCAGGATGCCCGGCATCAGAACATTCCAGGCATTCCCGTGATTGGCAGATGGCAGGTTGATTGGCATGTCGGACCCCGCGAACACTGGAAAATACAACACAACCCACTAATAACCTAACACATAACACACAGCTGTCTGTGCGGGTTGCTACAATACTGATAAATGTCACCTATCCGAGAGAGATTTATACAGTTATCACAATGCCACACCAAGGTAAGTCTACAGCAAACAGACTTAATTTGAAGTGTTTCTAAAATGAAAAAATGAATGGTGAAAAAAAGATTGGAACCATTTCCGTGTTTGACCGCTGAGTTTTATGGGTATTAAGCCAACATCACTGTGGCATTCTATTTGACAGGCACGTATCTCATCCCACCTCAACGTCCAAAGCTAATTTGTTATAATTCAATTGTGTGACCAGCGCAGACTTATTTGAGTGTCTGAGCTAGTTAGCAGACAGAGTGAGTGGCTGTCATTGCCTGGCCTGGCTACTGGTCTCAATGTAATGAGCTCCTGGGCTGTAAATAATTGTATTAACAGGATTAGAGAGTAGCCGGGTAATAAGGAGAAGAAATTTACTGGTGGATCTGACCTCTGGCTTTAGAACACTGCTGAGCAAAGATGTTGCCGTACCAAGAGCCAAGATCTGCCCACACAGCAGCAGGAAGATCTCCAACTACCCTACTACAGGCAGACTTCCAGACCTTTGAAGTGGAAATCTTGTATTCTTGTACAGTATCGCCAAATGATGGACAGAGGATAGCAGTGTACCATGCAGTGCAGATAGGGGATTAGCTGCTGGAGTTAAATCAACAGCAGATCATATGGGCTCTGAAGAACTTGTTGCTCTGGCACTGTTATTCATTAAAATGACATAAGCACTCATTTTATAATCACTTTATAATCAATCATGATGGTGTCTTGGTGGTGTCAAATCACCATTAACATTCTATTATAAATGATTAACCTATTCAATTTGAAATATATTCTCAACTGTTTTGTTATAAGCATACATGCCGTAACAAGTTATAAAGCATTATACCTTTCAAAAATAATAAATATATGTATATATATTTTTTAACTATTTTCTACATTATAGAATAATAGTGAAGACATCAAAACTATGAAATAACACCTATGGAATCATGTAGTAACCAAAAAAGTGTTAAACAAATCCCAAAATATATATAGATTTTTTAGGTTCTTCAAGGTAGCCACCCTTTGCCTTGATGACAGCTTTGCACCCTCTTGAAATTCTCTCAACCAGCTTCACCTGGAATGCTTTTCCAACAGTCTTGAAGGAGTTCCCACATATGTTGGCTGCTTTTCCTTAACTCTGCGGTCCAACTCATCCCAAACCATCTCAATTAGGTTGAAGTCGGGTGATTGTAGAGGCCAGGTCATCTGATGCAGCACTCCATCACTATCCTTCTTGGTCAAATAGCCCTTACACAGCCTGGAGGTGTGTTTTGGGTAATTGTCCTGTTGAAAAACAAATGGCAGAGCCCCCAAGGGTGGATCACATCCGGCCGTGATTGGGAATCCAATAGGGCGGTGCACAAATGGCCCAGCGTCGTCCGGGTTTGGCCGGGGTAGGCCGTCATTGTAAATAAGAATTTGTTCTTAACTGACATGCCTAGTTAAAAAAAGGTTAAATAAAATAAATAAGCACAAACCAGATGGGATGGTGTATCACTGCAGAATGCTGTTGTAGCCATGCTGGTTAAGTGTGCCTTGAATTCTAAATAAATCACAGACAGTGTCACCAGTAAGGCACCCCCACACCATCACACCTCCTCCATGCTTCACGGTGGGAACTACACATGCAGAGATCATCCGTTCTCCTACTGTGCGTTTCTGGATGAGAGAATGCCAAGAGTGTGCAAAGCTCTCATTAAGGCAAAGGGTGGCTGGCTACCTTGAAGAACCTAAAAATATAAATATATATATTTAGATTTGTTTAACACTTTTTTGGTTACGACATGATTCCTTCCATATGTGTTATTTCATAGTTTTGATGTCTTCACTATTGTAAAAAGAAAGAAAAACCTTGGAATATGTTGTGTCCAATGTACAATTGAAGTCGGAAGTTTACATACACTTAGGTTGGAGTCATTAAAACTCATTTTTCAATCACTTCACAAATTTTTTGTTAACAAACTATAGTTTTGGCAAGTCGGTTAGGACATCTACTTTGTGCATGACACAAGCCATTTTTCCAACAATTGTTTACAGACAGATTATTTCACTTATAATTCACTGTATCACAATTCCAGTGGGTCAGAAGTTTACATACACTAAGTTGATTGTGCCTTTTAAACAGGTTGGACAATTCCAGAAAATTATATCATGGCTTTAGAAGCTTCTGATAGGCTAATTGACATCATTTGAGTCAATTGGAGGTGTACCTGTGGATGTAATTAAAGGCCTACCTTCAAACTCAGTGCCTCTTTGCTTGATATCATGGGAAAATCAAAAGAAATTAGCCAAAAACTCAGATAAAAATGGTGGACCTCCACAAGTGTGGTTCATCCTTGGGAGCAATTTCAAAACGCCTGAAGGTACCACGTTCATCTGTACAAACAATAGTACGCAAGTATAAACACCATGGGACCACACAGCTGTCATACCGCTCAGGAAGGAGACTTGTTCTGTCTCCTACAGATGAATGCACTTTGGTGCGAAAAGTGCAAATCAATCACAGAACAACAGCAAAGGACCCTGTGAGGATGCTGGAGGAAACAGGTACAAAAGTATCTATATCCACAGTAAAACGAGTCCGATATTGACATAACCTGAAATGCCACTCAGCAAGGAAGAAGCCATTGCTTCAAAACCGCCATAAAAAAGCCAAACTACGGTTTGCAATTGCACGTGGACAAAGATCATACATTTTGGAGAAATGTCCTCTGGCCTGATGAAACAAAAATAGAACTGTTTGGCCATAATGACCATCATTATGTTTGGAGGAAAAAGGGGGAGGCTTGCAAGCCAAAGAACACCATCCCAACCGTGATGCACAGGGGGTGTTATGGGGGTGCTTTGCTGCAGGAGGGACTGGTGCACTTCACAAAATAGATGGCATCATGAGGGAAGAAAATTATGTGGATATATTGAAGCAACATCTCAAGACATCAGTCAGGAAGGGAAGTTAAAGCTTGGTCGCAAATGGGTCTTCCAAATTGACAATGACCCCAAGCATTCTTCCAAAGTTGTGGCAAAATGGCTCAAGGACAACAAAGTCAAGGTTTTGGAGTGGCCATCACAACGCCCTGACCTCAATCCCATAGAACATTTGTGGGCAGAACTGAAAAAGTGTGTGCGTGCAAGGAGACCTACAAACCTGACTCAGTTACACCAGCTCTGTCAGGAGGGATGAGCCAAAATTCACCCAACTTATTGTGGGAAGCTTGTGGAAGGATACCTGAAATGTTTGACCCAAGTTAAACAATTTAAAGGCAATGCTACCAAATACTAATTGAGTGTATGCAAACTTCTGACCCACTGGGAATGTGATGAAAGAAATCAAATCTGAAATAAATTATTCTCCCTACTATTATTCTAACATTTCACATTTTTTAAATAAAGTGGTGATCCTAACTGACCTAAGACAGGGAATTTTTACTAGGATTACATTTTGAAAAACAGAGTTTAAATTTATTTGGCTAAGGTGTATGTAAACTTCAGACTTCAACTGTAAGTGTTGACAGAGGTTGTGGATGGGGTGCGGCCGCCAGAGGTATTTTTGGGATGGTGTGAGGTGGTGGGGTGGGGTTGTTCAAAAAGGAGGTTTTTTTTTTTTTTAATGAATTGTGTTGCCTTTGTGACCCAATTAAAAACAATTGTTCACAGAAAATGCATTATACCCTTAAGTAAAGTGTTACCACAAATGTTTGGTTGGCTTGGAGAGGGTAGAGTGTGTTGTGGGGAGGGGACTGATCAGGAATTAGGGGTGTGGTGACACATTGCTGACGATCCATTGATATAAATATGATCTATGCATGTAACACTAAACACAGCCACAACAATGAGCCTTGGACAGCCACTCCCCTGACAGCCCGCTAAGATACTTTTGCATCAGTAATGTGGCTTACAAGAAAACACACAGTAATGTGATCTTTTTTGTTTTTCCTGTATCTAGACTACAAACAACAGAGATTAGGCCTAGTTTAACCATTATCTGAATAGTTTTTTTGTTGTGGGGACAAAAGTTCCAATGAACCTCAAGATGTACAGTACATTTAAGGTCGCTCCTAATTGAGTTGGTGAAAAACAAGAAATACAACATGGTGCATTTGACCTGGCCAACCTCCAAACACAGACCAATTACTGATTGGCATGGTGTAAAACTACAGATCTTTATCTTGCTAGAGGCTACATCATGCCCTCTCCATTGTCATGATCACAAACAGGTGGATGAGTTTTAAAGTTTAGGCACAAAACTTTACCTACAAAACTACACATCATGACAAGATCTTAGAAAATGAAAGGGTGGGCTATGTCTACATCTCATCTCCACATATTGTTTACATTAAAGGCAAGTTCTAAGCACATCTGCCAAGTAGTATATATTTTCATAAATTAAATTTGAAAAATAAGCCACACATGACTAACTACATCATAATGATATGTTTGACTATTAAAGTAACTTTGAACTGAAAAAAGTATCTGACTCAAATTATTACATAGCAATAAGATCAGGCAAAATTCTACGTTTTTTTCTGGACATCCTGTCAATTACACTGTATGAATTGACACTACTTTAAACTTGTAATAGTTTCTATCATAATGTATGGTAGGCAACTTTAATTTAATGGTCATCTTTTTGGTTGCTTTTTTGATTGCATTACTTTTTCGCCACCGCAACTACAGACTTTAAATGTTTCTGGTACATCCTTTACATAAGGTAACATTTTAAATAACACGCCTTCCCCCTTTTCCCTTTAAAAAAGGATGCGCTGAAATCTCGCGAGCTCTACCCCCCGTTTGGAACTCATGCTACCAGTCGGTATCTGAATGCCTTACTGCAGTGTGTATTGTAGCGAGGATGCAATGGGAGTCTAGGTGGAGTTGCACCAAGGTCAATGCAGCATCCACTCTAAAACATTACACCGCGGATTTGATTCACTTTCGTACAAGTGTGCTGAAAGCGAGAGGACCGTGAAGCGTTTTGAAGATTCGTTTGCCAGGGCTGAAATTTGATGCCTTTTTCCTCTGTAGTGTATATAACGTTAGTGAGGCAACTAGCAAGCCATCCTTCTCCATTCGTAGCTATCCGCATGTCTGGACTACCTTTTCTCAATTCGGTTGCACTGCGTTTCTGTTGGAGCGAATATCCAAACGGTCTTCCTCCACTTGGGTGGTATCAAGAGTGTTCGCTAACTTTGTCAGAAATAATTTGGTTTTAGCAGCAGTGAAGCTTTGCTATTGTACACGAGTTGTGCTGGACATTTAGCTAGCTAGGTTTGTCTCTGCAAGCTCGTCCATTCATCAGTAATATTTGCAATGTCAGCGCCATACTCCACGCCTCCCGTTCAGGAAGAGAAACAGGCGCCAGAAATTGAGGGACTGACCGTGGATACAGGTTTGGAGCCCGCCGGCCCGACATCCAGCTCGAGTCGGTTCCAGGTGGACCTAGTGGCTGAAGCAGCCAGCGCCGCTGATAAAACGCCCAGCACGGATTCCACGCTTGCATCTGGCGACAAAGCCACCCCCGAAGGTCCGGAGCCAGCGGCGGGTGGTGAGGCAAAAGGCCGGTTCCGAGTGGTGAACTTTATGGATCCCAGTGGAGCGAGCCCACCAGAAGTAGTGCCCGCTGAAGGCTTCCAGAATGGAGACACCGTAATGAGCGAGGGCAGCCTGCATTCTTCGACAGGAGGCCAGCATCACTACCACTACGACACCCATACAAACACCTATTACCTGAGGACTTTTGGCCACAACACCATCGATGCTGTGCCTAACATAGATTTCTACCGGCAAAGTGCTGCTCCGCTGGGGGACAAGCTGATAAGACCCACCCTTTCGGAGCTGCACGACGAACTTGACAAGGTAAGCAACCGCGAATGTATGTTTTTGAAACGGACGCTAGAGCCATAGCGCCTGCTTGGACAGATGCTGCGTTCATAACAGCTGGGAACTGCGACTTCCGACTTCCGTGCGTTCACGACAACTGGGGGAAAAACGAGCTCCGACTGCGAACATATGTTTTGAATGGTCAAGCAACTCGGAATTCCGAGGCTGGAAACCTCTTTCCAGAGCTACGACTCTCCGATCTGAAGATCACCGAAGTCATGATTCGACCTCGTTGTTTTTCTTCCGATTTCGCAGTTGTCTTGAAAGCAACTTTCTTTTTGCTAGCCAGCTTTCTGTATTTAGTTGTAATTTTGACATTGTTGCGGTCAATCCTAAATTGTTTAATGGCTCATTTTGCCTAACATTGGTGAGAAGTCAATGTGTGAAAAGGAGTTTTGCGCATAGAAACTCGTGTGAATAGGATACACCTATTCTTTGTACTTGAATAGTGTGAGTTTTTGGATTAGAGGTCAACTGTTTATGATTTTTCAACTCCGATTACGATTATTGGAGGACTAAAAAAAGCCGATACCGATTAATCAGCCAATTTTTATTTATATATTTGTAATGACAATTACAGCAATACTGAATGAACAATGAACACTTATTTTATAAAATCTATTTAGTCTCAAATAAATAATGAAACATGATCAATTTGGTTTAAATAATGCAAAAACAGTGTTTGAGAAGAAAGTAAAAGGGCAATATGTGCCATGTAAGAAAGCTAACGTTTAAGTTCCTTGCTCAGAACATTTTTTTTATTTTACCTTATTTAACTAGGCAAGTCAGTTAAGAACAAATTCTTATTTTCAATGACGGCCTAGGAACAGTGGGTTAACTGCCTGTTCAGGGGCAGAACAACAGATTTGTACCTTGTCAGCTCAGGGATGTGAACTTCCGGTTATTAGTCCAACGCTCTAACCTCTAGGCTACCCTGCCGCCCCAACATGAGAACATATGGTGGTGGTTCAATATTCCCAGTTCTTCAATATTCCCCGTTAAGTTTTAGGTTGTAGTTATTATAGGAATTATGACGTGTTAACTATTTCTCTCTATGCCATTTGTATTTCATATATCTTTGACTATTGGATGTTCTTATAGGCACTTTAGTATTGCCAGCCTAATCTCGGGAGTTGATTAGGCTTGAAGTCATAAACAGCGCTGTGCTTCAAGCATAAGAGCTGCTGGCAAACTCAGTAAAGTGCTATTTTAATGAATGCTTACGAGCCTGCTGCTGCCTACAACCGCTCAGTCAGGCTGCTCTATCAAATATCAAATTATAGACTTAATTATAATATAATAAATACACAGAAATACGAGCCTTATGTCATTAATATGGTCAAAACCGGAAACTATCATTTTGAAAACAAAACGTTTATTCTTCCAATGAAATACGGAAGCGTTACGTATTTTCTCGAACGGGTGGCATCTCTAAGTCTAAATATTGCTGTTACATTGCACAATCTTCAATGTTATGTCATAATTATGTAAAATTCTGGCAAATGAATTAGTCTTTGTTAGGAAGAAATGGTCTTCCCACAGTTCGCAACGAGCCAGGCTGTCCCAAAATGCTGCATATACAAATGTATTTATATAGCCCTTCGTACATCAGCTGATATCTCAAAGTGCTGTACAGAAACCCAGCCTAAAACCCCAAACAGCAAGCAATGCAGGTGTAGAAGCACGGTGGCTAGGAAAAACTCCCTAGAAAGGCCAAAACCTAGGAAGAAACCTAGAGAGGAACCAGGCTATGAGGGGTGGCCAGTCCTCTTCTGGCTGTGCCGGGTGGAGATTATAACAGAACATGGCCAAGATGTTCAAATGTTCATAAATGACCAGCATGGTCCAAAAATATAATAAGGCAGAACAGTTGAAACTGCAGCAGCAGCACGGCCAGGTGGACTGGGGACAGCAAGGAGTCTTCATGTCAGGTAGTCCTGAGGCATGGTCCTAGGGCTCAGGTCCTCCAAGAGAGAATTAGAGAGAGCACACTTAAATTCACACAGGACACCGAATAGGACAGGAGAAGTACTCCAGATAAAACAAACTGACCCTAGCCCCCCGACACACAAACTACTGCAGCATAAATACTGGAGGCTGAGACAGAAGGGGTCAGGAGACACTGTGGCCCCATCCGAGGACACCCCCAGACAGGGCAAACAGGAAGGATATAACCCCACCCACTTTGCCAAAGCACAGCCCCCACACCACTAGAGGGATATCTTCAACCACCAACTTACCATCCTGAGACAAGGCTGAGTATAGCCCACAAAGATCTCCGCCACGGCACAACCCAAGGGGAGGCGCCAACCCAGACAGGATGATCACATCAGTGACTCAACCCACTCAGGTGACGCACCCCTCCCAGGGACGGTATGAGAGAGCCCCAGTAAGCCAGTGACTCAGCCCCTGTAATAGGGTTAGAGGCAGAGAATCCCAGTGGAAAGAGGGGAACCGGCCAGGCAGAGACCAAATCAGAGAGATAGGTAGGAGCAAGCCCATGTAATGCTTTGTAGGTTAGCAGTAAAACCTTGAAATCCGCCCTTGCTTTGACAGGAAGCCAGTGTAGGGAGGCTAGCACTGGAGTAATATAATCACATTTTTTGTTTCTAGTCAGGATTCTAGCAGCCGTATTTAGCACTAACTGAAGTTTATTTAGTGCTTTATCCGGGTAGCTGGAAAGTAGAGCATTGCAGTAGTCTAACCTAGAAGTGACAAAAGCATGGAATAATTTTTCTGCATCATTTTTGGACAAAGTTTCTGATTTTTGCAATGTTACGTAGATGGAAAAAAGCTGTCCTTGAAATGGTCTTGATATGTTCTTCAAAAGAGAGAGCAGGGTCCAGAGTAACGCCGAGGTCCTTCACAGTTTTATTTGAGACGACTGTACAACCATTAAGATTAATTGTCAGATTCAACAGAAGATATTTGTTTCTTGGGACCTAGAACAAGCATCTCTGTTTTGTCCGAGTTTAAAAGTAGAAAGTTTGCACCCATCCACTTCCTTATGTCTGAAACACAGGCTTCTAGCGAGGGCAATTTTGGGGCTTCACCATGATTCATTGAAATGTACAGCTGTGTGTCATCCGCATAGCAGTGAAAGTTAATATTATGTTTTCGAATGACATCCCCAAGAGGTAAAATATATAGTGAAAAACAATAGTGGTCCTAAAACAGAACCTTGAGGAACACCGAAATTTACAGTTGATTTGTCAGAGGACAAACCATTCACAGAGACAAACTGATATCTTTCCGACAGATAAGATCTAAACCAGGCCAGAACTTGTCCGTGTAGACCAATTTGGGTTTTCAATCTCTCCAAAAGAATGTGGTGATCGATGGTATCAAAAGCAGCACTAAGGTCTAGGAGCACAAGGACAGATGCAGAGCCTCGGTCTGATGCCATTAAAAGGTAATTTACCACCTTCACAAGTGCAGTCTCAGTGCTATGATGGGGTCTAAAACCAGACTGAAGCATTTCGTATACATTGTTTGTCTTCAGGAAGGCAGTGAGTTGCTGCGCAACAGCCTTTTAAAAAAAAATAGAGGGGAATGGAAGATTCGATATAGGCCGATAGTTTTTTATATTTTCTGGGTCAAGATTTGGCTTTTTCAAGAGAGGCTTTATTACTGCCACTTTTAGTGAGTTTGGTACACATCCGGTGGCTAGAGAGCCGTTTATTATGTTCAACATAGGGGGGCCAAGCACAGGAAGCAGCTCTTTCAGTAGTTTAGTTGGAATAGGGTCCAGTATGAAGCTTGAAGGTTTAGAGGCCATGATTATTTTCATCATTGTGTCAAGAGATATAGTACTAAAACACTTGAGCGTCTCTCTTGATCCTAGGTCCTGGCAGAGTTGATGTTATATACCCTGACTCTGCTTGTGTAGAGTTGATGTTATATACCCTGACTCTGCTTGTGTAGAGTTGATGTTATATACCCTGACTCTGCTTGTGTAGAGTTGATGTTATATACCCTGACTCTGCTTGTGTAGAGTTGATGTTATATACCCTGACTCTGCTTGTGTAGAGTTGATGTTATATACCCTGACTCTGCTTGTGTAGAGTTGATGTTATATACCCTGACTCTGCTTGTGTAGAGTTGATGTTATATACCCTGACTCTGCTTGTGTAGAGTTGATGTTATATACCCTGACTCTGCTTGTGTAGAGTTGATGTTATATACCCTGACTCTGCTTGTGTAGAGTTGTTATATACCCTGACTCTGCTTGTGTAGAGTTGATGTTATATACCCTGACTCTGCTTGTGTAGAGTTGATGTTATATACCCTGACTCTGCTTGTGTAGAGTTGATGTTATATACCCTGACTCTGCTTGTGTAGAGTTGATGTTATATACCCTGACTCTGCTTGTGTAGAGTTGATGTTATATACCCTGACTCTGCTTGTGTAGAGTTGTTATATACCCTGACTCTGCTTGTGTAGAGTTGTTATATACCCTGACTCTGCTTGTGTAGAGTTGTTATATACCCTGACTCTGCTTGTGTAGAGTTGTTATATACCCTGACTCTGCTTGTGTAGAGTTGATGTTATATACCCTGACTCTGCTTGTGTAGAGTTGATGTTATATACCCTGACTCTGCTTGTGTAGAGTTGATGTTATATACCCTGACTCTGCTTGTGTAGAGTTGATGTTATATACCCTGACTCTGCTTGTGTAGAGTTGTTATATACCCTGACTCTGCTTGTGTAGAGTTGATGTTATATACCCTGACTCTGCTTGTGTAGAGTTGTTATATACCCTGACTCTGCTTGTGTAGAGTTGATGTTATATACCCTGACTCTGCTTGTGTAGAGTTGATGTTATATACCCTGACTCTGCTTGTGTAGAGTTGATGTTATATACCCTGACTCTGCTTGTGTAGAGTTGATGTTATATACCCTGACTCTGCTTGTGTAGAGTTGATGTTATATACCCTGACTCTGCTTGTGTAGAGTTGTTATATACCCTGACTCTGCTTGTGTAGAGTTGTTATATACCCTGACTCTGCTTGTGTAGAGTTGTTATATACCCTGACTCTGCTTGTGTAGAGTTGATGTTATATACCCTGACTCTGCTTGTGTAGAGTTGATGTTATATACCCTGACTCTGCTTGTGTAGAGTTGATGTTATATACCCTGACTCTGCTTGTGTAGAGTTGATGTTATATACCCTGACTCTGCTTGTGTAGAGTTGATGTTATATACCCTGACTCTGCTTGTGTAGAGTTGATGTTATATACCCTGACTCTGCTTGTGTAGAGTTGATGTTATATACCCTGACTCTGCTTGTGTAGAGTTGATGTTATATACCCCGACTCTGCTTGTGTAGAGTTGATGTTATATACCCTGACTCTGCTTGTGTAGAGTTGATGTTATATACCCTGACTCTGCTTGTGTAGAGTTGATGTTATATACCCTGACTCTGCTTGTGTAGAGTTGATGTTATATACCCTGACTCTGCTTGTGTAGAGTTGATGTTATATACCCTGACTCTGCTTGTGTAGAGTTGTTATATACCCTGACTCTGCTTGTGTAGAGTTGATGTTATATACCCTGACTCTGCTTGTGTAGAGTTGATGTTATATACCCTGACTCTGCTTGTGTAGAGTTGATGTTATATACCCTGACTCTGCTTGTGTAGAGTTGATGTTATATACCCTGACTCTGCTTGTGTAGATTTGTTATATACCCTGACTCTGCTTGTGTAGAGTTGTTATATACCCTGACTCTGCTTGTGTAGAGTTGATGTTATATACCCTGACTCTGCTTGTGTAGAGTTGATGTTATATACCCTGACTCTGCTTGTGTAGAGTTGTTATATACCCCGACTCTGCTTGTGTAGAGTTGATGTTATATACCCTGACTCTGCTTGTGTAGAGTTGATGTTATATACCCCGACTCTGCTTGTGTAGAGTTGATGTTATATACCCTGACTCTGCTTGTGTAGAGTTGTTATATACCCTGACTCTGCTTGTGTAGAGTTGATGTTATATACCCTGACTCTGCTTGTGTAGAGTTGATGTTATATACCCTGACTCTGCTTGTGTAGAGTTGATGTTATATACCCTGACTCTGCTTGTGTAGAGTTGTTGTTATATACCCTGACTCTGCTTGTGTAGAGTTGATGTTATATACCCTGACTCTGCTTGTGTAGAGTTGATGTTATATACCCTGACTCTGCTTGTGTAGAGTTGATGTTATATACCCTGACTCTGCTTGTGTAGAGTTGATGTTATATACCCTGACTCTGCTTGTGTAGAGTTGATGTTATATACCCTGACTCTGCTTGTGTAGAGTTGATGTTATATACCCTGACTCTGCTTGTGTAGAGTTGTTATATACCCTGACTCTGCTTGTGTAGAGTTGATGTTATATACCCCGACTCTGCTTGTGTAGAGTTGATGTTATATACCCCGACTCTGCTTGTGTAGAGTTGATGTTATATACCCTGACTCTGCTTGTGTAGAGTTGTTATATACCCTGACTCTGCTTGTGTAGAGTTGATGTTATATACCCTGACTCTGCTTGTGTAGAGTTGATGTTATATACCCTGACTCTGCTTGTGTAGAGTTGATGTTATATACCCTGACTCTGCTTGTGTAGAGTTGATGTTATATACCCTGACTCTGCTTGTGTAGAGTTGATGTTATATACCCTGACTCTGCTTGTGTAGAGTTGATGTTATATACCCTGACTCTGCTTGTGTAGAGTTGATGTTATATACCCTGACTCTGCTTGTGTAGAGTTGATGTTATATACCCTGACTCTGCTTGTGTAGAGTTGATGTTATATACCCTGACTCTGCTTGTGTAGAGTTGATGTTATATACCCTGACTCTGCTTGTGTAGAGTTGATGTTATATACCCTGACTCTGCTTGTGTAGAGTTGTTATATACCCTGACTCTGCTTGTGTAGAGTTGATGTTATATACCCCGACTCTGCTTGTGTAGAGTTGTTATATACCCCGACTCTGCTTGTGTAGAGTTGATGTTATATACCCTGACTCTGCTTGTGTAGAGTTGATGTTATATACCCTGACTCTGCTTGTGTAGAGTTGATGTTATATACCCTGACTCTGCTTGTGTAGAGTTGATGTTATATACCCTGACTCTGCTTGTGTAGAGTTGATGTTATATACCCTGACTCTGCTTGTGTAGAGTTGATGTTATATACCCTGACTCTGCTTGTGTAGAGTTGATGTTATATACCCTGACTCTGCTTGTGTAGAGTTGATGTTATATACCCTGACTCTGCTTGTGTAGAGTTGATGTTATATACCCTGACTCTGCTTGTGTAGAGTTGTTATATACCCTGACTCTGCTTGTGTAGAGTTGTTATATACCCTGACTCTGCTTGTGTAGAGTTGTTATATACCCTGACTCTGCTTGTGTAGAGTTGATGTTATATACCCTGACTCTGCTTGTGTAGAGTTGATGTTATATACCCTGACTCTGCTTGTGTAGAGTTGATGTTATATACCCTGACTCTGCTTGTGTAGAGTTGATGTTATATACCCTGACTCTGCTTGTGTAGAGTTGATGTTATATACCCTGACTCTGCTTGTGTAGAGTTGATGTTATATACCCTGACTCTGCTTGTGTAGAGTTGTTATATACCCTGACTCTGCTTGTGTAGAGTTGTTATATACCCTGACTCTGCTTGTGTAGAGTTGTTATATACCCTGACTCTGCTTGTGTAGAGTTGTTATATACCCTGACTCTGCTTGTGTAGAGTTGATGTTATATACCCTGACTCTGCTTGTGTAGAGTTGATGTTATATACCCTGACTCTGCTTGTGTAGAGTTGATGTTATATACCCTGACTCTGCTTGTGTAGAGTTGATGTTATATACCCTGACTCTGCTTGTGTAGAGTTGTTATATACCCTGACTCTGCTTGTGTAGAGTTGATGTTATATACCCTGACTCTGCTTGTGTAGAGTTGTTATATACCCTGACTCTGCTTGTGTAGAGTTGATGTTATATACCCTGACTCTGCTTGTGTAGAGTTGATGTTATATACCCTGACTCTGCTTGTGTAGAGTTGATGTTATATACCCTGACTCTGCTTGTGTAGAGTTGATGTTATATACCCTGACTCTGCTTGTGTAGAGTTGATGTTATATACCCTGACTCTGCTTGTGTAGAGTTGTTATATACCCTGACTCTGCTTGTGTAGAGTTGTTATATACCCTGACTCTGCTTGTGTAGAGTTGTTATATACCCTGACTCTGCTTGTGTAGAGTTGATGTTATATACCCTGACTCTGCTTGTGTAGAGTTGATGTTATATACCCTGACTCTGCTTGTGTAGAGTTGATGTTATATACCCTGACTCTGCTTGTGTAGAGTTGATGTTATATACCCTGACTCTGCTTGTGTAGAGTTGATGTTATATACCCTGACTCTGCTTGTGTAGAGTTGATGTTATATACCCTGACTCTGCTTGTGTAGAGTTGATGTTATATACCCTGACTCTGCTTGTGTAGAGTTGATGTTATATACCCCGACTCTGCTTGTGTAGAGTTGATGTTATATACCCTGACTCTGCTTGTGTAGAGTTGATGTTATATACCCTGACTCTGCTTGTGTAGAGTTGATGTTATATACCCTGACTCTGCTTGTGTAGAGTTGATGTTATATACCCTGACTCTGCTTGTGTAGAGTTGATGTTATATACCCTGACTCTGCTTGTGTAGAGTTGTTATATACCCTGACTCTGCTTGTGTAGAGTTGATGTTATATACCCTGACTCTGCTTGTGTAGAGTTGATGTTATATACCCTGACTCTGCTTGTGTAGAGTTGATGTTATATACCCTGACTCTGCTTGTGTAGAGTTGATGTTATATACCCTGACTCTGCTTGTGTAGATTTGTTATATACCCTGACTCTGCTTGTGTAGAGTTGTTATATACCCTGACTCTGCTTGTGTAGAGTTGATGTTATATACCCTGACTCTGCTTGTGTAGAGTTGATGTTATATACCCTGACTCTGCTTGTGTAGAGTTGTTATATACCCCGACTCTGCTTGTGTAGAGTTGATGTTATATACCCTGACTCTGCTTGTGTAGAGTTGATGTTATATACCCCGACTCTGCTTGTGTAGAGTTGATGTTATATACCCTGACTCTGCTTGTGTAGAGTTGTTATATACCCTGACTCTGCTTGTGTAGAGTTGATGTTATATACCCTGACTCTGCTTGTGTAGAGTTGATGTTATATACCCTGACTCTGCTTGTGTAGAGTTGATGTTATATACCCTGACTCTGCTTGTGTAGAGTTGTTGTTATATACCCTGACTCTGCTTGTGTAGAGTTGATGTTATATACCCTGACTCTGCTTGTGTAGAGTTGATGTTATATACCCTGACTCTGCTTGTGTAGAGTTGATGTTATATACCCTGACTCTGCTTGTGTAGAGTTGATGTTATATACCCTGACTCTGCTTGTGTAGAGTTGATGTTATATACCCTGACTCTGCTTGTGTAGAGTTGATGTTATATACCCTGACTCTGCTTGTGTAGAGTTGTTATATACCCTGACTCTGCTTGTGTAGAGTTGATGTTATATACCCCGACTCTGCTTGTGTAGAGTTGATGTTATATACCCCGACTCTGCTTGTGTAGAGTTGATGTTATATACCCTGACTCTGCTTGTGTAGAGTTGTTATATACCCTGACTCTGCTTGTGTAGAGTTGATGTTATATACCCTGACTCTGCTTGTGTAGAGTTGATGTTATATACCCTGACTCTGCTTGTGTAGAGTTGATGTTATATACCCTGACTCTGCTTGTGTAGAGTTGATGTTATATACCCTGACTCTGCTTGTGTAGAGTTGATGTTATATACCCTGACTCTGCTTGTGTAGAGTTGATGTTATATACCCTGACTCTGCTTGTGTAGAGTTGATGTTATATACCCTGACTCTGCTTGTGTAGAGTTGATGTTATATACCCTGACTCTGCTTGTGTAGAGTTGATGTTATATACCCTGACTCTGCTTGTGTAGAGTTGATGTTATATACCCTGACTCTGCTTGTGTAGAGTTGATGTTATATACCCTGACTCTGCTTGTGTAGAGTTGTTATATACCCTGACTCTGCTTGTGTAGAGTTGATGTTATATACCCCGACTCTGCTTGTGTAGAGTTGTTATATACCCCGACTCTGCTTGTGTAGAGTTGATGTTATATACCCTGACTCTGCTTGTGTAGAGTTGATGTTATATACCCTGACTCTGCTTGTGTAGAGTTGATGTTATATACCCTGACTCTGCTTGTGTAGAGTTGATGTTATATACCCTGACTCTGCTTGTGTAGAGTTGATGTTATATACCCTGACTCTGCTTGTGTAGAGTTGATGTTATATACCCTGACTCTGCTTGTGTAGAGTTGATGTTATATACCCTGACTCTGCTTGTGTAGAGTTGATGTTATATACCCTGACTCTGCTTGTGTAGAGTTGATGTTATATACCCTGACTCTGCTTGTGTAGAGTTGATGTTATATACCCTGACTCTGCTTGTGTAGAGTTGATGTTATATACCCTGACTCTGCTTGTGTAGAGTTGATGTTATATACCCTGACTCTGCTTGTGTAGAGTTGATGTTATATACCCTGACTCTGCTTGTGTAGAGTTGTTATATACCCTGACTCTGCTTGTGTAGAGTTGATGTTATATACCCTGACTCTGTTTGTGTAGAGTTGATGTTATATACCCTGACTCTGCTTGTGTAGAGTTGATGTTATATACCCTGACTCTGCTTGTGTAGAGTTGATGTTATATACCCTGACTCTGCTTGTGTAGAGTTGTTATATACCCTGACTCTGCTTGTGTAGAGTTGATGTTATATACCCTGACTCTGCTTGTGTAGAGTTGATGTTATATACCCTGACTCTGCTTGTGTAGAGTTGATGTTATATACCCTGACTCTGCTTGTGTAGAGTTGTTATATACCCTGACTCTGCTTGTGTAGAGTTGATGTTATATACCCTGACTCTGCTTGTGTAGAGTTGATGTTATATACCCTGACTCTGCTTGTGTAGAGTTGATGTTATATACCCTGACTCTGCTTGTGTAGAGTTGATGTTATATACCCTGACTCTGCTTGTGTAGATTTGTTATATACCCTGACTCTGCTTGTGTAGAGTTGTTATATACCCTGACTCTGCTTGTGTAGAGTTGATGTTATATACCCTGACTCTGCTTGTGTAGAGTTGATGTTATATACCCTGACTCTGCTTGTGTAGAGTTGTTATATACCCCGACTCTGCTTGTGTAGAGTTGATGTTATATACCCTGACTCTGCTTGTGTAGAGTTGATGTTATATACCCCGACTCTGCTTGTGTAGAGTTGATGTTATATACCCTGACTCTGCTTGTGTAGAGTTGTTATATACCCTGACTCTGCTTGTGTAGAGTTGATGTTATATACCCTGACTCTGCTTGTGTAGAGTTGATGTTATATACCCTGACTCTGCTTGTGTAGAGTTGATGTTATATACCCTGACTCTGCTTGTGTAGAGTTGTTGTTATATACCCTGACTCTGCTTGTGTAGAGTTGATGTTATATACCCTGACTCTGCTTGTGTAGAGTTGATGTTATATACCCTGACTCTGCTTGTGTAGAGTTGATGTTATATACCCTGACTCTGCTTGTGTAGAGTTGATGTTATATACCCTGACTCTGCTTGTGTAGAGTTGATGTTATATACCCTGACTCTGCTTGTGTAGAGTTGTTATATACCCTGACTCTGCTTGTGTAGAGTTGATGTTATATACCCCGACTCTGCTTGTGTAGAGTTGATGTTATATACCCCGACTCTGCTTGTGTAGAGTTGATGTTATATACCCTGACTCTGCTTGTGTAGAGTTGTTATATACCCTGACTCTGCTTGTGTAGAGTTGATGTTATATACCCTGACTCTGCTTGTGTAGAGTTGATGTTATATACCCTGACTCTGCTTGTGTAGAGTTGATGTTATATACCCTGACTCTGCTTGTGTAGAGTTGATGTTATATACCCTGACTCTGCTTGTGTAGAGTTGATGTTATATACCCTGACTCTGCTTGTGTAGAGTTGATGTTATATACCCTGACTCTGCTTGTGTAGAGTTGATGTTATATACCCTGACTCTGCTTGTGTAGAGTTGATGTTATATACCCTGATTCTGCTTGTGTAGAGTTGATGTTATATACCCTGACTCTGCTTGTGTAGAGTTGATGTTATATACCCTGACTCTGCTTGTGTAGAGTTGATGTTATATACCCTGACTCTGCTTGTGTAGAGTTGTTATATACCCTGACTCTGCTTGTGTAGAGTTGATGTTATATACCCCGACTCTGCTTGTGTAGAGTTGTTATATACCCCGACTCTGCTTGTGTAGAGTTGATGTTATATACCCTGACTCTGCTTGTGTAGAGTTGATGTTATATACCCTGACTCTGCTTGTGTAGAGTTGATGTTATATACCCTGACTCTGCTTGTGTAGAGTTGATGTTATATACCCTGACTCTGCTTGTGTAGAGTTGATGTTATATACCCTGACTCTGCTTGTGTAGAGTTGATGTTATATACCCTGACTCTGCTTGTGTAGAGTTGATGTTATATACCCTGACTCTGCTTGTGTAGAGTTGATGTTATATACCCTGACTCTGCTTGTGTAGAGTTGATGTTATATACCCTGACTCTGCTTGTGTAGAGTTGATGTTATATACCCTGACTCTGCTTGTGTAGAGTTGATGTTATATACCCTGACTCTGCTTGTGTAGAGTTGATGTTATATACCCTGACTCTGCTTGTGTAGAGTTGATGTTATATACCCTGACTCTGCTTGTGTAGAGTTGTTATATACCCTGACTCTGCTTGTGTAGAGTTGATGTTATATACCCTGACTCTGCTTGTGTAGAGTTGATGTTATATACCCTGACTCTGCTTGTGTAGAGTTGATGTTATATACCCTGACTCTGCTTGTGTAGAGTTGATGTTATATACCCTGACTCTGCTTGTGTAGAGTTGATGTTATATACCCTGACTCTGCTTGTGTAGAGTTGATGTTATATACCCTGACTCTGCTTGTGTAGAGTTGATGTTATATACCCTGACTCTGCTTGTGTAGAGTTGATGTTATATACCCTGACTCTGCTTGTGTAGAGTTGTTATATACCCTGACTCTGCTTGTGTAGAGTTGATGTTATATACCCTGACTCTGCTTGTGTAGAGTTGATGTTATATACCCTGACTCTGCTTGTGTAGAGTTGATGTTATATACCCTGACTCTGCTTGTGTAGAGTTGATGTTATATACCCCGACTCTGCTTGTGTAGAGTTGATGTTATATACCCTGACTCTGCTTGTGTAGAGTTGATGTTATATACCCCGACTCTGCTTGTGTAGAGTTGATGTTATATACCCTGACTCTGCTTGTGTAGAGTTGATGTTATATACCCTGACTCTGCTTGTGTAGAGTTGATGTTATATACCCTGACTCTGCTTGTGTAGAGTTGATGTTATATACCCTGACTCTGCTTGTGTAGAGTTGTTATATACCCTGACTCTGCTTGTGTAGAGTTGATGTTATATACCCTGACTCTGCTTGTGTAGAGTTGTTATATACCCTGACTCTGCTTGTGTAGAGTTGATGTTATATACCCCGACTCTGCTTGTGTAGAGTTGTTATATACCCCGACTCTGCTTGTGTAGAGTTGATGTTATATACCCTGACTCTGCTTGTGTAGAGTTGATGTTATATACCCTGACTCTGCTTGTGTAGAGTTGATGTTATATACCCTGACTCTGCTTGTGTAGAGTTGATGTTATATACCCTGACTCTGCTTGTGTAGAGTTGATGTTATATACCCTGACTCTGCTTGTGTAGAGTTGATGTTATATACCCTGACTCTGCTTGTGTAGAGTTGATGTTATATACCCTGACTCTGCTTGTGTAGAGTTGATGTTATATACCCCGACTCTGCTTGTGTAGAGTTGATGTTATATACCCCGACTCTGCTTGTGTAGAGTTGATGTTATATACCCCGACTCTGCTTGTGTAGAGTTGATGTTATATACCCCGACTCTGCTTGTGTAGAGTTGTTATATACCCTGACTCTGCTTGTGTAGAGTTGATGTTATATACCCTGACTCTGCTTGTGTAGAGTTGATGTTATATACCCTGACTCTGCTTGTGTAGAGTTGATGTTATATACCCTGACTCTGCTTGTGTAGAGTTGATGTTATATACCCTGACTCTGCTTGTGTAGAGTTGTTATATACCCTGACTCTGCTTGTGTAGAGTTGTTATATACCCTGACTCTGCTTGTGTAGAGTTGTTATATACCCTGACTCTGCTTGTGTAGAGTTGATGTTATATACCCTGACTCTGCTTGTGTAGAGTTGATGTTATATACCCTGACTCTGCTTGTGTAGAGTTGATGTTATATACCCCGACTCTGCTTGTGTAGAGTTGATGTTATATACCCCGACTCTGCTTGTGTAGAGTTGATGTTATATACCCCGACTCTGCTTGTGTAGAGTTGATGTTATATACCCTGACTCTGCTTGTGTAGAGTTGATGTTATATACCCTGACTCTGCTTGTGTAGAGTTATATACCCTGACTCTGCTTGTGTAGAGTTGATGTTATATACCCTGACTCTACTTGTGTAGAGTTGATGTTATATACCCTGACTCTGCTTGTGTAGAGTTGTTATATACCCTGACTCTGCTTGTGTAGAGTTGATGTTATATACCCTGACTCTGCTTGTGTAGAGTTGATGTTATATACCCTGACTCTGCTTGTGTAGAGTTGATGTTATATACCCTGACTCTGCTTGTGTAGAGTTGATGTTATATACCCCGACTCTGCTTGTACAAAGCGCAAGAGAAGTGACACAATTTCCCTAGTTAATATTGCCTGCTAACATGAATTTCTTGTAGCTAAACATGCAGGTTTAAAAACATATACTTCTGTGTATTGATTTTAAGAAAGGCATTGATTATGGTTAGGTACATTTGTGCAAAGATTGTGCTTTTTTCGCGACTGCGCTTTTGTTAAATCACCCATTTGGCGAATTTGAAGTAGGCTGTGATTTGATGATAAATTAACTGATTGATTATATGCAACACAGGACAAGCTAGTTAACCTAGTAATATCATCAACCGTGTGTAGTTAACTAGTGATTATGTGAAGATTGATTGTTTTATTATAAGATAAGTTTTTAATGCTAGCTAGCAACTTACCTTGGCTCCTTACAGCCACAAGGTCCTTTTGACACTGCACTCACATAACAGGCGGTCAGCCTGCCACGCAGTCTCCTCGTGGATTGCATTGTAATAGGCCCTAATCCTCATCTAAAAAGGCTGATTACCGATTATTATGGAAACTGAAAAATAGGCCCTAATTAATCGCCCTATGCTGAGTTTTAAATCTGTCAACCTCTAATTTGGATATCAGCTTAAGCGGCGCAGAGAACGCACAGTTCAGTAAACAGAGTGAACGCTTTTTTCACAAAGTAGGAAATAGTCACTACAGGAATTGACAATCAATAGGGTGTTTCACTTAGGCCTTAGCAAAAACACATTTGTTTACCTAGCAATATGTCTGTGTATCTGACAGTTCCCACTTGAGTAGGGTGACCACATTTAAAATACCCAATTGCTGACAACAAGATGATTTTGCAGGACAGTGTAGGCTACATTAATAAAAAGATTTTGCACCACCCCCCACCCCCTCAAAGTTTGTACTGACAGATTTAGCCAATTGATGAATACACCATTATCAAATATGGATACATTACATCCTCCAATTGCAACATCTGCCTATGCCCACACACATGCTCCTGGGAGTGGTGTTGAAGGGCCAGTAGGAGGCACCCTTTCCTCTCGTCTAAAACAATATCACAATGCCCCAGGACAGTGATTGGGGACATTGCCCAGTGTAGGGTGCTGTCTTTCGGATGGGACGTTAAACAGGTGCCATGGCACTTATCATAAGAGTTGGGGTGTTAACCCCGGTGTCCTGGCTAAATTCTCAATCTGGCCTTCATACCATCATGGCCACCTAATCATCCCCAGCTTATAATTGGCTCATTCATCCCCTCTCCTCTCCCCTGTAACTATTCCCCAGGTTGTTGCTGTAAATGAGAATGTGTTCTCAGTCTGCTTACCTGGTAAAATAAGGGTAAAAAAACAATGTAACTAAAGTTAGGCATGCCTAACTTCAAAATGGGCCATGGCATCATCAGTCACTTGTGAATGATAATTGTTCACGTTTTACCAGTGAAATTTCAGCTGCGTCTGCATGCCAAATTTTTTATCACAGTTTCATGGGAATACAGTACATTCGGAAAATATTCAGACCCCTTCCCCTTTTCCACATTTTGTTACGTTACAGCCATATTCTAAAATTGATTACATTTTTTTTGACCTCATCACACACAATACTCCAGAATGACAAAGCGAAAAGAGGTTTTTAGACATTTTTGCAAATGTATTAAAAATTAACATAAGTATTTAGACCCTTTGCTATCAGACTCAATTGAGCTCAGGTGCATCATGTTTCCATTGATCATGCTTGATGTTTCTACAACTTGATTGGAGTCCACCTGTGGTTAGGGCTGTTAAGGTGACGTATTACTGCCACATTGGCGGTCACGAGTCATGAAGGCAGTCAAATTTCACGTAACCGTTTAGCTGTGCTAATTGGGCTTCTCCAAGCTCTGATGGTCATTAGTAGCCACCCGAACTTGCTAACTGCCTGGCACTCTATTGTCCCTCTAATCACTCTGACATCAATGCAAATGTAATCAAAAATCGAATCAAACACTTCATGAGAGCTCATGAGGTGCAACATTTTTATAGGCTATGCAATTGCGTGAGAGATCCAAGTGATGGCCTCTATTAAAAAGAGGAGGATCCCATCAGCTTTCTATAGACTAGGTCTACTATATTTACTTCTCAACTTTCCTAATATTAAGCATTGTTTATCTTTACAACATGAGTATAGCCTACCTGGCTGGCATGAAAATGAACCACGGGAAAAGCATCCTCCATTCACTATTTAAGTGCATAGATGCACTTTTTTCACCCATGGTTCATTTGGTGCATGATAATGGTCCATTCTAAATCAAAACAAATTTCACATGTTATTTAGTATATTTAAAGATCTAGATTAAATCAAGAATATTGTGGTGGTTGACAATATTAGCAAATCACTTGTGAATGATTCTCAGCATAAGGCAAGAAACAAAGCCTTTTTCGAATCACAATCACACACCCCATGTAGCCTAGCCCGTAGGCCTATATGTTTTGTATCATACCTCATGTAGCCTAGCCCATAGTCCTATAAGGTTTGTATCATACCTCATGTAGTCTAGCCCATAGTCCTATATGTTTAAATAAGGTTAGTATCACACCTCATGTAGCCTAGCCTCCAACACTACTCAACAAATTGGATGCAGTCTATCACAGTGCCATCCGTTTTGTCACCAAAGCCCCATATACTACCCACCACTGTGACCTGTATGCTCTTGTTGGCTGGCCCTCGCTTCATACTCGTCGACAAACCCACTGGCTCCAGGTCATCTACAAGTCTCTGCTGGGTAAAGCCCTTCCATTATCACAGCTCACTGGCCACCATAGCAGCATCCACCTGTAGCACGCGCTCCAGCAGGTATATCTCACGGGTCACCCCAAAGCCAATTCTTCCTTTGGCCACCTCTCCTTCCAGTTCTCTGCTGCCAATGACTGGAACGAACTCCAAAAATCATTAAAGCTAGAGACTCTTACCTCCCTCGCTAGCTTTAAGCAACAGCTGTCAGAGCAGCTCACAGATCACTGCACCTATTGTGGGAAGCTTGTGAAAGGCTACCTGAAACATTTGACCCAAGTTAAACAATTTAAAGGCAATGCTACCAAATACTAATTGAGTGTATGTAAACTTCTGACCCCCTGGGAATGTAATGAAGGAAATTAAAAGCTGAAATAAATCACTCTCATTACTCTGACATTTCACATTCTTAAGATAGTGGTGATCCCAACTGATCTAAGACAATTTTTACTAGGATTAAGTGTCAGGAATTGTGAAAAACTGAGTTTAAAATGTGTTTGGCTAAGGTCTATGTAAACTTCTGACTTCAACTGTATTTACCAGCCCTCTGGTTTACCTATGTCTGAGAAACTTTTTTCCTGTCTCCCAAATACTTATTTTCCACCATCATTTGCAAATAAATTTATAAAAAATCCTACAATGTGATTTTCTGGATTTTTTTTCTTCTCATTTTGTCTGCTATGATGGAAATTACAGGCCTCTCATCTTTTTAAGTGGGAGAACTTGCACAATTGGTGGCTGACTAAATACTTTTTTGCCCCACTGTATATGGTCCGATTGTAATCGGTATCTGCTTTTTTTGGTCCTCCCAATAATTAATAAAATGTGTATGCATGCATGCGCACACACACAATTATTGGAGGACCAAAAAAGCAGATACCGATTTAAACCGTGTGTGTGCACATTTTTTTTTTATGTATCTGCTTTTTTGTGTTCCTCCAATAATCGGTATCGGCGTTGAAAAATCATAATCGGTCGACCTCTATTACAGAATTTAGAAAATGAAAATAGCATAAAGTAAGGCCAACCCCTCCTATGCTCCTACCCATCGATTGGTATCAAGAGAGCGACAGTGTTCAGACAGCCATGGTTTTAATGAAAAGTAGCATCCTAATGGTCCAATGCCATGTAGTTGGAAGAGCAGCCCTATTGTATGCAGATGGACTATACTAAACTTATTTTACCACCTTAGAATGACTTGTATTGATACTCATAGTATAACATGATTGTCCACATGCCTTATGTTCTAGTCAATCAACATCAATGATTCCTGCCCCTTTTTGCTATGTTTTATTTCCTCTTTCGCTGTGTGCCACAGAGGCTTTCAAATTCAGTCAGTTCGTGCCTGTCGCTTCAAAGTCGAGGTCTCACTACTACCATTGAAATGTTTTTCCCTTTTATCAGTAGAGCGAGCTAAGGATTGAAACCGCAAAATGGAAATTCCAGTGCAGCCAATCAATCTGTGCCTGTGGACTTGCTCAGAATTCATCAGTCACCCAATTAGCCATCGTTAGTGTTGCTAAAAGGGGACTTGTCAAGTGATAGACTGCAAAGTTACCTGACCATTGCTAGGCACACAGGCTCCGTTCCACACACAAACTCTGTGACGCAACCAATGGCCGTTGCAGATTCCATTGAAAATGAATAAAAAGGGGCATCATTCTGCATTTGTAATGTGGCCCTTTTCTGATATTGCTGCTGCCACCCATTTCTTTTGGTGGGGTAGATTGTAGCCTTTACTGTTCTTATTGGGCCTTGAACCCATTACCCAGCAGTAGCAGCAATAGCCGCATGCGACTTGTTATATTGACCAGCCAGAGTAGAAACCCTGACAGGGCAGATTTATTCAGTGCCGGGCGGCCAAGCGGAAGTGGATTGTGGTGTTATATATTGACGTCTTCCTATTGCCGCTACAGTTGGGGGCTCAAAGTTGACGAGAGCCCAAACAGGCCAGCTAACTTCCTACTATAGTATGAGTCAGTACTGTGTGGCTTCTTGGCCTTAGTAGTGGGTGACCAGGCGTGGAGTAGACATGTCTGCCTGTAATATCTATTTATGTCCCAGTTAGATGTTTTAATGCAATTTGAACACACGGCCCAGAGAAAAGAGAACACCGTTTACAGTAAGTAAGCCTTTGGTATTGGCTAACCTTTGTCAATGTTTAAAGCCTTTGGATGCAATTACCTTATTGCTCTGATTACAACTTCTTGAGTGTTTCTATGAAGTTCAAGTGGTGTACAAAGTCTGCAAAATGCCCATGCCATCACTCTGTTACAATGCAATTACAATCATGTCAGCATGTGGCTTTTGTTCTCATACATTCTTTGGATGGTGATGCTGTGTGCCAATACTTTTGTGTTCCCTTTGGCTCATGTTAGACGAATCCCTTTGGCAGTTAGTTAACGTAGTGCGAAGTCTTGACCCCCTTGAGTCGGCAGGGCCTCTCTTTAAGAAGTGGCCAAATTAATAGAGCGTTGCTGACAGACTTGTGATATGCTTTTCAACCATAGCAAAACAAGCATTTGTGTAACAGTGTTGATAGCTAGCGTAGCATTTAGCGTAGCATTGAGCGGGCAACATTTTCACAAAAACAAGAAAAGCAGTCAAATAAAATAATTTACCTTTGAAGAACTTCGGATGTTTTCAATGAGGAGACTCTCAGTTAGATAGCAAATGTTCAGTTTTTCCAAAAGATTCTTTGTGTATGAGAAATCGCTCCGTTTTGTTCAAAACCGAAAAAAAGAAGAAGAAAAAGAAATTCAGTCATCAAAACACCGAACTTTTTTCCAAATTAACTCCATAATATCGACTGAAACATGGCAAACGTTGTGTAGAATCAATCCTCAAGGTGTTTTTCACATATCTCTTCGATGATATAACGTTCGTGGAAGTCTGCTCTCTCCTCTGAATCCCATGGAAGAATGCTTGCAGCTGAAGATTACGCACCAATTTCGACAAAGGACGCTGGGCCAATCTTCCAATTATATGCCTACAAATACGTCACAATGCTGCAGACACCTTAGGGAAACGGCAGAAAGTGTAGGCTCGTTCCTGGCGCATTCACAGCCATATAAGGAGACAATGGAAAACAGCGCCTCAGAAATGTTGTTCACTTCTTGTTTGAAGTTTCATCTTGGTTTCGCCTGTAGCATCAGTTCTGGGCACTCACAGACAATATCTTTGCAGATTTGGAAACGTTAGTGTTTTCTTTCCAAAGCTGTCAATTATATGCATAGTCAAGCATCTTTTCGTGACAAAATATTGCGCTTAAAACGGGCACGTTTTTTTATCCAATAATGAAATAGCGCCCCCATAGATTCAAGAGGTTATTAAGAACAAATTCTTATTTTCAATGACTGCCTGGTTGGGGGCAGAACTGCAGATTTGTAACCTTCCGGTTACTAGTCCAACACTCTAACCACTAGGCTACCCTGCCTAGTGAATTCATTTAAATTGATTTCCTTATATAAACTGTAACTCAGTGAAATCTTTGAAATGGTTGCATTTATATTTTTGTTCAGTATAGTTTGACCAAGATGAATCCTACCATGGGCTCTTGTAGTGACCGTATTACTGTCACACCAGTAGTCAACCGCAGTAAAATTCCATGTGACTGAGTCACGGGAATCTCCTCTTATGCACTCTGGACATGCGTTGGTAGTACCCAACTCCCTAACAATCATCAGGTCGCTAATGGCTTGGTACTCAGGGCTCTCTTGTCCTTCTAAAGGTGTCCACATGCTCCCCAACTGAAACAATTTGGTTATGATGACATTTTGTGACATTTTACTAAATTTTGGAGTTTGGTTAGGGTTTTTGTCGGCAGTTCGGGCACTAGTCATTTTTTCTTCGTGATATGGTAACTGTAGGGAATCTTGTCGATTCAGCCTAATACTCAGTGTGGATTCAACATGGCAAACGACAACTTTGAGCATCGATTGACCGAGGCGTTACAAAAGTACCTTTACCAGTACGATTCTAGCCATGCATTAGATAAAGAGCAGAATGTAAATGCCAATTCATGGAGGGAGATTGCGGAGAAGCTGGGGTCTGACCCAAGCACTTGTGAAAAGGCGGGGTAGGGTTTGCAACAAGTTCGTCAAAGAAACAAGGGCCTCAGTGGAGTTGCGGTTGGAAAGGCTAATCCAGAAATGTTGCTGCTGGCATGGGAAGCATGTAAGACTGAAAGCAACGTGCCTTCTTCATGAAAGGACGGGGTATGTTGTATTTTCTATATTTGTCGATAGTTAGCCAGCTAGAGCTAGCTACTTGGCTGGCTAGTGTCTAGCTAGCTTAGCAGCATACTCGTGCAAACCAACCAACTAAACTTTTGATCAAACATTTTGTCATAGAAAGAAAATCATAAGCTTTCCACATTGGTAACACAAGTCAAAGTTTGGTAGTAAGGTCCAGCTAGTGTAAATGTTTGAGCAGAGTTGAGTAGGTAACGTTAGGCCAGGCATACTCTGCTCAAATGTTTCAAATGTTGTAGTCTCGGTTAATGATTATTTGATGTTCATTAATGTTTTGCATATGTGTACTAAATAGCCCTACTTTTTTTTCAAGGCACATACACCAGTGAATGAAGACAGCACCTGGTTTTGTTCTCTGCGCCCCAGTACTGCCTGTTCACCAGCCCCAAGGACTACCTCTGCAGCCAGCCTATCTTCCGCACTGAGTTGCAGTGCAGAATTACAAACGATCTCAATGCAGGACCTGAGAAGCTCTATCTTGGGCCCACCTCCAAGACCTAGTCCACTGGCTTGCTCCTCAGCGACGCCAAAGAGCAGTAGCAGGGATTTGAGGAGAAGGGAGACCTACTCCACTGGCTTGCTCCTCAGCGACGCCAAAGAGCAGTAGCAGGGATTTGAGGAGAAGGGAGACCTACTCCACTGGCTTGCTCCTCAGCGACGCCAAAGAGCAGTAGCAGGGATTTGAGGAGAAGGGAGACCTACTCCACTGGCTTGCTCCTCAGCGACGCCAAAGAGCAGCAGTGGTAGTAGCAGGGGTGTGAGAAGGGACAAAGGAGCTGCAGACTCGGTCCTAGACACATTACTATTAAAGGCATTGCAAATGTTTGAAGACATCTCAAGATCTGGAGAACGTCATGCGCCAAGCCCACCAGCTTGTCCCAGAGGTAAATAAATACAAATAATTTCAGACTACTTTGATCCCCTTTCCTCTCTTCTGTTTACCTTCTTCCTCACCATGCACACTGCTCTCCAGACACTCATAATGTCCCCCCTCTTTTCATACTCTCCACAGGGTCCTGGCAGCTACAGCTGATTTCATGGATGAACTCTTGACCAATCTCCGGGAGGAATTTGATCACCAGCTGCACGAGTTTGTGCATGATTTCAAGAAGATGACATGGACCAAACGACTGGGACCACAGTGAAATGAACTTGTTCTATTGTTTAGACATCTCAGGAGTCACACTAGACACTTTCATTTTATTCCATAGTTACTTTTATTTACATTTCTGTTCCTAACACACTGTTTTACTATTGTTCAGAAATATTTAACTACACTCTGACACTTACATTTTATTCCATAGATACTTATTTACATGTCTGTTCTTAGCAGACACTTTGTTTACTTTCAGCTCTGTTGCCATTTCCTCATCTCAATACAATGTGTTTCAATGCATTCTATTTCAACATCAGGGGCTGACAACGTACAGAAGAGCTGTGTGCCACATAATTTACAGGCGTTCTTCTACTTGTGGTGTAGCTCAATCTAATCTAAATTACTGCACACTGAGATGTCCCAGAATCCGGTTTCATTTTTATTAACCAGATTAAAACTCTACTGGTTCACAGTGCGGACAAAAAAATTGAGACTGCATACAAGAATCCTCCTCCTTGCAGCCATGATGCCGAATGCATTCTGACTCTCCGACAATGATTGGTGGTAGGTCCAGGTACGCCCAAGTTTATTGTGATGGACACCTGTGAAGGAGCGGTAACAGGAGAATGTCATACATGCATACAGTACCAGTCAAAAGTTGTACATTGTAGAAAAATAGTGAAGAAATGAAAACGATGGAATCATGTAGAAAACAAAAAAAGTGTTAAACAAATCTAAATTTGAGATTCTTCAAAGTAGCCACTCTTTTGCCCTGACAGCTTTGCACACTCTGTTCTGTCTTAAACAATTAGGGTCTTAATTTAACAATTTTATTTGTATTTACATATGGCATACATGTTTGTTATTAAGGCACATGAAAGTTCACATGTTCGAGAAAGGCATTTCTGCCAAAAAAACACATTTTGATTAAAAAAAAAAAGTACATTCAAATGGCTCTCCTGTGAAGTAGTGACCTGTGACATATGCTTAGTTTTTCTGGAACGGGTCACAAATTTGAACATTGAAGTGGGCACACGCATTCCATTTGTTCTCCATTAGAGCTGGGACTATAAACTGAAAATGGACACCGATCATGACTTCTTGCAGGAATTTTGCTGATGTCATTCATTAGGATGGGTAGCCTTGAGAAGTTTGAAATAAAATAAGATGGTTAATGGGACAATTGATGGTTACATCCATGGAGGTGGTAGTTCAAAGGATAATACAAAAAGACTGGGGCACATTGTTAGAAACGTATTGTTCTATTTATCGTTATCGCATCAATTGAGGCAATTTATTATTTATATACATTCAGCAAATGCGGCTGGGATGTATTTGGGGCGTGCAACCATATATGGGTAGTCTAGCACAGTTTGATGCAGTAATTGAGTACAAATAAGCAGACGTGTGTGTGTGTGTGTACACTTGTGGGAGGTCGCAAATAAACATGAACAGGAAGTCTGCCCGTTTAATTAACGCTGTCATCTGTCACTGTGTCACAACACGGGATGCTCCCAGATCCTCTTGGAGAGCTTTGGTGTGGCAGCAGCCACCATTCGAACTCGACACACACTGACGTCTAAGCAGCTCTTATATACACTGAGTGTACAAAACATTAGGATCATCTTCCTAATATTGAGTTGCACCCCATTTTGCCCTCAGAACAGCCTCAATTCGTCAGTGCATGGACTCTACAAGGTGTCAAGCGTTCCACAGGGATGCTGGCTCATGTTGACTCCAATGCTTCCCACAGTTGTCAAGTTGGCTCGATGTTCTTTGGGTGGTGGGCCATACGTGATACACACAGGATGTTGAGCATGAAAAACCTAGCAGCATTGCGGTTCTTGACTCAAACCGGTGCGCCTGGCACCTTCCACCATACCCCGTTCCAAGGCACCGTAGTGTTTTGTACACACAGTGTACAGTATATGGTTATCCATCTAGAACTCTAGTTCTGCACAAAGTTCACCTGTCAACAGCCGTAGAGCTGTGGTATGGCGACTGCTAATTGCACTTCTATAGAGTCTCATTATGAAATGGAGGAAAAATGGGGGACGGTCTTAAACCCAGCTCAAGGTGAAACCTTGTTGGCCAATTACAGGGGTTTGGACAGGTTTTGTTTTCAGCTTATTAGGCAGGTATGAGGGGGGGGGGGGGGAAATACACATTTCATGTTTAAAAATGGGCTTGGCTCACCCCCTGTCTCTAGCGAAGCCAAATTGGAACCTGGGGCGGGATGCAGGTGTTTTGTTCCATAATGCAGTTTGGGGTTGCATTGTGGGAACAGGCCGCTCCACGAATACTGATGTTAATTGGAGTGTTATTTGTTTTTGGATGAGAGTTGTTTCGTCAATTGTTGGACACCTGATAAACCACAGCATTCATTACTAAGTGGCCACTCTGAGGCCAGCACACACAATTTGGTTGAGCACTCTTCCCAGAAATGTCTCTCGCATCAGGTTTTCTTGAAGTTCTGTTTACTTTTCCCAGGCCCTTCCCTGTTCTTTACTTAGCCTTTATTATATGGCTTCATATTATATGGCTTCATATGTCTACGAGGCCTAGCCCTGTATCATGTTGTTTCGGCTGTGTGCACACAATTCTTCTTGATTTTATTTTATTTTGATTCGTCATTATCCAAGTCTCCCTTTCCTGAGGTCAGCTTTGCTTGGTGTGAAATCTGATTGCTTTCATCAGTTTTTGGAGGCCATCTTTTCCTTGGCACGTCAAACTACAGTTTCCTCTGCCCAGCTAATCCTCCTGATGGCTTTTTCTTTGTCGAAAGCTGCTCTTTGTGTTACGTCACCCATGTAGATGATGTCCTCTGACTCGTACAGTGGTGTGAATTTCAGAAGCGCTGGCACACCGAGCAGATTTCGTAGAATTCAACTCTGCTTTGCCTGCATTTTTTTAATCATCGCTCAAAATGTGCCAAGACTCTGCTCGCTTAATGGGAACGTTTGAATCCTTTTTCATGGTTTTGAATAAATAACAGATGAGCTACATGGGTACATAACTCTATTTTACTGGTACTTGTTTTTAGCTCCTAGTGTCCTGTTTTATTCCTATATGTATCTCAGCATTTTCTCTATAGGCCAACATTTGAGCAGCCCGTCTCTACACTATCTGGTTTGAGTCATACAGTGCTTTCAGAAAGTATTCATACCCCTGGACTTATTCCACATTTGTTGTGTTAGTCTGAATTCAAAATGGATTCAATATTCCCCCCCCCCCCTCACCTATCTACAGAAAATACCCCATAATTAGTGAAAACAACATGTTTTTGAACAAATTGATTGATTGAAAATGAAATACAAAAATATCTCATTTACATAAGTATTCAATACATGAACTTTGGCAGCTTATTTAGGCTTCCCATAACAAAAATGTGTTATGGTCTTTTTAAGTGTTAGCGTTACATAGTCAAAAATGTGAATTTGATAGTTTCCTTTTTTAAGATGTCAATGCCAAAGTCAACATGGTTCATAGTGGTAATACAGTGGGGCAAAAAAGTATTTAGTCAGCCAACAATTGTGCAAGTTCTCCCACTTAAAAAGATGAGAGGCCTGTAATTTTCATCATAGGTACACTTCAACTATGACAGACAAAATGAGGGAAAAAATCCAGAAAATCACATTGTAGGATTTTTAATGCATTTATTTGCAAATTATGGTGGAAAATAAGTATTTGGTCAATAACAAAAGTTTATCTCAATACTTTGTTATATACCCTTTGTTGGCAATGACAGAGGTCAAACATTTTCTGTAAGTCTTCACAAGGTTTTCACACACTGTTGCAGGTATTTTGGCCCATTCCTCCATGCAGATCTCCTCTAGAGCAGTGATGTTTTGGGGCTGTTGCTGGGCAACACGGACTTTCAACTCCCTCCAAAGATCTTCTATGGGGTTGAGATCTGGAGACTGGCTAGGCCACTCCAGGACCTTGAAATGCTTCTTACGATGCCACTCCTTTGTTGCCCGGGCGGTGTGTTTGGGATCATTGTCATGCTGAAAGACCCAGCCACGTTTCATCTTCAATGCCCTTGCTGGTGGAAGGAGGTTTTCACTCAAAATCTCACGATACATGGCCCCATTCATTGTTTCCTTTACACGGATCAGTCGTCCTGGTCCCTTTGCAGAAAAACAGCCCCAAAGCATGATGTTTCCACCCCCATGCTTCACAGTAGGTATGGTGTTCTTTGATTGCAACTCAGCATTCTTTGTCCTCCAAACACGACGAGTTGAGTTTCTACCAAAAATGTATATTTTGGTTTCATCTGACCATATGACATTCTCCCAATCTTCTTCTGGATCATCCAAATGCTCTCTAGCAAACTTCAGACGGGCCTGGACATGTACTGGCTTAAGCAGGGGGACACGTCTGGCACTGCAGGATTTGAGTCCCTGGCGGCGTAGTGTGTTACTGATGGTAGGCTTTGTTACTTTGGTCCCAGCTCTCTGCAGGTCATTCACTAGGTCCCCCCGTGTGGTTCTGGGATTTTTGCTCACCATTCTTGTGATCATTTTGACCCCACGGTGTGAGATCTTGCGTGGAGCCCCAGATAGAGGGAGATTATCAGTGTCTTGTATGTCTTCCATTTCCTAACAATTGCTCCCACAGTTGATTTCTTCAAACCAAGCTGTTTACCTATTGCAGATTCAGTCTTCCCAGCCTGGTGCAGGTCTACAATTTTGTTTCTGGTGTCCTTTGACAGCTCTTTGGTCTTGGTCATAGTGGAGTTTGGAGTGTGACTGTTTGAGGTTGTGGACAGGTTCAAACAGGTGCCGTTAATACAGGTAACGAGTGGAGGACAGAGGAGCCTCTTAAAGAAGAATTTACAGGTCTGTGAGAGACAGAAATCTTGCTTGTTTGTAGGTGACCAAATACTTATTTGCCACCATAATTTGCAAATTAATTAATTTTGTCTGTCATAGTTGAAGTGTACCTATGATGAAAATTACAGGCCTCTCATCTTTTTAAGTGGGAGAACTTGCACAATTGGTGGCTGACTAAATACTTTTTTGCCCACTGTATATTTGAAGACCCAAACAAGTTTCAAGTTGATGATAGGCCATTGTGAAGGGGATTTACAAAGGATTTAAATGTACACTTAAAATCTGATTTCCTGATTCATCGATTTCTCAGCCATTTTATCAATCCCTTAGCATTTCTCAAAATAAGTTAAAAACTGTACTATGGGCCTACATACCGAATGGTCTTATTTGGACTTGTGGTTAATGAGAAGAAGTTTTCCAAAATCTATCCTGAGGGACCTTGTGTGTCCTACACAAAAATTTGACATCACAAATTTGAAGTCACTCATGGCCTATAGTTTCTGTGTGCCAAACTATATCTTTTTTGGTTTTGTCCATGTATTTTGTAAATATATTTTTTCAGAAGAACAATATGTTTAGCTGTAAATCCCTAATGAATATCACTTCACATGGATGTGGGGGCAGGCAGCAGTAGCCCCTGGGGAGCCTCTATGGTACAGTTGCGGTTGTTGTAGGGATCTGCCCACATCAACGTCCATGAAGGAAGCCAGTGTACTATGAGTTAAGATCAGGATAGCAGTCCCTGATCCTCGACACAGCAAGTGGGGATGACCACACGGGTTCCTGACACAATGCCACACAACAAATTGTAGGACACATCTTAGTGCTTCCTATAGTCATCCCCAGGGTCCCATGGGTCAGCCAGTGCCAGCACATCTTTCCTGTACTTCCTGGCGAAGCGCAAAACACAATTTTCCAGGATGCACAGGAAGAAGTATGGCAGTAAGCTGACACTGTGGGGCCCTGGCCACAGCACTTTCTTTGTATGTCAGTGTAGCCTGACCACTCACGCTAAATTCTTACCTTCTTCTTCTTACCTCTACTTTAGCCTTAGACTGCCATTATTGAAGTCGTTTGTGGTGGCAAGGGGTACGAGGGTGGTGTGTGAAAAAAGTGAAGAGCGATTGGATCGTCTCTAACCAATCAGCGTATCAAAGCCAATGCCACATTTTCAAACCGCCGCTTTACCTACGCGTGTTCCTGCTCTAGACCAACTCATCGGTTTCTGGACCAATCAGATGGCCCTGAATGTGTTCGCATTCAGTGAAGGGTTGAGGAAGTACTCTGATCCGGACTTATTGCGGAGAAGAAACAAACATCTGTGGGAGTGGCTTAGCGTTTGGACGGAGCAAGGAGTTGAGTAGCCAGGCAAATGTCAGTGGGCATGTCCTTTCAATGACCACAATGGCACCACTGAGGCAGACTGGGTGCCACTGCTGCCTGTTCCTCACCTGGGGTGTATCATTATGCAGATTCTGTTGCAAAACGTTTCGCGAAGGAAACCGTTTAACGTTTAGTCTAGTAACCAAACGGAATTAAACAGAGCAAACCAAACGGGGAGGGACCTGCATGAATTTGTCCAATAGAAACACTTGTTTTTCTTGCACAACATTTTTCCATTTGGAGTAAACTGTTTCTATAGCCATGTAATTTAGCCTACACCATCACAATAAATGCATTGATTATTTTGGACCGGTCTAAAGAAACGTGATATGAAGAAAACATAGAGTATGCTATTCTGAAATAGACATAACATAATAGTTATCCTTATGTTAGACCCTGATCTGGTTATGCCACATGGCTGTGGGCTACACTAGTTCATTTATTGGCTTATTTCACTGTAGAGCCTCTAGTCCTGCTCACTATACCTTATCCAACCTATTAGTTCCACCACCCACACATGCAATGACATCTCCTGGTTTCAATGATGTTTCTAGAGACAATATCTCTCTCTTCATCACTCAATACCTAGGTTTACCTCCACTGTATTCACATCCTACCTTACCTTTGTCTGTACATTATACCTTGATGCTATTTTTTCGCCCCCAGAAACCTCCTTTTACTCTCTGTTCCAGACGTTCTAGACGACCAATTCTTATTGCTTTTAGTCGCACCCTTATTCTACTCCTCCTATGTTCCTCTGGCGATGTAGAGGTGAATCCAGGCCCTGCAGTGCCTAGCTCCACTCCTATTCCCCAGGCGCTCTCTTTTGACGACTTCTGTAACCGTAATAGCCTTGGTTTCATGCATGTTAACATTAGAAGCCTCCTCCCTAAGTTTGTTCTATTCACTGCTTTAGCACACTCTGCCAACCCGGATGTTCTAGCTGTGTCTGAATCCTGGCTTAGGAAGACCACCAAAAATTCAGACATTTTAATTCCAAACTACAACATTTTCAGACAAGATAGAACTGCCAAAGGGGGCGGTGTTGCAATTTACTGCAAAGATAGCCTGCAGAGTTCTGTCCTACTATCCAGGTCTGTACCCAAACAATTTGAACTTCTACTTTTAAAAATCCACCTTTCTAAAAACAAGTCTCTCACCGTTGCCGCCTGCTATAGACCACCCTCTGCCCCCAGCTGTGCTCTGGACACCATATGTGAACTGATTGCCCCCCATCTATCTTCAGAGCTCGTGCTGCTAGGCGACCTAAACTGGAACATGCTTAACACCCCAGCCATCCTACAATCTAAACTTGATGCCCTCAATCTCACACAAATTATCAATGAACCTACCAGGTACCTCCCCAAAGCCTTAAACACGGGCACCCTCATAGATATCATCCTAACCAACTTCCCCTCTAAATACACCTCTGCTGTCTTCAACCAAGATCTCAGCGATCACTGCCTCATTGCCTGCATCCGTAATGGGTCAGCGGTCAAACGACCTCCTCTCATCACTGTAAAACGCTCCCTGAAACACTTCAGCGAGCAGGCCTTTCTAATCGACCTGGCCGGGGTATCCTGGAAGGATATTGACCTCATCCCGTCAGTAGAGGATGCCTGGATATTTTTTTAAAAATGCCTTCCTAACCATCTTAAATAAACATGCCCCATTCAAGAAATTTAGAACCAGGAACAGATATAGCCCTTGGTTCTCCCCAGACCTGACTGCCCTTAATCAACACAAAAACGTCCTATGGCGTTCTGCATTAGCATCGAACAGCCCCCGTGATATGCAGCTGTTCAGGGAAGCTAGAAACCATTATACACAGGCAGTTAGAAAAGCCAAGGCTAGCTTTTTCAAGCAGAAATTTGCTTCTTGCAACACTAACTCAAAAAAGTTCTGGGACACTGTAAAGTCCATGGAGAATAAGAACACCTCCTCCCAGCTGCCCACTGCACTGAAGATAGGAAACACTGTCACCACTGATAAATCCACCATAATTGAAAATTTCAATAAGCATTTTTCTACTGCTGGCCATGCTTTCCACCTGGCTACTCCTACCCCTGTCAACAGCACTGCACCCCCAACAGCAACTCGCCCAAGCCTTCCCCATTTCTCCTTCTCCCAAATCCATTCAGCTGATGTTCTGAAAGAGCTGCAAAATCTGGACCCCTACAAATCAGCCGGGCTAGACAATCTGGACCCTTTCTTTCTAAAATTATCTGCCGAAATTGTTGCCACCCCTATTACTAGCCTGTTCAACCTCTCTTTCGTGTCGTCTGAGATTCCCAAAGATTGGAAAGCAGCTGCGGTCATCCCCCTCTTCAAAGGGGGGGACACTCTTGACCCAAACTGCTACAGACCTATATCTATCCTACCATGCCTTTCTAAGGTCTTCGAAAGCCAAGTCAACAAACAGATTACCGACCATTTTGAATCTCACCATACCTTCTCTGCTATGCAATCTGGTTTCAGAGCTGGTCATGGGTGCACCTCAGCCACGCTCAAGGTCCTAAACGATATCTTAACCGCCATCGATAAGAAACATTACTGTGCAGCCGTATTCATTGATCTGGCCAAGGCTTTCGACTCTGTCAATCACCACATCCTCATCGGCAGACTCAACAGCCTTGGTTTCTCAAATGATTGCCTCGCCTGGTTCACCAACTACTTCTCTGATAGAGTTCAGTGTGTCAAATCTGAGAGTCTGTTGTCCGGACCTCTGGCAGTCTCTATGGGGGTGCCACAGGGTTCAATTCTTGGACCGACTCTCTTCTCTGTATACATCAATGAGGTCGCTCTTGCTGCTGGTGAGTCTCTGATCCACCTCTACGCAGACGACACCATTCTGTATACTTCCGGCCCTTCTTTGGACACTGTGTTAACAACCCTCCAGGCAAGCTTCAATGCCATACAACTCTCCTTCCGTGGCCTCCAACTGCTCTTAAATACAAGTAAAACTAAATGCATGCTCTTCAACCGATCACTACCTGCACCTACCCGCCTGTCCAACATCACTACTCTGGACGGCTCTGACTTAGAATACGTGGACAACTACAAATACTTAGGTGTCTGGTTAGACTGTAAACTCTCCTTCCAGACCCATATCAAACATCTCCAATCCAAAGTTAAATCTAGAATTGGCTTCCTATTTCGCAACAAAGCATCCTTCACTCATGCTGCCAAACATACCCTTGTAAAACTGACCATCCTACCAATCCTCGACTTTGGCGATGTAATTTACAAAATAGCCTCCAATACCCTACTCAACAAACTGGATGCAGTCTATCACAGTGCAATCCGTTTTGTCACCAAAGCCCCATACACTACCCACCATTGCGACCTGTACGCTCTCGTTGGCTGGCCCTCGCTTCATACTCGTCGCCAAACCCACTGGCTCCATGTCATCTACAAGACCCTGCTAGGTAAAGTCCCCCCTTATCTCAGCTCGCTGGTCACCATAGCATCTCCCGCCTGTAGCACGCGCTCCAGCAGGTATATCTCTCTGGTCACCCCCAAAACCAATTCTTTCTTTGGCCGCCTCTCTTTCCAGTTCTCTGCTGCCAATGACTGGAACGAACTACAAAAATCTCTGAAACTGGAAACACTTATCTCCCTCACTAGCTTTAAGCACCAACTGTCAGAGCAGCTCACAGATTACTGCACCTGTACATAGCCCACATATAATTTAGCCCTATCAACTACCTCTTTCCCAACTGTATTTAATTTATTTATTTATTTTGCTCCTTTGCACCCCATTATTTTTATTTCTACTTTGCACATTCTTCCATTGCAAAACTACCATTCCAGTGTTTTACTTGCTATATTGTATTTACCTTGCCACCAGGGCCTTTTTTTTGCCTTTACCTCCCTTCTCACCTCATTTGCTCACATTGTATATAGACTTGTTTATACTTTATTATTGACTGTATGTTTGTTTTACTCCATGTGTAACTCTGTGTTGTTGTATCTGTCGAACTGCTTTGCTTTATCTTGGCCAGGTCGCAATTGTAAATGAGAACTTGTTCTCAACTTGCCTACCTGGTTAAATAAAGGTAAAATAAAAAAAAAAAAAAAAAAAAAAATTTAGCAGACAGAATTCTGTGGCATTTTATATTATTTTATAATATGAAGAATACAATTGAACATAGCTGAATAAAATAGAAAATATATTTTCTCCATACAATTTGAGGGAGTGTGCACATGCGGCTATTCTGTGTTGAGCTATTAACAAAGAAACAGTTATTCCTGTATGCTTAATTTAGTTATTTATGTAACTTTAGTTGTGATACCAATGTTATGTTCCGATTATTGTTTTTTGTTTACTTTCACCGCTTTTTCTCCCCAATTTCGTGGTATCCAATTGGTAGTTAGTCTTGTCTCATCGTTGCAACTCCCGTACGGACTCGGAAGAGGTGAAGGTCGAGAGCCGTGTGTCCTCAAACACAACCCAGCCAAGCCGCACTGCGTCTTGACACAATGCCCACTTAACCCGGAAGCCAGCCGCACCAATGTGTCGGAGGAAACACTGTACACCTGGCAACCGTGTCAGGGACAAGAACATCCCTGCCGGCCAAACCCTCCCCTAACCTGGACGACACTGGGCCAATTGTGCGCCGCCCCATGGGTCTCCCGGTCGCAGCCGACTGCGACAGAGCCTGGACTCGAACCAGAATCTCGAATGGCACTGCGATGCCTTAGACCACTGCGCCACTCGGATTGTTACACATTTATACATTAAGGCTGCATGACCGCGACTCTAATGATTTGAAAAAGGTTGCATGAAAGGCATGAGCTCTGCTTATTTTTTTTGCACAGGCTGTACACACTTCATCAGTCTCTCATTCAATTTGACAAGCACTTGATAATGCCTCAAAATTTCCCAGCAGCATCCCCTTTTGTGTGGCTGTAATGCCCCCTAAAAAAATCCATGCCTTCTGTGGCCGTTGTGCCCCTGGGCTGAATATAATCATTATAATTCCCTTCTCCCGGCTGCCGACTGAAGCACTTCTCACTCACATGGCTCTCCGTCACGTGATCGGGTCTTTCTCACAGGTTACTAGTGAAGACAGACACATCGGGGATGCAACTGCGTGCGTCCTTAAACAATTCTGAGGCGCATATGGAAGATATTAGAAGAACTGTCCACATTTACTTTTCGTCAGCCAACAAGATGATTAGACCTAATGAACAGCAAAAGCACCAGCCTATGTCAATCTACTATACCACATCGTACAAAAGTTGACCTATTCTGTGATAGAAATAAATATTCTAAACACAGTGGGATGCGATTGATCCCAAATTAATACAACCACTAGCATCAAAAAACTGTTTTGAGCAATGAGGCTGACGCAACAGATCATAACGTGTAACTTAATATTTTGATCAACTATTAGGCTATTCATTATAGAGTGCCTTCGGAAAGTATTCAGACCCCTTGACTTTTTCCACGTTTTGTTACGTTAGTCTTATTCTAAAATGGATTCAATTAAACATTTCCCTCAGCAATCACAGAATAACCCCAGTATGTATGACCTGAAAAAAGCAGTGCAGCGACGCTCCCCATCCAACCTGACAGTTTGAGGATCTGCAGAGAAGAGTGGGAGAGTCAAATCATATCAAACTCACCAAATATAGGTGTGCCAGCTTGTAGTGTCATACCCAAGAAGACTCGAGGCTGTAATCGCTGCCAAAAGGTAGTTCAACAAGTACTGAGTAAAGTGTCTGAATACTTATGTAAATGTCATATTTCAGTTTTTTATTTTATATACATTTGCAAAAATGACTAAACCTGTTTTTGCTTTGTCAATAGAGGGCATTGGGGGTATATTGATGAGGGGGAAAAACTAGCCTGTAACGTAACAAAATTTGTAACGTAACAAAACACTTTCTCCTAGGCTGAGTCTCCTCCTCCACATCTGAAACAGCCAATGCATCTCTGTTGCTAGACAGAACCTTAGTGATATCTGTTCTTCCTCACTTCATCTGACCTGACCTCTGCCCCAAAGTGCTCACTCCTCCTCCACTCACGGCTGTCATCTTGACTTGTACCAGACGCTGTCTTTCTTCCTCCCATAGGATCCCTGATGGCTAACAATAACATATCCGGACATAATGTAAACGTTAAAAATGACCCCCTCAGTGAAAGGAATAAGTATATTTCATAAGTCAAGATATCAGAACCCATCAGTGGCTTTGCGTAATTCAATGTTGACAAATCAGATCTCTGTTCTCCAGCCAGAGCAATATAAGTTGGTAGACGAAAATATCTAGACAGAGTTGTATTCAAATGCAATGGATAACTTAATTGTTAATGTTCAAATAGGCAATGTTTCACTTGGAAGTAAGTCCACATAACCAGATAATGCTTAATTAATGCTGGAAAAAAATGTTTTTGACTTTTTTCTGTTTTAGCAATGAGCTTGTAAGAAAGGCATTTCACTGTACTTGTGCATGTTACAATAAAACTGAACTCTGCCACAGAGAACTTTAGGTCGCAAGATCTCTTTATTGTCTTTGGGACTGCATTACCTGTGATCCAAGCTCCTTATCAGTCTACTGGGGCAAAAGATGCCTCCCTATAAACCTAGTGCAGCCATAATGATGGACAACAGTAGAAGTGGAACTGATTTGGCCATGCTTGGACTCTATTGTGTCACTTGTGTCACTTAAAGTAATAAATTGTCACACCACAGGCAGTGTGTTTGCCATTCATCATACACAGGCTCATAGAAGTGATTCATATTACTGCGCATGAACAACTGAAGTGAATTAGGCTACTTCATGTAAAATGGTAGAATGACCCACAAAGCAGAGTCATTTATTTATTCTAGAAGTGTAACAACTTGAAAATGCCCAATCTGGTTAACGTTAAGAAATTGAAAAGCTACCAAGAAAAATGTAGTGTCCGCAACTGGATTTCACCAAATAGCTTAAGGTCGGTGTCAGGCAAAGCCACAAATGTATTGATGAAACACTAAACGGTTTGATCTGCTACTGCAGAAGCCTCAGCTGCTCCCTACTTTCCCGAACCTCCTCATCCAGTATGATTCATGTTGCTTTTAGTCATGACTGACTCGTCTCCATACCTCGACTGTCCCAGCTCCTACAATCCAATCAATAAAAGCATTGCTTGCACCCCTCCCGTTTCCCAGAGCGCTTGCTTGTGTCACCTTAAACCGGTGGCGCCGTGGCATGTCGCTCTGAAAAGAACCTGTGAAAAATCGCCTTGCCTCTTGTAAATATCCAGCTAAATACATTTGAATTGGCTTGTTAATCCAGAAAATGTTGTCTTCGCTTCGTGACGGTGCATCTCAACTAGTTTTTTCTCTCATCTGGACACTCATAAAGTCAGATCAAAGATGATTGTTTCAGGAACAGTAAGCCATCAAAGTAAATCACTGTGTTAATGGGTTTGTGTGCTCACCCCGCCATTAGGGATGTAGCCTCTTGTGATTTACATTAGAGAAGTGTAGATTACCCATTTAAGCTGCAGCCATATAATAAAATCAATTATTTTCCAATGGTATTCAGTCTCTCACTGCTCTGCACTCAGCCGGCAGCTTAGGAGGGAATTTCAAAGGCAGGCTGCTTATTAAAACATGATCAAGACCTCACTGCAGCCCTTTCTTATTACATTGCAAAGGACAAGATGCCGTTTCACATTGAGAGGCCTGGCTTTCTGAGGCTGATGAAGGTTGCCGTGCCTCACTACAAAGTGAGTGCTGCTAATTGTATTTGTTGTTTGTTTATTTGATTTATTTCCTTAAGGTTGTGTTCATTTAAACCTGCACGAGGGAAACTTACCTCATGGCCACATGGTGCCATCTTTAATATTAATGTTATTATTTTGTTTATGCACACAAAGTGCATAGTGCTGCTGATTGTAATTGTTTGTTGGTTTTCAATATAAAAGTTGGTGAAATGATTTCAGTGTATCACTACTTTTTGAACATTTCCAACATTTGTTTTCATTGAAACCTCCATCTACACTGAATATAATTATACTGTAAAATTATCAAATATACAGAAAGGCAGGTGTGAAGGCTAACTTAAGCATCTTGAGGCAATTAAATCCTTTCTGTCTGGAAAACCACTGGGCTTGATGGCTTACCAGAAGGGACGCAGTTCTAATCCAAGTCGCTATTTCCAAAGCATCTGGCTTCCTTACCTGCGGGATCGTCTAGGGGGGGATTTCTGTCTGTAGTAAGCCTTTGTGTGGAAAAACTCATTCCGATTGGCTGTGGGTGGGCCTATGTCCTCCCAGGCCCACCCATGGTTGCACCCCTGCCCAGTCATGTGAATTCCATAGATGGGGCGTAATTCATTTCAATTGACAGATTTCCTCATTTGAAACTGTAACTCAGTAAAATCTTTGCAATTGTTGCATGTTGTGTTTTATATATATATATATTTTCAGTATATAGTGCATTTGGAATGTATTAAGACACCTCAGGGTGGGGAAGCGAAACCTTTTCCACATTTTGTTACGTTACAGCCTTACTCTAAAATGGATTCAACAGTTTCCCCCCCCCTCATGAATCTATACACAATACACCATGACAAAAACTGGTTTTTATGTATTTTTGCAAATGTAAAAAAAGAAAAGACTGAAATATCACATTTACATAAGTATTAAGACACTTTACTCAGTACTTTGTTGAAGAACCTTTGGCAGCGATTACAGCTTCGAGTCAACTTGGGTATGACTCTACAAGCTTGGCACACCTATATTTGGGGAGTTTCTCCCATTCTTCTCTGCAGATCCTCACAAGCTCTCAGGTTGGATGGGGAGCGTTGCTGCACAGCTATTTTCAGGTCTCTCCAGAGATGTTCAAGTCCGGGCTCTGGCTGGGCCACTCAAGGACGTTCAGAGACTTGTCCTGAAGCCACTCCTGCGTTGTCTTGGCTGTGTGCTTAGGGTCGATGTCCTGTTGGAAGGTGAACCTTCGCCCCAGTCTGAGGTCCTGAGCGCTCTGAAGCAGGTTTTCATCAAGGATCTCTCTGTACTTTGCTCCGTTCATCTTTCCCTTGATCCTGACAAGTCCCCTAGTCCCTGCCAATGAAAAACATCCCCACAGCATGATGCTGCCACCACCATGCTTCACCGTAGGGATGGTGCCAGGTTTCCTCCAGACGTGACGCTTGGCATTCAGGCCAAAGAGTTCAATCTTGGTTTCATCAGACCAGAGAATCTTGTTTCTCATGGTCTGAGAGTCTTGAGGTGCCTTCTGACAGACTCCAATCGGGCCGTCATGTGCCTTTTACTGAGGAGTGGCTTCCGTCTGGCCACTCTACCATAAAGGCCTGATTGGTGGAATGCAGCAGAGATGGTTGTCCATCTGGAAGGTTCTCCTATCTCCACAGAGAACCATAGAGCTCTGTCAGCCCTGACCAAGCACCTTCTCCCACGATTGCTCAGTTTGGCCGGGCGGCCAACTCTAGGGAGTCTTGGTGGTTCCAAACTTCTTCAAATTTAAGAATGATGGAGGCCACTGTGTTCTTGGGGACCTTCAATGCTGCAGACATGTTTTGGTACCCTTCCCCAGATCTGTGCCTTGACACAATCCTGTCTCTGAGCTCTACGGACAATTCCTTCGACCACATGGCATGGTTTTTGTTCTGACATGCACTGTCAACTGTGTAACCTTTTTATAAGGACAGGTGTGTGCCTTTCCAAATCATGTCCAATCAATTTAATTTACCACAGGTGGACTTTCCATGATGATCAATGGAATGGAAACATAATGTACCTGAGCTCAATTTCAAGTCTCATAGCAAAGGGTCTGAATACTTATGTTAGTTTGAACCTCGTTGGTTAGCTTTAGCTACCTGTAGATTAATGGAGGGTAGCGATGGGTTATTGTTCATTGTTCAGCTAGCTAGCTAACAAACTCACTCACGTTTGTACATCGCGTTACACATACAATACATCTTATTTTAGCACCACAAAAACGTAATACTTCCAGATCAACTGTAATGTAATGTCAATACCATTGTAAAGCACAATTTCTCCCCTTTCCAACAGAATCAATTACATGACCACCACGCTGTCCGTTTTTGCATGATTCAAGAAGGCAATGAGCCCCGTCGGGTCTTTTTAAAAATGGAGGGTGGGGAAGCGAAACTAATGCGTGATAGTGAGAAGGAGAGATTGCTTTTTTTCACTAGATCTGTCCAACTTATCACCTTGTCGCCTCTAAAATGTAAATAAAACAATATAAAGACCAATTGTGCAAGTTCTCCCACTTAAACGGATGAGAGAGGCCTGCAATGTTCATCATAGGTACACTTCAACTATGACAGACAAAATGAGAAAGAAAAATCCAGAAAATCACATTGTAGGATTTTTAATGAATTTATTTGCAAATTATGGTGGAAAATAAGTATTTGGTCACCTACAAACAAGCAAGATTTCTGGCTCTCACAGACCTGTAACTTCTTCTTTAAGAGGCTCCTCTGTCCTCCACTCGTTACCTGTATTAATGGCACCTGCTTGAACTTGTTGTCAGTATAAAAGACACCTGTCCACAACCTCAAACAGTCACACTCCAAACTCCACTATGGCCAAGACCAAAGAGCTGTCAAAGGACACCAGAAACAAAATTGTAGACCTGCACCAGGCTGGGAAGACTGCATCTGCAATAGGTAAGCAGCTTGGTTTGAAGAAATCAACTGTGGGAGCAATTATTAGGAAATGGAAGACATACAAGACCACTGATAATCTCCCTCGATCTGGGGCTCCACGCAAGAGCTCACCCCGTGGGGTCAAAATGATCACGAGCAAAAATCCCAGAACCACACGGGGGGAGCTAGTGAATGACCTGCAGAGAGCTGGGACCAAAGTAACAATGCCTACCATCAGTAACACACTACGCCGCCAGGGACTCAAATCCTGCAGTGCCAGACGTGTCCCCCTGCTTAAGCCAGTACATGTCCAGGCCCGTCTGAAGTTTGCTAGAGAGCATTTGGATGATCCAGAAGAAGATTGGGAGAATGTCATATGGTCACATGAAACCAAAATATAACTTTTTGGTAAAAACTCAACTCGTCGTGTTTGGAGGACAAAGAATGCTGAGTTGCATCCAAAGAACACCATACCTACTGTGAAGCATGGGGGTGAAAACATCATGCTTTGGGGCTGTTTTTCTGCAAAGGGACCAGGACGACTGATCCGTGTAAAGGAAAGAATGAATGGGGCCATGTATCGTGAGATTTTGAGTGAAAACCTCCTTCCATCAGCAAGGGCATTGAAGATGAAACGTGGCTGGGTCTTTCAGCATGACAATGATCCCAAACACACCGCCCGGGCAACAAAGGAGTGGCATCGTAAGAAGCATTTCAAGGTCCTGGAGTGGCCTAGCCAGTCTCCAGATCTCAATCCCATAGAAAAACTTTGGAGGGAGTTGAAAGTCCGTGTTGCCCAGCAACAGCCCCAAAACATCACTGCTCTAGAGGAGATCTGCATGGAGGAATGGGCCAAAATACCAGCAAAAGTGCGTGAAAACCTTGTGAAGACTTACAGAAAGCGTTTGACCTCTGTCATTGCCAACAAAGGGTATATAACAAAGTATTGAGAAACTTTTGTTATTGACCAAATATTTATTTTCCACCATAATTTGCAAATAAATTCATAAAAAAATGTATTTTTTTTTTCTCATTTTGTTTGTCATAGGTACACTTCAACTATGATGAAAATGACAGGCCTCTCTCATCTTTTTTTAAGTGGGAGAACTTGCACAATTAGTGGCTGACTAAATACTTTTTTGCCCCACTGTACCTATTTGAAGGTTTGTGTTGAATTTGAATCGGGTTTTTAGGGCGATGCTAAAGTGATCTTAGAAGTAAACAGCGGCTTTGAGAATGATCATCGCTTGCAGTGATGATGCAAAAAATGACTAGGTATCCCCCATACCCTGTCCTTGTCCCTTTCTTGTTTCTAAAGGATGAGAGAAGTGCTACACCTGGTGGAGAGAGATTGTAAGACAGAAATATGCTATAAGCGTGCTGTATGTTACGCCATGACACGTCACGATGTTACAGGGGGTCAGTTTTTTTCCACTTTTCTCCAATACTATAGAGCCATTAGCATGTCGATAAACGCATGAATAGAAACGTAGTTCACACCCCAGATGTTGATGTCAACACAGTCGCTACAGTCCCATTAGTTTTCTTTGTAGCCTCGTTTGAATGTTGCAGTTGCGCACATTTTTACGGAATTTTTACGGAATGGGGTGAGTTACGTCTAAACAAAATACTCCACTATGTAACCATTTCACACCTTCTGTATCGTGTGCATGTGACAGACAAACAGAATCTATTTGATATAGTGTGTGTTTACCAGAGGCGGTAATGTTAAGGACCACATTACCTGCACCAAAGTCAAATTAGGATATAACGTTAGGCCCATGAGACAGTGTCCAAGTAAAAAAATTCTCTGGTTGTTGTGAGTTATTTTCCTGTAATAATGAATCCAAATGAGCTCAAGTTGAGACGTCAGCTATTTGATAATGGTCATTATTTGAACTGGCTAGATATCAACTAAAACATTGTTTACAAAGTAGTATTTAGCTGCCTGGTTTTGTAGATTGACACATAGTAAATTCATTTTTAAACAGATGGGTTCATTGGCGTTAAAGTACACCAGCTATTTTGGACCACCAGGCAGCCTGTTGTTTTTGTGTTTATACTTTTTCATAACGACAAGTGTGATGTCGGACAACAATAGAATGTTCATGATGTCTGTGTACGGTTGTCCCAGTTACATGTTGATAGACGTAGTATAAACCAATCTTTGGTTGTTTAGTACACTACTGTACCCACTCTATTTAGCAATGGCCTCACATGTGAATTCTTAAAGAGATGGGTGGGGCAGCAGGTAGCCTAGTGGTTAGAGCGTTGCACTATTAACTGAAAGGTTGCAAGATCGAATCTCCGAGCTGATAAGGTAAAAATCTGCCGTTCTGCCCCTGAACAAGGCAGTTAACCCACCGTTCCTAGGCTGTCATTGAAAATAAGAATTTGTTCTTAAATGACTTGCTTAGTTAAATATAGGTAAAAAAGTAATAATTTTAAGAGGGTGTGAATAATGCTGAATGGGTTTAGACAAAGGTCCTCTCCAGTATGTGTACCATTTTCTCAAAAGTGGAGTTACAAATGTATCAATTTTCAAAGCACAATGACTTTCCCATTGTTCTTTCAAATGTTGCTACAGATAACCAAATCGAGCCGGTTGGTCACACATATGTATATATTTGTATTTATTTTATTTCACCTTTATTTAACCAGTAGAAAAATAAGTCTATATACAATGTGAGCAAATGAGGTGAGATAAGGGAGGTAAAGGCAACAAAAAAAAAGGCCATGGTGGCGAAGTAAATACAATATAGCAAGTAAAACACTGGAATGGTAGATTTGCAGTGGAAGAATGTGCAAAGTAGAGATAGAAATAATGGGATGCAAAGGAGCTAAATAAATAAATACAGTAGGGAAAGAGGTAGTAGTTTGGGCTAAATTATAGATGGGCTATGTACAGGTGCAGTAATCTGTGAGCTGCTCTGACAGTTGTTGCTTAAAGCTACAGTGCCTTGCGAAAGTATTCGGCCCCCTTGAACTTTGCGACCTTCTGCCACATTTCAGGCTTCAAACAAGATATAAAACTGTATTTTTTTGTGAAGAATCAACAACAAGTGGGACACAATCATGAAGTGGAACGACATTTATTGGATATTTCAAACTTTTTTAACAAATCCAAAACTGAAAAACATTCTTGGTATGACCGTTTTAAAACAATTCCATATAGCGTAGTCGTGCTAATATTTTAATTAACACATGCAATTGAATTGAGGATTTCTGTTGCACCTTAGTTTTAATCCTGATAATATGGTTGATGGCGCCCCTTGGCTCTAGTTACAGTCACATTGGTCAGATAGGGTAGATAACATGTGGAATGAGGAAGTTGGCCTATGGGGCTGGGAATTTCACAAGACCCAGAGGGTTTACACTGGACCCTAAATCTCAATCAGCTTGTCTTGAGTTGCAGTTCATGGTCTATATGGCATTACGATTGTTGGTTTGCTTTCGGACTACATATAATTTAGGCCCTTCAGTCCCAAGTGAGAGCATCTCTCTTGTGCATACTCTTTTGACTTTTGCGAACTTGGTTATCAGTGGTAGAGGCAGTGGTAGAGGCATAGGGAAGTAGTTTGGCCCTAGTAAATGGTGTTGAAAGAGATGAATCTGATGGATGGTCACATGAGAAAGTGCCTCCTGGGGTGCTCCAGACCCGAGAGGTCACATTCCATCACTCAAGGGGTCTAGTCGTTCTCCTGTTTTAAACTCTGTGGCGTTATGCAAGAACAGCAGACCTTGATTACATTGTTGCAAAATGCAACCAATGACATGCGCTAGTGTTTAAAAATAAATAAATATTGTCCCTCATCTAGCTGTTCAGGTCGCTGATGCCAAAAAAGGGATTATTGTTGAACTTCCATGACCGTGGCATGCAAATGGCTGCTGCTACCACTCGTTTCCTAGCAACATGGATAATACAAAATTCTTGGTTAGGTCTAGGACTTGAGCCTGGGTAGAAGTAGGCTACCCTTTTCAATGTGGTTGCTGCCATTCCTTAGATGAGAACATTCAGTTTTATACTATTTACAACTTTTTTACACCTCTATCATCGAGCAGCACTTGATTGTTGAAATGATTTGCCTTGCCCTAAAACAACTTTCTATTTGTTTTATTTATTTGTAGGCTGTTAGGCTATAGCTTACATATCTCCGCAACCTAGGACTTTTGATATTTTCTTCCCTTGGTAGCTAGCTACCAAAATATGTCTGCACAACACATACTGTAGTAGAATACCAAAGTGAACAGAAGATTTTATCGTAGCACCCAAGGGAGAGCTTGACCATTTTTTAAATGTCTGAAGGAACAAGAGATGTGATCTGTTTTTCCATAAATGCTAACGTCTAGGGAAATGGGGAGTTAAAACAGGATTCAGATTTACTGGTCTGACTCATTGGCCATATCCACTCTGTCAGGGGAATTAAATGTGCAATCAAGGTTTAAGGACTGAGTTCAGATTCAAACACACAGATGAATTTGTTTAACTTGCACGGTAACTAGATTCTATAAATGTCCCCACACATATCCACAGGCACCTAGCCCTGTTACCCCCCAATCTATACAAATATTATTGTCTTTAGTCTAGACTACAATATGTTCCTCATACATACTAGAATGTCGATACGCTGATGTACTTTGTCACCACTGATGACTTCCTTAGACTGAACTGTGTTTCTACAAGGGACTCAAGACCCCTGAATGATTAGAGACTAGAAGTCGACTGATTTAATTGGCATGGCCGATTTCAAGTTTTCATGTCAATCGGTAATCCGCATTTTTGGATGCCAATCATGGCCGATTACATTGCACTCCACGAGGGGACTGTGTGGCAGGCTGACCACCTGTTACACGAGTGCAGCAAGGAGCCAAGATAAATTGCTAGCTTGTATTAAACTTATCTTATAAAAAACAATCAATCTTCACATAATCACTAGTTAACTACACATGGTTGATTATATTACTATTTTAACCATCTTATCCTGCACTGCATATAATCAATGCGGTGCCTGTTAATTTATCATCAAATCAGAGCCTACTTCAACTTCGCCAAACGTGTGATGATTTAACAAAAGCGCATTCGTGAAAAAAGCACAATCGTTGCGCAAATGGACCTAACCATAAACATCAATGCCTTTCTTAAGTACATATTGCACTTTTACAACACTGTGTTTTTGCATTATTTTTATTTATTTTTTATTTATTTACCTTTATTTAACCAGGCAAGTCAGTTAAGTACAAGTTAAGAACAAGTTCTTATTTTCAATGACGGCCTAGTGGGTTAACTGCCTTTACGGGGGCAGTTAACCCAGATCTGTCAGCTCGGGGGTTTGAACTTGCAACCTTTCGGTTACTAGTCCAACGCTCTAACCACTAGGCTACCGCCCTATTTAAACCAAATGTATGTATTATATTAAGTTAAAGTAAAAGTGTTCATTCAGTATGGTTGTAATTGTCATTATTACAAATATATATATATATAAAAACATTTATTCATCGGTATCGGCGTTGAAAAATCTTAATTGGTCAACCTCTATTAGACACAGTATCACTTTGCTAGCCTGGTCCCAGATCGGTTTGTGTTATCTTGCCAACAGATCTGGGTCCAGACCATCACTTTGCCAGTATTTTTGATACAAACTTGGGGGAATCTCAGTTTAGAAGCCTTACATATATAGACAGACATAAGTGGAGGCTCCTTGAAGGAGGAAGGGGAAGACAACTTGAAATTCATGAAAATGTTAACTTGTAAAACATTTTTAAAGTTTTCCTTTTTAGATAAAACTATACTAAACATATCACCAAACAATTGAATTAAACACACTATTTTGCAAAGGTCTACAGTAGCCTCAACAGCACTTTGTAGGGTAGCACCAGAGGACAACTAGCTGCCGTCTTCCCCTGGGTACATTGACTTCAATACAAAACCTAGGAGGCTCATGGTTCTCACCCCCTTCCAAAGACTTACACACTAATTATGACAACTTCCGGGGGAGTTTCTCCAACCTATCAGATCTCTTGCAGCATGAACTGACGTGTTGTCCACCCAATCAAAGGATCAGAGAATGAATCTAGTACTGAAAGCATAAGCTACAGCTAGCTAGCACTGCAGTGCATAGAATGTGGTGAGTAGTTGACTCCGAGAGAGACAATAGTTGAACACATTTTTTTTTTCTCCAAAATTAAGGAGAAGCAATAGAGAAAAAAATAGATTGTCTTTTTTTTTTCAGTTTCACTTACTTAGCAAATGCAGCTAGCAAGTCCAGCTTACTGAAACACCCTGCTCAAACAGAAGGATGCTATGTTAGCTAGCTGGCTATGACTATCCAACACAACACTGGAACTCTTCCAAGTCAATGTAAGCTTTTGGTATTACTCATTTATTGCCACCGGGGCCCCCCGGTGTAACTGCTTACTGACTGTACATTTACGTTACTGCATGAATGAAGTGGATTTACTAACGCATTAGTTCTATTAGCTATTTTCTCTATATATATATCAACGATGTCACTCTTGCTGCGAGTGATTCCCTCATCCACCTCTACGCAGACGGCACCATTCATATTTCATTTACCCAGTTCAATGTAACAGTTATAGGTTTAGGCTACTTACTACATGACACTCGAATTTCCCCTATACCCATCATGAGGTTGCTACAACCTAACCTATGAATGAAAGTTTACAACGTAGGTGTCACGAACCTCGCCGAGGATGGTGCCTCTTCCTGTTCGGGCGGTGCTCGGCGGTCGTCGTCACCGGCCTATTAGCTGCCATCGATTCCCTTTCCGTTTGTTTTGGGTTATTAGGTAATTGGGTACACCTGTTTAGTATTAGGTTGTTTGTAGGGTATTTAAGGGCACTAGGCCCGCTGGGTATTTGTGCGGGCTTGTCTTTGTTACTCTGGGTTTGATGGTGTGATTTTATTTTTGTGTATTTATTCTCCGGACTAGTTTGTCCTGTTTTTGGACTGGCAACATATATATGTGTCGGCGTGACTGTTTTGTTGTGCTGGGGAATACATTTGAAGAAACGACTGAACCTCTCTGCGCCTGATTCCACCCACCACACCTAGTTGACCGTAACAGTAGGTGCACACAGATCGAGATAATTTTGAGGCGACAGACAGTGACACACGGACAGACTGACATTCAATACTGACTTGCACTCTCTTGCCTGAATCTAGCTGATAGTGGGTGTAATCATTAGTCAAACAGTTGCAAACAATAGTTTCTATTGGACAAATTCAGGTATGTTTATCTCCATTTTTGTTCAATTTAAGAGACGATTTTCAACCGAATCGGCAGAATGAATAAACCCCTGATCACGAGAAAACACAGTTCACTTTCATAGCAGCCACATTGTATTCCTTCTATGCATGCTCCACTCACCTTGTCCGTTCGCTTGTGGACTTCAATGCACAACACATCGGCTGTATGTAACCTTGCAAAAAAATAATTTCCAAGCCAAACCGCTACACAGCCTACATCGTTGTCACCATATTAAAGTAACATGAAAGTCTGCAATTTTTTTTATTTAACCTTTATGTTGTCATTTACAACTGCGACCTGCCCAAGATAAAGCAAAGCAGTGCGACACAAACAACAACTCAGAGTAACACATGGAATAAACAAGCGTACAGTCAATAATACAGTAGAAAAAAAAGAAAGTCTATATACAGTGTGTGCAAATGGAAAGGTAAGGCAATTAATAGGCCATAGTTGCAAAGTAATTACAATTTAGCAAATTAACACTGGAGTGATAGATGTGCAGATGATGTGCAAGTAGAAATACTGGTGTGTAAAAGAGCAGAAAAGTAAATAAAAACAATATGGGGATGAGGTAGGTAGATTGGGTGGGCTATTTACAGATGGGCTATGTACAGCTGCAGCGATCGGTTAGCTGCTCAAAGTTAGTTAGGGAAATATAAGTCTCCAACTTCAGCGATTTTGCAATTCATTCCAGTCATTGGCAGCAGAGAATTGGAAGGAAAGGCGGCCAAAGAAGGTGTTGGCTTTGGGGATGACCAGTGAGATATACCTGCTGGAGCGCGTGCTACGGGTGGATGTTGTTATCGTGACCAGTGAGCTGAGATAAGGTGGAGCTTTACCTAGCATAGACTTATAGATGACCTGGAGCCAGTGGGTTTGGTGAGGGCCAGTAGTGAGGGCCAGCCGACTAGAGCATACAGGTTGCAGTGGTGGGTGGTATATGGGACTGTGGTGACAAAACGGATGGCACTGTGATAGACTGCATCCAGTTTGCTGAGTAGAGTGTTGGAGGCTATTTTGTAAATTATATCGCCGAAGTCGAGGATCGGTAGGATAGTTCGTTTTATGAGGGTGTTTGGCGGCGCGAGTAAAGGAGGCTCTGTTGTGAAAAAGGAAGCCGATTCTAGATTTAATTTTGGATTGGAGATGCTTAATGTGAAGTCAGAACCGTCCAGAGTAGTGATGCTAGTCGGGCGAGCGGTTGAAAAGCATGCATTTAGTTTTACTAGTGTTTAAGAGCAGTTGGAGGCCACAGAAGGAGTGTTATATGGCATTGAAGCTAGTTTGGAGGTTTGTTAACTAGGCAAGTCAGTTAAGAACAAATTCTTATTTACAACAAAGGCCTAGAAGCAGTGGGTTAACTGCCTTGTTCAGGGGGCAGAACGACAGATTTTTACCTTGTCAGTTGGTTGATTCGATCTAGCAATCTTTCGGTTACTGGACCAACGCTCTAACCATTAGGCTACCTGCTGCCCATAATGGGATGACTGTTCCCATGAAATGCTCAATTAGGACAGAATTTGCCTATAATGTGCACAGGGATTAGCATCTTCAACGTAATTGACACTCCAACCACCTGCTCTATCAAGATATCATCATTGGTTAATTTAATTCACTATCTGTTAACATTCAATATGTGCAGTGCTGTGAAAAAGTATTTGCCCCTTTCTGATTTCCTCTTTATTTTGACACTTTATATTATTAGACCTTCAACCAAAACCAAATATTAGATAAAGGGAACCTGAGTTATCAAATAACACAACATTTTGATACTTATTTTATTGATTTAATAAACAAAGGTATTCAAAATCCAATGCCCCTGTGTGAAAAAGTAATTGCCCCCTTATACTCAATAACTGGTTGTGCCTCCTTTAGCTGCAATGACTCCAACCAAACACTTCCTGTAGTTGTTGATAATTCTCTCACATTGCTGTGTAGGAATTTTGGCCCACTCTTTCATGAAGAACTACTTTCATGCTAAAAATCCCACAAGTCGCTGAACTGCTTACATTTTTGCAATCTTCAGACTCCTGGATGAAGGTTCTATGGACAGATGAGTCAAACGTTGAACTTTTTGGACGTTATGTCTGGCAAAAAAAGCAACACATTTGAAGTTTTAAAATGAACTAGTGAAAGTCCAAACCTAAACCCTACTGTGATGTTGTGGCAGGACCTGAAACAAGCAGCTCAAAACCCCCTGCGTTAAAGCAGTTCTGCATGAAAGAGTGGGAAAAATGTCTCCACAGCGACGTGAGAGACCGATCAACAAGCGTTTTGTTGCAGCTATAAGTAGCACAACCAGTTATTTAGTATAAGGGGGAAATTGCTTTTACACACAGGGGCATTGGGAGTTGCATAACTTTGTTTATAAAATACATGAATGAATTATCAAAATGTTATTTGTTCACTCAGGTTCCATTTATCTAATATTAGGTGTCATTCAGAGACAAACATGCAGTGCATTCGGAAAGTATTCAGACTTTTGCACATTTTGATGATACAGCCTTATTAAAAAAATGCACTTAAAATGTTTTTTTTGTCATCAATCTACACACAATACCCTATAATTACAAAGCAAAAACAGGTTAATACATTTTTGCAAATGCATAAAAAAATGATAAACTGACAATACATTTCTATAAGTATTCAGACCCTTTACTCTGTACTTTGTTGAAGCACCTTTGGCAGCGATTACTGCTTCAAGCCTTCTTGGGTATGACGCTATAAGCTTGGCACAAAAACATCCACACAGCATGATGCTGCCACCACCATGCTTCACCGTAGGGGTGGTACCAGGTTTCCTCCAGACGTGACGCTTGACATTCAGGCCAAAGAGTTCAAGCTTGGTTTCATCAGACCAAGTAATCTCGTTTCTCATGGTCTGAGAGTCTTTGGGTGCCTTTTGGCAAACTCTAAACTCTTCTTTACTGAAGAGTGGCTTCTGCCAGGCCCCTCTACCATAAAGACCTGAGTGTATTTCTGGAAGGTTCTTCCATCTCTCAACACAACAAACTTCTTCAAATTTAAGAATGATGGAGGCCACTGTGTTCTTGGGGACCTTCAATGCTACAGAAATGTTTTGGTATCCTTCTCCAGATCTGTGTCTTGACACAATCTTGTCTCCGAGCTGTACGGACTATTCCTTCAATCTCATGGCATGGTTTTTGCTCTGACATGCACTTTCAACTGTGGGACAGGTGCACTTCAATTCGGTTGTAGAAACATCTCAAGGATGATCAATGGAAACAGGATGCACCTGAGCTCAATTTCGAGTCTCATAATAAAGGATCTAAATACATTGGTAATTTGAGGTATTTGAGAAAATAAATATTAGCAAAAATTTAAAAACCCGTATCGCTTTGTCATTGGGGTATTGTGTGTAGATTGCTGAGGAATTGTTTTTAGTAAATCAATTTTAGAATAAGGCTGTAAAGTAACAAAATGTGGAAAAGTCAAGGGGTCTGAATACTTTCCGAAGGCACTGTATGCAAAATGAGAGAAAATCAAAGTGGGCAAATATTGTTTCACGGCACTGTACTTGACTGACAAGGTCCCGTTTATATCTGAAGACTGTGCTCCTAGTCAACAAGGTGCTGGTAAGTTTTCCAGCTCTAGTTGTTAGCGTCCCAAAAGTGATTAGAGGAAATGGCCATGGGGTTTAGATGTGAGTTTTTTACCAGCTTTGTAAAACCCCTATAGAATGTAGTTACTTTTTAGACTCACTGAAAGGCTGGGTAATGCAATGCTGCTGTAGTGAAGTCTGAAGAATCAATAGTCCCAGACTAGGATGAGCTAACCAACACTCAAGATCATCTTTTATTCTGAAGCTGGAGTAGAGAATTAGATGGGATGAGAGTGAGATGGGATGCATGACTCACTTCCTGAGGCTCTGAGCCTTGCCCCTGACAAGGAGCTCATATATTGTATGTGCTATGACCTAATGGTGGAACACATGGATAATGTTTGTTAGTTTCCTGATCTCGTCCTCCTTTGTTGAGAGCAAATACCAAGCGTTTTAGTTTGTCTGCTTTTTATGAGGATGTCTTCTGTGTGAGCTGGTGACTGCCAAATTCTAATTTCACTGCTATCATCATAGCTGAGGCTAGCTCCTTTTGTTTTAGAGGAGGCTGGTTACTTACAGCAGTCTGACTAGGCAGACTATTGAGGCAGTAGTAGAGTCTCTTATAGCTCAATACCTTTGCTGTTCATCCCACTCTCCCTATGCTTGTCCACACCTGGTCCCCACATTCCCCCTTTCACCTGTCCCCTGGCAGCGCCTCCCTGGTCCCCCACATTCCCCCTTTCAACTCCCCCCCTGGCAGCGCCTCCCTGGTCCCCCACATTCCCCCTTTCACCTGCCCCCTGGCCCCCACATTCCCCCTTTCACCTGCCCCCTGGCAGCGCCTCCCTGGTCCCCACATTCCCCCTTTCACCTGCCCCCTGGCAGCGCCTCCCTGGTCACCCACATTCCCCCTTTCAGCTGCCCCCTGGCAGCGCCTCCCTGGTCCCCCACATTCCCCCTTTCACCTCCCCCCTGGCAGCGCCTTCCTGGTCCCCCACATTCCCCCTTTCACCTCCCCCCTGGCAGCGCCTCCCTGGTCCCCCACATTCCCCTTTTCACCTCCCCCCTGGCAGCGCCTCCCTGGTCCCCCACATTCCCCCTTTCACCTGCCCCCTGGCAGCGCCTCCCTGGTCCCCACATTCCCCCTTTCACCTGCCCCCTGGCAGTGCCTCCCTGGTCCTCCACATTCCCCCTTTCACCTCCCTCCTGGCAGCGCCTCCCTGGTCCCCCACATTCCCCCTTTCACCTCCCCCCTGGCAGCGCCTCCCTGGTCCCCCACATTCCCCCTTTCACCTCCCCCGTGGCAGCGCCTCCCTGGTCCCCCACATTCCCCTTTCACCTGCCCCCTGGCCCCCACATTCCCCCTTTCACCTGCCCCCTGGCAGCGCCTCCCTGGTCCCCACATTCCCCCTTCCAACTCCCCCCTGGCAGCGCCTCCCTGGTCCCCCACATTCCCCCTTTCACCTCCCCCCTGGCAGCGCCTCCCTGGTCCCCCACATTCCCCCTTTCACCTGCCCCCTGGCAGCGCCTCCCTGGTCCCCCACATTCCCCCTTTCACCTGCCCCCTGGCCCCCACATTCCCCCTTTCACCTGCCCCCTGGCAGCGCCTCCCTGGTCCCCACATTCCCCCTTTCACCTGCCCCCTGGCAGTGCCTCCCTGGTCACCCACATTCCCCCTTTCAGCTGCCCCCTGGCAGAGCCTCCCTGGTCCTCCACATTCCCCCTTTCACCTCCCTCCTGGCAGCGCCTCCCTGGTCCCCCACATTCCCCCTTTCACCTCCCCAAGGCAGCGCCTCCCTGGTCCCCCACATTCCCCCTTTCACCTCCCCCGTGGCAGCGCCTCCCTGGTCCCCCACATTCCCCTTTCACCTGCCCCCTGGCCCCCACATTCCCCCTTTCACCTGCCCCCTGGCAGCGCCTCCCTGGTCCCCACATTCCCCCTTCCAACTCCTCCCTGGCAGCGCCTCCCTGGTCCCCCACATTCCCCCTTTCACCTCCCCCCTGGCAGCGCCTCCCTGGTCCCCCACATTCCCCCTTTCACCTGCCCCCTGGCAGCGCCTCCCTGGTCCCCACATTCCCCCTTTCACCTGCCCCCTGGCAGCGCCTCCTTGGTCACCCACATTCCCCCTTTCAGCGCCTCCCTGGTCCCCCACATTCCCCCTTTCACCTCCCCCGTGGCAGCGCCTCCCTGGTCCCCCACATTCCCCTTTCACCTGCCCCCTGGCCCCCACATTCCCCCTTTCACCTGCCCCCTGGCAGCGCCTCCCTGGTCCCCACATTCCCCCTTCCAACTCCCCCCTGGCAGCGCCTCCCTGGTCCCCCACATTCCCCCTTTCACCTCCCCCCTGGCAGCGCCTCCCTGGTCCCCCACATTCCCCCTTTCACCTGCCCCCTGGCCCCCACATTCCCCCTTTCACCTGCCCCCTGGCAGCGCCTCCCTGGTCCCCACATTCCCCCTTTCACCTGCCCCCTGGCAGCGCCTCCTTGGTCACCCACATTCCCCCTTTCAGCTGCCCCCTGGCAGCGCCTCCCTGGTCCTCCACATTCCCCCTTTCACCTCCCCCCTGGCAGCGCCTCCCTGGTCCCCCACATTCCCCCTTTCACCTCCCCCGTGGCAGCGCCTCCCTGGTCCCCCACATTCCCCTTTCACCTGCCCCCTGGCCCCCACATTCCCCTTTCACCTGCCCCCTGGCCCCCACATTCCCCCTTTCACCTGCCCCCTGGCAGCGCCTCCCTGGTCCCCACATTCCCCCTTTCACCTCCCCCCTGGCAGCGCCTCTCTGGTCCCCCACATTCCCCCTTTCACCTCCCCCCTGGCAGCGCCTCCCTGGTCCCCCACATTCCCCCTTTCACCTGCCCCCTGGCCCCCACATTCCCCCTTTCACCTGCCCCCTGGCAGCGCCTCCCTGGTCCCCACATTCCCCCTTTCACCTGCCCTCTGGCAGTGCCTCCCTGGTCACCCACATTCACCCTTTCATCTGCCCCCTGGCAGAGCCTCCCTGGTCCTCCACATTCCCCCTTTCACCTCCCTCATGGCAGCGCCTCCCTGGTCCCCCACATTCCCCCTTTCACCTCCCCCGTGGCAGCGCCTCCCTGGTCCCCCACATTCCCCCTTTCACCTACCCCCTGGCAGTGCCTCCCTGGTCCCCCATATTCCCCCTTTCACCTCCCCCCTGGCAGCGCCTCCCTGGTCACCCACATTCCCCCTTTCACCTCCCCCTTGGCAGCGCCTCCCTGGTCCCCATATTCCCCCTTTCACCTGCCCCCTGGCAGCGCCTCCCTGGTCCCCCACATTCCCCCTTTCACCTGCCCTCTGGCAGTGCCTCCCTGGTCACCCACATTCACCCTTTCATCTGCCCCCTGGCAGAGCCTCCCTGGTCCTCCACATTCCCCCTTTCACCTCCCTCATGGCAGCGCCTCCCTGGTCCCCCACATTCCCCCTTTCACCTCCCCCGTGGCAGCGCCTCCCTGGTCCCCCACATTCCCCCTTTCACCTACCCCCTGGCAGTGCCTCCCTGGTCCCCCATATTCCCCCTTTCACCTCCCCCCTGGCAGCGCCTCCCTGGTCCCCCACATTCCCCCTTTCACCTGCCCCCTGGCAGCGCCTGCCTGGTCCCCACATTCCCCCTTTCACCTGCCCCCTGGCAGCGCCTCCCTGGTCACCCACATTCCCCCTTTCACCTCCCCCTTGGCAGCGCCTCCCTGGTCCCCATATTCCCCCTTTCACCTGCCCCCTGGCAGCGCCTCCCTGGTCCCCCACATTCCCCCTTTCACCTCCCCCGTGGCAGCGCCTCCCTGGTCCCCCACATTCCCCTTTCACCTGCCCCCTGGCCCCCACATTCCCCCTTTCACCTGCCCCCTGGCAGCGCCTCCCTGGTCCCCACATTCCCCCTTTCACCTCCCCCCTGGCAGCGCCTCCCTGGTCCCCCACATTCCCCCTTTCACCTGCCCCCTGGCCCCCACATTCCCCCTTTCACCTGCCCCCTGGCAGCGCCTCCCTGGTCCCCACATTCCCCCTTTCACCTGCCCCCTGGCAGTGCCTCCCTGGTCACCCACATTCCCCCTTTCATCTGCCCCCTGGCAGAGCCTCCCTGGTCCTCCACATTCCCCCTTTCACCTCCCTCATGGCAGCGCCTCCCTGGTCCCCCACATTCCCCCTTTCACCTCCCCCGTGGCAGCGCCTCCCTGGTCCCCCACATTCCCCCTTTCACCTGCCCCCTGGCAGCGCCTCCCTGGTCCCCCACATTCCCCCTTTCACCTGTCCCCTGGCAGTGCCTCCCTGGTCCCCCACATTCCCCCTTTCACCTCCCCCCTGGCAGCGCCTCCCTGGTCCCCCACATTCCCCCTTTCACCTGCCCCCTGGCCCCCACATTCCCCCTTTCACCTGCCCCCTGGCAGCGCCTCTTTGGTCCCCACATTCCCCCTTTCACCTGCCCCCTGGCAGCGCCTCCCTGGTCACCCACATTCCCCCTTTCACCTCCCCCTTGGCAGCGCCTCCCTGGTCCCCATATTCCCCCTTTCACCTGCCCCCTGGCAGCGTCTCCCTGGTCACCCACATTCCCCCTTTCAGCTGCCCTCTTGCAGCGCCTCCCTGGTCCCCCACATTCCCCCTTTCACCTCCCCCCTGGCAGCGCCTCCCTGGTCCCCCACATTCCCCCTTTCACCTGCCCCCTGGTCCCCACATTCCCCCTTTCACCTGTCCCCTGGCAGCGCCTCCCTGGTCCTCCACATTACCCCTTTCACCTCCCCCCTGGCAGCGCCTCCCTGGTCCCCCACATTCCCCCTTTCACCTCCCCCGTGGCAGCGCCTCCCTGGTCCCCACATTCTCCCTTTCACCTGCCCCCTGGCAGCGCCTCCCTGGTCACCCACATTCCCCCTTTCACCTCCCCCCTGGCAGCGCCTCCCTGGTCCTCCACATTCCCCCTTTCACCTGCCCCCTGGCAGCGCCACCCTGGTCCCCACATTCCCCCTTTCAGCTGCCCCCTGGCAGCGCCTCCCTGGTCCTCCACATTCCCCCTTTCACCTGCCCCCTGGCAGCGCCTCCCTGGTCCCCACATTCCCCCTTTCACCTCCCCCCTGGCAGCGCCTCCCTGGTCCCCGACATTCCCCCTTTCACCTCCCCCGTGGCAGCGCCTCCCTGGTCCGCACATTCCCCCTTTCACCTGCCCCCTGGCAGCGCCTCCCTGGTCACCCACATTCCCCCTTTCACCTGCCCCCTGGCAGCGCCTCCCTGGTCCCCCACATTCCCCCTTTCACCTCCCCCTGGCAGCGCCTCCCTGTTCACCCACATTCCCCCTTTCACCTCCCCCCTGGCAGCGCCTCCCTGGTCCCCCACATTCCCCCTTTCACCTCCCCCTGGCAGCGCCTCCCTGGTCACCCACATTTCCCCTTTCACCTCCCCCCTGGCAGCGCCTCCCTGGTCGAGCCAACCGACACCCGAGCCAACCGACTATACCGAGCCTTTTTTATTTTCTTTGAATCTCTCCTCCAATAGCCCAGTGTACTTGCCACCGCCAGACCCCATCGAGGCTGCCGAGTCATTGTTAGGAGACGCAGGCAGGGAGCACCTGTTGACAGATGGCCTTGGTGAAGCAAATGCTGAGCCCCGCCCTCCTATCCACACAACCCAACCCTTCATATGCTGGGGTACATGCCAGAGGTGCCGATCTCTTGTATAATTTATACACCTATTTATATACCCATTGTAATTGAACTAGACCTCAGTTTACCTACCTGACATGCTAGAGTAGATGGTACAGTTTCCCCCGTAGTTTTCATCCCTCCCAGCAGCTGTTTAATCTCTGTATACTCAAAACCCAAAGGGGGATTACATTTTGTGTGATGGCGTCAGAGCTTTCTGACAGAATCCTCTTTCCCATCAGATAATACACAAACACTCGTGGTAGGCCGTCATTGTAAATAAAAATTTGTTCTTAACTGACTTGCCTAGTGAAATAAAGGTTACATTTAAAGCATTTAATTGTGTGTGTGTGTGTGTCTCTACTCTCCCCGCTGTTCCATAAGGTGAGAAAAATGGCGCCGACAGAGATGGCTGCATCGCTTCTAGTCCTTAGGAAACTTTGCAGTATTTAGTTTTTTAATGTATTTCTTACATTGTTAGCCCTGAAAATCTTGTGTTATTACATACAGCTGGGATACAGAACTATTGGATATCAGAGCGGCGTCAACTTACCAGCACTACGACCAGGAATACAACTTTCCCGAAGTGAATCCTTTGTCCGCACCACCCAACTGATTCCAGAGGCCGACCCAAAACAACGTGGCTGGAGTGGAGGGAGTCAGAGCAGTCTTCTGGTCAGTCTTCGGCGTGCACACCACCCACCGCTTCCGAGTATATTACTCGCTAATGTCCAGCCCCTAGATAACAAAGTTGACAATCGACTATTGACTATAGCTCAGTATTCAGCACCATAGTACCATCCAAGCTCATCATTAAGCTTGAGCCCCTGGGTCTCAACCACCCCAGTGCGATTGGGTCCTAGACTTCCTGACGGGCCACCCCCAGGTGGTGAGGGTAGGAAACAACATCTCCACCTCGCTGATCCTCAACACTGGGGCCCCACAAGGGTGTGTTCTCAGCCCCATCCTGTACTCCCTGTTCACCCACGACTGCGTGGCCATGCACGCCTCCCACTCAATCATCTAGTTTGTAGATGACACAGCAGTGGCAGGCTTGATTACCAGCAATGACGAGACAACCTACAGGAAGAGGGTGAGGGCTCTAGGAGTGTGGTGTCAGGAAAACAACCTCTCACTCAACGTCAACAAAACAAAGGAGACTTGGACTTCAGGAAACAGCAGAGGGCGCACCCCCCTATCCACATCGACGGGACAGCAGTGGAGAAGGTGAAACGTTTTAAGTTCCTCGGCGTACATATCACTGACAAACTGAAATTGTCCACCAACACAGTGTGGTGAAGGTGCAACAGCGCCTCTTCAACATCAGGAGGCTGAAGAAATTTGGCTTGTCACAAACTTTTACAGATGCACAATTGAGAGCATCCTGTCGGGCTGTATCACCGCCTGGTACGGCAACTACTCAGCCCACAACCGTAAGGCTCTCCAGAGGATAGTGCGGTCTGCACAACGCATCACCGGGGGCAAACTACCTGCCCTCCAGGACACCTACAGCACCCGATGTCGCAGGAAGGCCAAAAAGATCAAGGACAACAACCACCCGAGCCACTGCCTGTTCACCTCACTGTCATCCAGAAGGCGAGGTCAGTACAGGTGCATCAAAGCTGGGGCCGACAGACTGAAATACCACTTCTATCTCAAGGCCATCAGACTGTTAAACAGCCATCACGAGCGTAGATGCTGCTGCCTGCATACAGACTTGAAATCAATCGCCACTTCAATAAATGGAACAGTCACTTTAATAATGTTTACATATCTTGCATTACTCATCTCATATGTATTTACTGTATTCTATCTATTGCATCTTAGCCTGTGTCGCTCTGACATTGCTCATCTATATATTTATATATTCTTATTCCATTCCTTTACTTAGATTTGTGTGTATTCGGAATTTGTTGCGGGATTGTTTGATATTACCTGTTAGATATTGCTGCGCTGTCAGAACTAGAAGCACAAGCATTTCACTACACTCGCAATAACATCTGCTAACCATGTGTATGTGACCAATAAAATGAGTTTTGTATTTCTATCTGTATTTAAAATCTGATTCTTCTGCTTGCATCAGTTACCTGATGTGGACTAGATTTCTATGTAGCCATGGCTCTATGTAGTACTGTGTGCCTGGTATGTCTTGTGGATATGCATGGATGTCCGAGCTGTGTGCTAATAGTTTAAACAGACACCTTGGTGCATTCAGCATGTCAACAATGCTTACAAAAACAAGTAGTGATGAAGTCTCTTCCACTTTGAGCCATGCATTTACATGCATATTATTCATGTTATTCATGTACATTTAAGGGCCAACCGTGCTGCCATGTTCGGAGACAATTGTAATTTTCTGAGTTCCCTTTGTGGCAACTGAACAGTAATCCAGGTGTGACAAAACTAGAGCCTGTAGGACTTGCCTTGTTGATAGTGTTAAAAAGGCAGAACAGTGCTTTATTATGGACAGACTTCTCCCCATCTTAGCTACTGTTGTATCAATATGTTTTGACCATGACAGTTTACAATCCAGTGTTACTCCAAGCAGTCACCTCATTTTCCACATTATTTATTACAAGATTTAGTTGAGGTTTAGGGTTTAGTGAATGATTTGTTCCCAATACAATTATTTTAGTTTATTAAATATTTAGGAGTGCAATGCTTGATTAATGTCCTTCCCTATAAGCGTGCTGAAAGTCTGTCAATTTGTTTACAGTAAATTAAACTCAGCAAAAAAAGAAATGTCCCTTTTTCAGGACCCTGTCTTTAAAAGATAATTAGTGAAAATCCAAATAACTTCCATATCTTCATTGCAAAGGGTTAAAACACTGTTTCCCATGCTTGTTCAATGAACCATAAACAATTAATGAACATGCACCTGTGGAACGGTCGTTAAGACACTAACAGCTTATAGGCGGTAGGCAATTAAGGTCACAGTTATGAAAACTTAGGACACTAAAGAGGCCTTTCTACTGACTCTGAAAAAGACCAAAAGAAAGATGCCCAGGGTCCCTGCTCATTTATGTGAACGTGCCTTAGGCATGCTGCAAGGAGGCATGAGGACTGCAGATGTGGTCAGGGCAATAAATTGCAGTGTCTGTACTGTGAGACACCCAAGACAGCACTACAGGGAGACAGGATGGACAGCTGATCGTCCTCGCAGTGGCAGGCCACATGTAACAACCCCTGCACAGGATCGGTACAGCCGAACATCACACCTGCGGGACAGGTACAGGATGGCAACAACTGCCCGAGTTACACCAGGAACGCACAATCCCTCCATCAGTGCTCAGACTGTCCGCATTAGGCTGAGAGAGGCTGGACAGAGGGCTTGTAGGCCTGTTGTAAAGCAGGTCCTCACCAGACATCCCCGGCAACAACGTCATTGTTGCCCGTCATGGTCTGGGGCGGTGTGTCACAGCATCATCGGACTGAGCTTGTTGTCATTGCAGGCAATCTCAACGCAGTGCGTTACAGGGAAGACATCATCCTCCCTCATGTGGTACCCTTCCTGCAGGCTCATCCTGACATGACCCTCCAGCATGACAATGCCACCAGCCATACTGCTCGTTCTGTGCGTGATTTCGTGCAAGACAGGAATGTCAGTGTTCTGCCATGGCCAGCGAAGAGCCCGGATCTCAATCCCATTGAGAATGTCTGGGACCTGTTTGATCGGAGGGTGAGGGCTAGGGCCATCCCTCCCCAGTAATGTCCGGGAACTTGCAGGTGCCTTGGTGGAAGAGTGGAGTAACATTTCACAGCAAGAACTGGCAAATCTGGTGTAGGCCATGAGGAGGAGATGCACTGCAGTACTTGATGCAGCTGGTGGCCACACCAGATACTGACTGTTACTTTTGATTTTGACCCCCCCTTTGTTCAGGGACACATTATTCCATTTCTGTTAGCCACATGTCTGTAGAACTTGCTCAGTTTATGTCTCAGTTGTTGAATCTTATGTTCATACAAATATTTACACTTTAAGTTTGCTGAAAGTAAACGCAGTTGACAGTGAGACGATGTTTCTTTTTTTGTTGTTGCTAGGTTTAGCATTGTATCTAGTCAAACACAATTGTTCCCAAAAGTTTTTCCAAGGGTTGGTAAAAGGATGATTGGTAGGTAGTGGAATTACTTTAGCTTCCCCCAGGCCTGAGGGCTCACACTTTCTGGAAGGCTTAGATTGAAGATAAGGCAATTAGGAGTGGCAATATCATCTGTTGTTGTTGATAGACAACTATTTTATTTTTTTCACTTCTTCCACACTCACTTTACGGAATTCAAAATTACAATGCTTGTCTTTTTATAATATCATCAGTTATACTTTGATGTGTAGTGTCAGCGTTTGTTGTTGGCATGTCATGCCTAAGTTTGCTAATCTTGCCAATGAAAAAATCATTAAAGTAATTGGCAATATCAGTGGGTTTTGTGATGAATGAGCCATCTGATTCAATGAATGATGGAGTTGAGTTTGCCTTTTTGCCCAAAATGTCATTTAAGGTGCGCCAAATCTTTTTTCTATCATTCTTTGTAGCTTATCTTTGTTTCATAGTGTAGTTTATTCTTATTTTATTCAGTTTAATCACATGATTTCTCAATTTGCAGTCCGTTTGCCAATCGGTTGTACAGCCAGACTTATTTGCCATTATTTTTGCCTCATCCCTCTCAACAATAACTTTGTTCAGTTCCTCATCAATCAAATGGGGATGTAACAGTTTTTTCTTCTTAATGTGTGCATGGTTATTAGTAACTGGAACAAGTAGTTTCATAAATGTGTCAAGTGCAGCATCTGGTTGCTCCTCATTACACACCACAGACCAGCAGTGTCTGGTTGCTCCTCATTACACTACATTCTATTGGATTTAGATACTGCTTTAAAGTTTCTGCAGTATTAGTAAAGATGTGATAAATACATGTTGATGATTTCATTCCTGTGCTGTTTGTAACCACCCTGGTAGGTTGACTGATAACCTGAACCAGGTTGCAGGCACTGGTTACAGTTTGAAGCTTTTTCTTGAGTGGGCAGCTTGATGAAAGCCAGTCAATATTTTAAATCACCCAGAAATATACCTCTGTTTATATCATATACCGTATCAAGCATTTCACACATTATCAAGATACTGACTGTTAGCACTTAGTTGTCTATAGCAGCTTCCCACCAGAATGGGCTTTAAGTGAGGCAGATGAACCTGTAGCCATATTACTTCAACAGTATTTAACATGAGATCCTCTCTAAGCTTTACAGGAATGTGGATCTCAATATAAATGAGAGAACCTTGTTTCGTAAGTTACAGGTTAACGTGGGCTATTTTGAGCACTTTTCTGGGATGCTTGATTGTTTTCATTGCTTTACTGGGAAGCTTAGCAGAAGTAGACATGCTCATGTTATTTATGTTAGTACAGGGTGAGATGCACACACTGGACTTCCTACTAGGTTACACAGCCTCAGTGCTATCAGTAAATCTGGTTTGTAGGCACATGATTACTGCATACAATAGCTGTAGGATCAGCGGAGGCATTCAGGGCAGTTAGAGGGACATAAATTAGGTTACTTACATTTGTGTCGGTACATTTGCAGAAGTATTATGACAACTGAGCAACACAATGGTATCGATTAAATGAGCTGGGCTTGAGTCATTGATAAGTCATTGTCTCAACACAGGCTGATCCCATCTTCCTTATAAAACGATCTTTGTTTCCAGAAGGTTTCAAAATTGTCAGTAAACAGAGCTGCAATAGTCTCATAGACAGTTATAGAGGGATAAAAGTTGGCTGAAACATTTAATGCCACGATTTAGGGAGGGCACAGGGCCAGATATTATAGGGTGTTTGTTGGTGTCAAGGAGAGACTCAATCGGTTATTTAAAATCCATCTTCAGCTGTTCTGAGCTGCCCTTCATAATGCCATTGAATCCCACGTGAACTATGATAGACTCAATTTCCTGATGCTGGTTTAAAATGTTTGGGAGCAGCTTATTGATGTCCTGATGCAGGTTTATAATGTCTGGGAGCAGCTTATTGATGTTCTGATGCAGGTTTATAATGTTAGGGAGCAGCTTATTGATGTCCTGATGCAGGTTCATAATGTCTGGTAGCAGCTTATTGATGTCCTGATGCAGGTTTATAATGTTAGGGAGCAGGTTATTGATGTCCTGATGCTGGTTCATAATGTTTGGGAGCAGCTTATTGATGTCCTGATGCAGGTTTATAATGTCTGGGAGCAGCTTATTGATGTCCTGATGCAGGTTTATAATGTCTGGGAGCATCTTATTGATGTCCTGATGCAGGTTTATAATGTCTGGGAGCAGCTTATTGATGTCCTGATGCAGGTTTATAATGTCTGGGAGCAGCTTATTGATGTCCTGATGCAGGTTTATAATGTCTGGGAGCAGTTTATTGATGTCCTGATGCAGGTTTATAATGTTAGGGAGCAGCTTATTGATGTCCTGATGCAGGTTTATAATGTCTGGGAGCAGCTTATTGATGTCCTGATGCAGGTTTATAATGTCTGGGAGCAGCTTATTGATGACCTGTTCTCGTTTTCCTGGAGAGTACAACGATTTTGCTCCAGGGACTGAGACATTTTTCACCATTGAACAGCCAAATACAACGGCTGGAGATGGGAATGGATAAATCCGCCCATTCCCACCCCTCACACAATTAGTTGACCCTTTAACGGGCCCACGATAAGCAGGAAAGCATACACCCGATACTCCCGGCGATGGGACCAGATCCCCCGTAGCAGGCAGTGCCCATCTGGAGTCAGCGTAGTTGAAGTCAGCACAACCGTTGCACTGCAGGCTGCAGGCTGGGAGCGTCCTGGGACACATAGATGGAACAACTTGTATTGGTGGGCCCTGAGAGACTGACTTGGTGGGACAGCCACCCACGTCACTGCATTGTTTGACCTTCTCCAGCCGATACGAGGACAGATTATTCAGTGTCTGTGTGAGAGAATAAATGTTCTGTAAAATACAAATGTAGTAGATTGTTTCTAGAAATGAATAAACATGGGTGAACCACAGTTGAATTCAGAGATATTGTTAGTCAGATGTCTTTCTCTGTTGTGCGTGCTGACCATAGCTCATTTTGTTTACAGGAGCCATTTGAGGATGGCTTCGCCAACGGGGATGAGCTGTCACCGGCCGAGGAGGCCGCAGCCAAGGAGGCGGCCGAGCCTAAGGGAGCGGTCAAGTTCGGGTGGATCAAAGGGGTGCTGGTAAGTGGTCAACCGACAGACTGTTTTACCTTTTTGCATCTCCTGAGAGTCCTCCTGCTTGCCTTTTTGTTATGTGACACAATGTGACGTTTCCCCATCAATATCCCATTTTCCATTTTTATGTGTCTTTACTTTCTGACGTTTCTCTTTGACCCCTGCGTCTCCATTGCTACTGCATCATAAGCACTTCTCTTTGTGGATATGACATTTTAGGGAGTGCATTGTCCTCCAGTTATTCTTGAACACAACATTCAATGGCGTGAACGGAAATCCCGACTTGGTGTACATGAATTTCAAGTCAGGATTTTGACCATAGTATATTTTTCTGCCCTCTCATTCAAAGTACAGAGAAATTCTTTCATGACCCCACAATCAGACTAGGCCTCTTTTAGTATTAAGGTAACGTATCATTCAACTTAAGATTCCCTTGGCTATAAAATTGTATTTTAGTCCTATAGCAGTCAAAGAGGAACCTCAATAATTGAGATGTGAGTCGATCACATTCTACTCAAGATTCTGTGCAACTAGCAAGAAATCCTTTGGTGATTAATCCTTCGTGGTCTGTCCAGGCCATACAATGTTTTTGAGAGTCTAGTGTAAGAATCTGCCAGGGTTGTAGGAATTTGTCACACATTAAATTTATATTTATTTCACCTTTATTTAACTAGGCAAGTCAGTGGATGCTCAATATTCAAATTTGAATACGAGTTATACATCCTACAAGACAAATCGGTTGCGTCACCATCTGACGTGAGACAATGCAGCAAATATTGATGGGTACGCTTCCTGCTTTTACTACCTGCTTTGCTTTTTTACTACACTCGCAATGCCAGTCAGTCCACCTATTATGTCATCATTGGCTTGAACGGGGACACCCGTTCTATTATTTGTATTTCTATGGCAACACACGCTATTCTAACGGCTATTACAGTGACCACGGTCATTTGGCTGGCCAATAACAGTCATCCCAAATTCCATGACTGTCACAGCCCTAAATAAATGTGGTACAAGTTCCTGCTGCTTTTTAAAACGGTCAGATGGGTGAGAGGAAGGAAGGCTTTTACATGTCAAAATACAAGCTGGGTGACAAGAAACAGAGATTATCATGAGAAAGAACTAACTGTGCTGCACATCTGTCAGAATGGAAAACTTCAAACAAAGAGGAAATGGCTTGAAGTAAACTGTTTCTACTAGCTGTCATGAATGTTGTTAAAAGTACTACATTTTAGACAAGCACAGCGGTCTAAGGCACTGCATCTCAGTGCTAGAGGTGTCACTACAGACCCTGGCTCGATTCCAGGCTGTATCACAACCGGCCATGATTGGGAGTCCCATAGGGACCCATTGGCCCGGCATCATCCGGGTTAGGGTTTGTCCAGAGTAGGCCGTCATTGTAAATAAGAATTTGTTTTTAACTGACTTGCCTAGTTAAATAAAGGTGGCATAAAAAAATCCACCATTCAAAAAATTCAAACATACAGTACCAGTCAAAAGTTTTTACACAGCTACTCATTGAAGGGTTTTAATTAATTTTTAAAAAAATTTCTACATTGTAGAATAATAGTGAAGTCCTCAACACTATGAAATAATACATATAGAATCACGTAGTAACCAAAAAAGCGTTAAACAAGTCAAAATATATTTTATATTTGAGATTCTTCAAAGTCGTCACCCTTTGCCTTGATGACAGCTTTGCACACTTGGCATTCTGTCAACCAGCTTCATGAGGTAGTCACCTGGAATGCGTGTCAATTAACAGGTGTGCCTTATTATTTTAACCCTTATTTCACTGAGAACACATTCTCATTTACAGCAACAACCTGGGGAGAGGAGCCAATTGTAAGCTAGGGATGATTAGGTAGCCATATTTGGAATTTAGCCAGGGCACCAGGGGTTAACACCCCTACTCTTACAATAAGTGCCATGGGATCTTTAGTGAGCACAGACAGTCAGGACACCCGTTTAACATCCCATCTGAAAGTTGGCACCATATACAGGGCAATGTCCTAACTCACTGCCCTGGAGCATTGGGATATTTTATTTTTTAGACCAGAGGAAAGGGTGCCTCCTACTGGCCCTTCAACACCACTTCCAGCAGCATCTGGTCTCCCATCCAGGGACCGACCAGGACCAACCCTGCTTAGCTTCAGAAGCAAGCCAGCATTAGGATGCAGGGTGGTATGCTGCTGGAAGATAGCCCTATTTGGTAAAAGACCAAGTCCATATTATGTCATGAACAGCTCAAATAAGCAAATAGAAACAACAGTCCATTACTTTAAGACATGAAGGTCAGTCAATCTGGAAAATTTCAAGAACTTTGAAAGTTTCTTCAAGTGCAGTCGCAAAAACCATCAAGCGCTATGTTGAAACTGGCTCTCATGAGGACCGCCACAGGAAAGGAAGACAGAGTTAACTCTGCTGCAGAGGATAAGTTCTTTAGAGTTAACTGCACCTCACATTGCAGCCCAAATAAATGCTTCACAGAGTTCAAGTAACAGACACATCTCAACATCAACTGTTCAGAGGAGACTGTTCAGAGGAGACTGCGTGAATCTGGCCTTAATGGTAAAATTGCTGCAAGGAAGAAACACGAGCAATGGACATTAGACCGGTGGAAATCTGTCCTTTGGTCTGATGAGACCAAATTTTTGATTATTGGTTCCAAACGCCGTGTCTTTGAGACGCAGAGTAGGTGACCGGTTGATCTCTGCATGTGTGCTTCCCACCATTAAACATGGAGGAGGAGGTGTGATGGTGCTTTGATGGTGATGTATTTAGAATTCAAGGCACACTTAACCAGCATGGCTACCACAGCATTCTGCAGCGATACGCCATCCCATCTGGTTTGCACTTAGTGGGACTATCATATGTTTTTCAACAGGACAATGACGTAACACTGTGTAAGGGCTATTTGATCAAAAATGAGAGTGATGGAGTGCTGCATCAGATGACCTGGCCTCCACAATCACCTGACCTTCAACCCAATTGAGATGGTTTGGGATGAGTTTGACCGCAGAGTGAAGGAAAAGCAGCCAACAAGTGCTCAGCATATGTGGGAACTCCTTCAAGACTGTTGGAAAAGCATTCCTGGTTAAGAGAATGCCAAGAGTGTGCAAAGCTGTCAACAGGGGAAAGGGTGGCTACTTTGAAGAATCTCAAATATATTTGTTTAACCCTTTTTTTTGGTTACCACATGATTCCATAGGTGTTATTTCATAGGTTTGATGTCTTCACTATTATTCTACAATGTAGAAAATAGAAAAATCCTTGAATGAGTAGGTGTCCAAACTCGGTTCCTAATTTGTTTTATAGCTCTGCGCGCTCATTTGACTCTCCATGAAATAGGCAGAATAACTAGCTAGAGAAATTATTACAAATGTTGTGACAGTTAATAGTTTGTAATTGTGAGACAATAAAAACACATTCTGTGCAAGGACGTTGGTCGTCAGTGCAGTGACTTGATCCACTGTGTAGCTAACTCTTGTAACTAGCGCTTCCTTGTAACTAGCGCTTCCTTCACTGACATAAAAAGCTTTCAAGCCTGTTTAAATGAAGTTGTAGACATGCAGATAATCAAATAACATTTCAGTGACTGGCTCCACTGTTGCTGACAAGTTGGGGCGGCAGGTAGCCTAGTGGTTAGAGCGTTGGGCCAGGAACCGGAAGGTTGCTAGATTGTTACCTTGTCAGCTTGGGGATTCAATCTGTTGACCCACTAGCCCGTCATTGTAAGTAAGAATTTGTTCTTAACTGACTTGTCTAGTTAAATAAAGGTTGTAAAAAATTAAATACAAATAAATAAATAAATGCTAGCTTTCGTGCCCATAGTCAAACTTCAGAAATACTGTTCATTTGAAGCACAATATTCCTTAGCAAGATGAAAATGGGGCAACCATCCATTTTTTATCTTAGATCTTTGATGTCACCTAGGTAATAGTTTTGGATGTTGTGGCAGTCCATTGTAGCCGGACTACATTAGCTCAATCCCATTGTCCTTTGCGAAATACAAGACCGATCAGTGCAGGCGGAATCTGATGTGACATCATTTGAATTAATATTTTACATTACCATGGAAATGATTGCATCACAATACCAGGTGGCCACTGCAAGTGTACCCATGAGTTTACGTGTCAAATTGCCAGGGTTAGATGTTCCAAGCACATTCTCTTTCTATGTGTGCTGCTGCTGCTGCTACAGGGAGAGGGGGTGTTGCCGAGAAACCCAAGACTTGTTCACTACAACACCTTAATTGTTTCAGCAAGGAGCAACAAAGTTTCATCATGTTGTTAGGAGTCCATGTTACTGAGGAAACGAACTCAACCGTACGAATGCCTGGCTGTCCTGTCTTCAGTTCGTTCCAAAATAATACAAAAATACGGTTATGACTTATTTTACTTTCATGACGATCTTCATCCATAACTTTCTGGTACACGGTAATTGTGCCACACCTACTTTTGTTCTGTATTCCAAATTCTGACTAGAGAAAAGTTTCCTGGTGGGTATGATGCTAATCAATGAGTTTATTATACTACTCAATTACAAGATATTTGCACTGAAATTGATAACATTGTGGTAGATACTGATGAATGCTCTTTGAGGTTGACATTGATTTGATTTTAAATGAGGCTAGTCATTAAAAGTTGACTTTTTCATTCCATCCAGAGAAGAGCTTCAATCAGGACTTAAATCACTTTTTAAACATTTCTTCTAACATTAAGTTGCAATCTTGGTGCTTGTCGCAATTTTTAAGACAAGTCGATAACAGGGCGAAACTTCTACTTTCACTAGGTTTGTAATTTTAACATTAACATTCATTCAGGTCAAACTGTGATCCTGCATCAAGAAAGTCTTGGCCTTGATTCCCACCAGCAATGTTCCAAGGCCAGGTCGTTGGAAAGTGCTTTGTTGAGTGAAGTGTTCCGGTTACCTCACATGCATCCTAACTGCCACCCCTTCCTCTGTGCAGGTGCGCTGCATGTTGAACATTTGGGGCGTGATGCTCTTCATCCGCATGTCATGGATCGTGGGCCAGGCGGGAATTGGTAAGACTACACCATGGAGTAGATCTTGGGAGTTCATGTGAATTACTGTTTTAATTCACACACAACGTCAACCCGAACCCCCAGCCATCCCACCAAACCACCCCTCTTTCTCCCATCACCTTTTGACCATTTACCATCCAGATGCTAAATGTTGCCACACGGCAACACATGCAGGCAACTGTTACACACTAGCTTGTTTTTGTAGTGGCGCCGCTACGATTCACAGGCCTTCTAACACTAACCCATGTGTGAATATGAGTGAGAGGCTGAACAAGCAAATGGGCTGCTTATTGATGCTCATTATTGCAGTTATTCTCCTCCTAGGAGTTTGTCGAAATGTTAATGCTGATTTTGCTTTGTCACTAGTTAATCTTGTCCTCCATTTCCTTTCAGTTCTCTCCTGTGTGATCGTTCTCATGGCAACAGTTGTGACCACCATCACTGGCCTTTCGACCTCAGCGATTGCGACTAACGGCTTTGTACGAGGAGGTATGAACCTTTGCTTCTTTAAAGGTCCAATGCAGCCATTTTTATCTCAATATCAAATAATTTCTGAGTAACAATTAAGTACCTAACCGGGATTGTTTTCAATTAAAATGGTCATAAAGAAACATGTCTTCTTAGCAAAGATCAATTTCCCAAGCCAGAATTTAGCTAGGACTGTCTGAGAGTGAAAAAGAGAGATTGTGCAAATGAACAAAGTTGTGATGCATGCTTTTCTGAAGGAATAGCAGCATTTGTACATGGAGCAGAGGGGAGAAGGAGAAAAAAAAATGCTAGTAGGAACCACAGGGGAAAAAAATGGAAGCTGCACAGACAATTCATCCAGAACTTTGACTTCTGGCAGAAAGCCATTAAGATATCAGATGGCAAACATTTAGTATTGAATTGCATAAAAGTGTAACTTCATCACCTCGTGCGCCACAGAACAGAGACTCACCGACATATTTAAAATGCTCTGGACGCACCAGCTCCTGCCATCTTCCATGGTGGCACCAACAACATAAACCATCATTCTGTTACCAAACTTGGGATCTGCGATGTTCTTCAAGTAAATGTGTTTGTGAGGTTGACCATGCTGTTGGATTAGAACAGTGAGGGGGCATACGAGTAAGATGTTTTTTCTTGCCCGGACTAAGGCTTTTTATTAGCAAACGTGAAGATACTAAGCTGGCGACTGTACAAGTATTTACAAAAACAAACAGGACAATGAACAAAAAGGTAGGCCTAATAAACTCAAAAGAAAACCCAGGCTCCAATCATGCCTGTAAACCCGGCATCATGCCAACCTGTCTGTGTCGTCTTGTCCCAACAACAACAATAATGACAGGGTTTAAACAATACATTCCCACAATGCACAAGCCAATGGAAGGAAGAATTGACATGATGATCAATTAAGAACGTTCACGTTTATGTTCAGTTCATAAACATATTTTATGTATTCATACCAGCACACATGTTGATAAATGTGCTTCTGGTGCAGTAACAGTAAGGTCGGCGCACTCCTTTCCTTCTGTGGCCCGAAACACCGGAACCATCACCGACTCAGAAACAGCCCCTTCCATTGACAAGTTAGAAACGTCACACCGCTGCAGCTCAGACTCACTGACCGCAGGGAGCAGTAGATCAGGGACAGGTAGATCAGGGAGCAGTAGATCAGGGACAGGTAGATCAGGGACAGGTAGATCAGGGACAGGTAGATCAGGGACAGGTAGATCAGGGAGCAGTAGATCAGGGACAGGTAGATCAGGGACAGGTAGATCAGGGACAGGTAGATCAGGGACAGGTAGATCAGGGACAGGTAGATCAGGGACAGGTAGATCAGGGACAGGTAGATCAGGGAGCAGTAGATCAGGGAGCAGGTAGATCAGGGAGCAGTAGATCAGGGACAGGTAGATCAGGGACAGGTAGATCAGGGACAGGTAGATCAGGGACAGGTAGATCAGGGAGCAGTAGATCAGGGACAGGTAGATCAGGGACAGGTAGATCAGGGACAGGTAGATCAGGGAGCAGTAGATCAGGGACAGGTAGATCAGGGACAGGTAGATCAGGGACAGGTAGATCAGGGACAGGTAGATCAGGGAGCAGTAGATCAGGGAGCAGTAGATCAGGGACAGGTAGATCAGGGACAGGTAGATCAGGGACAGGTAGATCATGGACAGGTAGATCAGGGAGCAGTAGATCAGGAGGCAGTAGATCAGGGACAGGTAGAGCAGGGAGCAGTAGATCAGGGACGGGTAGAGCAGGGACAGGTAGAGCAGGGACTGGTAGAGCAGGGACTGGTAGAGCAGGGACAGGTAGAGCAGGGACAGGTAGAGCAGGGAGCAGTAGATCAGGGACGGGTAGAGCAGGGACTGGTAGAGCAGGGACAGGTAGAGCAGGGACAGGTAGAGCAGGGAGCAGTAGATCAGGGACGGGTAGATCAGGGACGGGTAGATCAGGGACGGGTAGATCAGGGACGGGTAGAGCAGGGACTGGTAGAGCAGGGACAGGTAGAGCAGGGAGCAGTAGATCAGGGACAGGTAGATCAGGGACAGGTAGGTCAGGGAGCCGTAGAGCAAGGACAGGTAGAGCAGGGACAGGTAGAGACGGGACAGGTAGAGCAGGGACAGGTAGATCAGGGAGCAGTAGATCAGGGACAGGTAGATCAGGGAGCAGTAGATCAGGGACAGGTAGATCAGGGAGCAGTAGATCAGGGACAGGTAGCTCAGGGAGCAGTAGATCAGGGACAGGTAGATCAGCTAGCAGTAGATAAGGGACAGGTAGAGCAGGGACAGGTAGCTCAGGGACAGGTAGATCAGGGACCTCACCAACAGACAGGGAATGCTCATCCTCCCCTCCAGGAGTGGACAGCAGCACAGGAGACAACAGCTTGGACAGTGGAACCATCACCGGCTCAGGAACAGCCCCCCCTGTCGGTAGGTCGACCTCCAGCACCTCCACTAAGATCCGCTCTACCTGGCCTAGCCTCGCTAACAGATTCCTGTCTGGGTAGGCACATACTTAGCGCTGCCACGGCGGTGGGAGTCCTCGATGATGCACCCCACCAGCTCAGCAGTCGCCCAAATCTGGTCGCCCTCGGCGTTCAGACAGAACCATAAGTAATTAGCCGCATCCTGCGACTCCCCTGTCACGTTGTCGACCTCCATCTTGTAGAATTAGTCTGCACTCCTCACTGTGACGGAATTGATCCCACTTTTGACATTTGTGAGGTTGACCATGCTGTTGGATTAGAACAGTGAGGGGGCATACGAGTAAGATGTTTTTTCTTGCCCGGAGTCAGGCTTTTTATTAGCAAACGTGAAGATACTAAGCTGGCGACTGTACAAGTATTTACAAAAAAGAATAAACAGGACAATGAACAAAAAGGTAGGCCTAATAAACTCAAAAGAAAACCCAGGTTCCAATCATGCCTGTAAACCCGGCATCATGCCAACCTGTTACCTGTCTGTCTTGTCCAAACAACAACAACGCACAGGGATTAAATACAAATTCCCACAATGCATCAGCCAATGGAAAGAAGACATGACACAATGAACAAATTACATTCACAATGCAAGAAATTCAATTAAACTTGTTCAGTTCATAAACATATCTGTATTCATACCATTCCAAATTCATGGGCATTAATATGGAGTTGTTGGGCGATTAGGCCTGGCTCGCAGTCAGTGTTCCAATTCGTCCCAAAGATGTTTGATGGGGTTGAGGTCAGGGCTCTGTGCAGGCCAGTCAAGTTCTTCCACACCAATCTTGACAAACCATTTCTGTATTGACCTCGCTTTGTGCACAGGGGCATTGTCATGCTGAAACAGGAAAAGGTCTTCCCCAAACTGTTGCCACAAAGCTGGAACCACATAATTTCTAGAATGTCATTGTATGCTGTAACGTTAATATTTCCCTTCACTGGAACTAAGGGGCCTAGCCTGAACCATGAAAAACAGCCCCAGACCATTATTCCTCCTCCACCAAACTTTACAGTTGGCACTATGCATTGGGGCAGGTAGCGTTCTCCTGGCATCCGCCAAACCCAGATGGTGAAGCGTGATTCATCACTCCAGAGAACATGTTTCCACTGCTCCAGAGTCCAATGGCGTCAAGCTTTACACCACTCCAGCTAACGCATCCTCAGCCATGGAAACCCATTTAATGAAGCTCCCGATGAACAGATCTTGTGCTGACGTTGCTTCCAGAGGCAGTTTGGAACTCGAGAGTGAGTCTTGCAACCAAGGACAGACAAATTTTACGCTCTTCAGCACGTGGCAGTCCCGTTCTGTGAGCTTGTGTGGCCTACCACTTTGCAGCTGAGCCATTGTTGCTCCTAGGCGTTTCCACGTCACAATAACAGCACTTACAGTTGACCGAGGCAGCTCTAGCAGGGCAGAAATTTGACAAACTGACTTGTTGGAAAGGTGGCATCCTATGACGGTGCCACGTTGAAAGTCACTGAGCTCTTCAGTAAGGAAATTCTACTGCCAATGTTTGTCCATAGAGATTGCATGGCTGTGTGCTCGAGTTTATACACCCATCAACAACTGGTGTGGCTGAAATAGCCAAATCCACTAATTTTGAAGATGTGTCCACATACTTTTGTGTACATATAGAGTATTAATAAATATGCTTCTCATAAATCATTAACCGTTTGCAATGTCTTGTTATTTATAATAAGGCTTTAGATAAGGTGACTGAGGACAAGGACGATCATCAGTGTTTTTGTAAAATGTTCAGTGGAAATTAAGTCTTGTTTGACACATTTTAAAGTGAAAAATCTGAGTCTCGGCATCAACCAGTTACCGTGGAATTTCCCTTTACAGTTTTTACCAGCGCTGTCTGATCTTGGCATTCCCGAACACTCGACTTGGATATTGGTACATAGAAATGAGCCTCCCATATCAATAGATTAATACTGTAAAAAAAGTATACTAATTCAAGAGATGGCTCTCCCAACAGTCCGCTCAAGGCTCAGTTTTGCATTCATAATTCCACCTTAATATATTTCTCATGAGTTGCACAAGGTCGCTTCATGCTGATTTTTATTTGGTGTGGTTTTGTTCTGGCCTTTTCTTGGCATGTTTGGATGAATGGGGCTGAGGTCTCCCACACTACTGATAGGCTAACCTTTTAACTTTTCTCTGGAATCCATTCAAACCTGCGTCCCGCAGAGCAGTGGCCGGCTCGTGTGACATTTGGTTAGTCTCCTGTGTTTGGATATGGAATTACAGGTGTGATTTTCACCAGCTGGACTTGGCTATCAGTACCATCATCCACGGAACGGAATATGTATTATCAGTTGAGGGTTTCAATGAGATGTTCCCTGATTTATTTGGAGTCGAATGAAGGAGGGGGGAAACACTGTCCACACATTGGTCCCAGTTGTCGCAGCATGAGGGGAAATTCAGTATTGTGTTTCTAAATTTGCAGCAGTTCTCCCTCAAGTCACTGAAAGAGACCAGTGCTGGCAGGGAGGTCTGAAATGGATATTAGGACACTCTCCACATGGGCGAGGGCAGAGGAAAACAAAGGATTAGATTCATTTTAAAGTGCGCTGGTGATGAAATCATATTGTAGTAAAGGATATTTGTGTTTTCTGTAGTGTACTCCTCCTGGAGACCGCCTATTCGATTAATTTTCATAAGGTTTCCAGTCTACCGCAGCCAGATTGTTTTCGGGCTACAGGCGGCAAGAGAGGCTCCATGTAGTGGCTATTGTTTTGTCTCGAGCAGCAGAGTAACCAAAACACGCACACTATCTAATTTCAACATCCGCTCGTCCTGAATTGATTTTCTTTTGAAGTAGGCTAATCCATTACCCTTCGGTGGAATGCAAAAAGGCTATGGTCTGTTTCATACATATTATATTCTACTGTATTTTAGTCAATCCCACTCCGACATTGCTCGTCCTAATATTTATATATTTATTGACTCTATTCTTTTACTTTAGATTTGTGTGTTATGTTGTATATTGTTAGACATTACTGCACTTTTGGAACTAGGAACACAAGCATTTCGCTACACCCGCAATAACATCTGCTAAAATATGTGTATGTGACCAATAAAACTAGATTTGAATGTAGGTGGAATGAATAGAGCCAGCAAAATATCCCCCATGTGCTCAAGCATGACCCCACATTAATTTGTCCACCCACTCATGCCCTCAGAGATCAGTCGTTTTGGGTCCTTCCTTTGTCTTGTCCCCCACTCGTGTCTGTATGAGCACTTGAGGTGCTCTCCAAAGCTATCAGCAGAGAGGTTGTATAAAGAGAGATCAACGAGGATCTCTACTCAGCCTGTCACACTACAAACTCATTGTGCAGCTAAATATGTCAATTAATTTGGCTCCCATCTTGGAGCTTCCTCCATCCTATCCACTCGTTTGAGCAGATAAGGGTGTCGTTGAGATGTGTGTATTAGGCTGTCCTGCAGTTAGTTTTCCTGATTTATGCAAATTCAGTAGGCTAGCCTACATAATACAGTTATTTGATTAAACAATATGTGTTTCGCCTTTCTGGGACTAATTAAATTAAATGTAAATGCTTCGTCCATCTGTCTCTTTGCAGGAGGGGCATATTATTTGATATCCAGAAGTTTGGGGCCAGAGTTTGGCGGCTCCATTGGTCTGATCTTTGCCTTTGCCAACGCTGTGGCTGTCGCTATGTACGTGGTGGGCTTCGCCGAGACGGTTGTGGAGCTCCTCGGAGTAAGTCACCCAATCCTTCCTCACGGCATCATCTAGCACTTTGCTGATTGCAGTGTGCCATTGGCGTCAAGTGTAAGCTGAATGAAATTGGTCAGAGGATAATGAATTGTTTTCTCTGTTCATCAGAATTTCATGCCCCTGAATTTGTTTTGCATTTCAGTAGTGTTTTTATTTTTTTGTAATAACATTTGGTCAGATGTTTTTCCGCCTTTTTAGATGGGGTTGGTAAAAAAATTTATGTTGCATTTTACATTCCATTTTGCGAGTTAACCTTTCTGATCTCCCCATCCCGGATCCGGGATCGTGAATACAGACTCAAGCTCATTACCATAACGCAACGTTAACTATTCATGAAAATCGCAAATGAAATGAAATAAATATGCTAGCTCTCAAGCTTAGCCTTTTGTTAACAACACTGTCATCTCAGATTTTCAAAATATGCTTCTCAACCATTGCAAAACAAGCATTTGTGTAACAGTATTGATGGCTAACGTAGCATTTAGCATTAGCATTCAGCTGGCAACATTTACACAAAAAAACAGAAAAGCATTCAAATAAAATCATTTACCTTTGAAGAACTTCAGATGTTTTCAATGAGGAGACTCTCAGATAGCAAATGTTCAGTTTTTCCTGAAAGATTATTTGTTTAGGACAAATCGCTCCGTTTTCTGCGTCACGTTTAGCTATGAAAAAACCCCTGTATCCAGGATTGTGTAAATCTATCAGCAAGCTCATTAGCATAACACAACGTTAACTATTTATGAAAATCGCAAATGAAATGAAATAAATATGCCATCTCTCAAGCTTAGCCTTTTGTAAACAACACTGTCATCTCAGATTTTCAAAATATGCTTCTCAACCATAGGAAAACAATCATTTGTGTAAAAGTAGCTAGCTAGCGTTAGCATTTAGCGTTAGCATTTAGCGTTAGCATTAGCGTTAGCATCCAGCACGCAACATTAACAAAAACATAAAAGCCTTCAAATAAAATCATTTACCTTTGAAGAACTTCTGATGTTTTCAATGAGGATACTCTCAGTTAGATAGCAGATGCTCAGTTTTTCCAAAAAGATTCCTTGTGTATTAGAAATAGCTCCGTTTTATACATCACATTTGGCTACCAAAAAAAATCCGAAAATTCAGTCCTCAAAACGCGAACTTTTTTCCAAATTAACTCCATAATATCGACTGAAAACATGGCAAACGTTGTTTAGAATCAATCATCAAGGTGTTTTTCACATATCTCTTCATTGATACATCGTTCTTGGACACATGCTTTCTCCCCTGAATCAAATGGTAAAGTAGAAGCAGCTGGCAATTGCGCACCGAATTCGACGCAGGACACCAGGCGGACACTTGGAAAATGTAGTCTCTTATGGTCAATCTTCCAATGATATGCCTACAAATACGTCACAATGCTGCTAAGACCTTGGGCAAACGACAGAAAGTGTAGGCTCATTCCTTGCGCAATCACAGCCATATAAGGAGACAATGGAAAACAGAGCTTCAGAAATTCTGCTAATTCCTGGTTGATGCATCATCTTGGTTTCGCCTGTAGAATGAGTTCTGGGGCACTTACAGACAAAATCTTTGCAGATTTGCATAGTCGAGCATCTTTTCGTGACAAAATATCGCGCTTAAAACGGGAACGTTTTTTATCCAAAAATGAAATAGCTCCCCTAGAGCTCTAACAGGTTAAGTTTCAAACTCAGTTGTAAAGAAGTTGAAAATAAAAGGAAAGCAAAATATTTGCAATGCTTTTTCAACTGGCCAGTATCACAGTAACACCGACAGCCAGCTATGAATTTGAGTGTTTCTCCTACCTCTTGGTCTGACAGTGACGTTAGTATTCTCCTGTGATTTCTCAGAGCGTGGATTGCATTATGACAGATGAGATCAATGACATCCGAATCATCGGCACCATCACCATCATCCTTCTCCTGGGTATCTCCATGGCAGGAATGGAATGGGAAGCTAAGGTAAGATTATAACATACAACTAGGTTTGATTGAATAGAGCCCTCAGTCATGGTTTCTATCTAGAACTTAAGGTGATATTGAACTAAAACTCATCTCTGACGTCAAGCTGAAATTGACCTCAAATAAGCAGAATTCCTTCCAGACTGACTGAATGCAGACATTGATGTACACTGTGCAGTAGGCTAGATGTAATACATTGCTCTGTTTTGTGGTTAATGCTAGTTGGGAGGTGTGGTGAAAGTGTACAGTTGAAGTCTGACGTTTACATACACCTTAGCCAAATACATTTAAACTTAGTTTTTCACAATTGCTGACATTTAATCCTAGTAAAAATTCCCTGTCTTAGGTCGGTTAGAATCATCACTTTATTTTAAGAATGTGAAATGTCAGAATAATAGTAGAGATAATTATTTATTTCAGCTTTTCTTTCATCACATTCCCAGTGGGTCAGAAGTTTACATACACACAATTAGTATTTGTTGGCATTGCCTTTAAATTGTTTAACTTGTGTTTTGGGTAGCCTTCCACAAGCTTCCCACAATCAGTTGAGTGAATTTTGGCCCATTCCTCCATACAGAACTGGTGTAACTGAGTCAGGTTTGTAGGCCTCCTTGCTCGCACACGCTTTTTTAGTTCTGCCCACAAATGTTTTATAGGATTGAGGTCAGGGCTTTGTGATGGCCACTCCAAAACCTTGACTTTGTTGTCCTTAAGCCATTTTGCCACAACTTTGGGAGTATGCTTGTGGTCATTGTCCATTTGGAAGACACATTTGCAACCAAACTGATGTCTTGAGATGTTGCTTCAATATATCCACATAATTTTCTTCCCTCATGATGCCATCTATTTTGTGAAGTGCACCAGTACCTCCTGCAGCAAAGTACCCCCACAACATGATGCTGCCACCCCTGTGCTTCACGGTTGGGATGGTGTTCTTCGGCTTGCAAGCATCCCCCTTTTTCCTCCAAACATAACGATGGTCATTATGGCCAAACAGTTCTATTTTTGTGTCATCAGACCAGAGGACATTTCTCCAAAAAGTATGAACTTTGTCCCCATATGCAGTTGCAAACCGTAGTCTGGCTTTTTAATGGCAGTTTTGGAGCAGTGGCTTTTTCCTTGCTGAGCGGCCTTATGTCGATATTAGACTCGTTTTACTGTGGATATAGATACTTTTGTACCTGTTTCCTCCAGCATCTTCACAAGGTCCTTTGCTGTTGTTCTGGGATTGATTTTCACTTTTCGGAACCAAAGTACGTTCATCTCTAGGAGACAGAACGCGTCTCCTTCCTGAGCGGTATGACGGCTGCGTGGTCCCATGGTGTTTATATTTGCGTACTATTGTTTGTACAGATGAACATGGTACCTCCAGGTGTTTTTAAAATTGCTCCCAAGGATGAACCAGACTTGTATAGGTCTACAATTTTTTTTCTGAGGTCTTGGCGGATTTCTTTTGGTTTTCCCATGATGTCAAGCAAAGAGTCACTGAGTTTGAAGGTAGGCCTTGAAATACTTCCACAGGTATACCTCCAATTGACTCATTTTCTGGAATTTTCCAAGCTGAAGACTTAGTTTAGTTAAATTGAAGACTTAGTTTTTCCTGTAATTAGTATTACACGATTAAAATGAATAATCATGTAACTGTAATTAACTAGGAAGTCGGGGCACCAAGGAAAGTATTCAGATAACAAAGTTATAATTCTTCACCAATCTTTTACACTTTCTCCGGAACATGTAATTTGTTATTACCTCAAGTTCTGTGAGGTGGAAGGATTTCCTTTGTCTCCATGAAAAACTATTCTCTATAACTGTGTGTCCATGAGGGGGGGGCTTGCTATACCCAAAGAGGCCAATGTCATGCAAGTTACAAATCAATATAATATCATGAACACATGATGTCCTGTTTGTAGATCATCGTTGCAGTCCCCTTTGGTGGTTGAACTTGGTAGGCTTCTCTGAAAGCGGAGCAGTCCACCACAAGGATGGCAGTTGATGTCCGGTTGGTGATCGCCGTTGCGGTCCCTTCTAGTGATGAACCTTGGTAGGTTCCCTGGAAGCTGCAAAGTACCCCAAGGGAGGGCCAGGGGATGTCCTGGTTGATGATCGCCGTACATTCATTCTCCAATGAGCGACGTTGTGGTACTAAGTTATGGTTTATGGGGACTTTGTTTATGGCTCTATCACTTCCTAAGTGTCAAAGGAACTGAACCGAAAAGGAATGGAAGCATAAACAAAAGATATACAAAATATAGTTCTCACACAAAAATCATCTAATTGGACTGTATTCTATATACGTCCAATGTTCTGGCAAAATGACTATCATGGCATTGTCTCTAATGCCATATCTAGGGTTTTCCTACTTGGTGTGTTGCTTAGGCACTATCCTAAGTTGATAACTATATGATTTGTCTATAGCTGTAAGGCACTAGTTTTGGGCAGTCTACAGGGATGACCTATGGACTTCTGGGAAGAAAACTGGTGAGTGCTGTAGAGTCGCCAAGAAGTAAATGTTCAACTTTATTTACTAAGGCTGGTATTTTGCTTGGACCCTTAAGTGATCTTAGCATAAATCCTAATTGGATTGTGGTTAATGATTCTAATCATTTTCCTCCTGAATGGAGGATTCTATTTATTATTGTTGCCATTTGTTTTGGAGGTGGACAAGTCCACTGGACTTCCTTTACGACCAGTGTGGTACACCTCAGTACTATCTTAGATGTGTTCTAAGATAATCCCCGTCTAGGGGCCTGTCTGCTCCTCACTGTTCTCATAGGGGAGTTTACAACTAGATTTGATTTATGCTCTGGCGGCCTCGTGCGGTGTTGTCCGTAGTCTCGACCCCCCCCCACCGGCCTCGATGAGGCTCATCATGGGTCTGGGCTACTGTTCCCCTCCCTTTGTGTCTCCCGACCCCCCCACCAGCGGGTGGTGTTGGTGTCCGAGGCGCAAACGAAAAGGTTGAACCCTATGTACGAGTTGTCAGCGGCCGCGTTGTTATGAGAATGGCTGTAACCTTTCAACCAAATCTCCTGGTGTTTGTGCTTCAAAACGCTCAGTGGCTGTCGAGGCATGTCAGTAACCACCACGTCCATGTGTGGCAACCCCTTCAGTACCTGCGAACTGAGACGAGGATATCTGTCTGTGATATCGCAAAGTGTTTCACCAGTGGGAGTCATCGGATCAGTTGCTGGACTGACGCCATTAGTGACATTGTAAGGGACGACAGTCCCCAAAAAAGCGGAAGGTGTATCATCGGAATCAGAGTATACTCTGCGCATCAATGTTTTTCTTGCTGAGACGGCTGCAGTGCTTGCGAAAGTGCCCGAAGGGCAAGAGGAGTTCATCTCAACTACCGTATTGCACGACTGCAAGGAGGAGGGAAGTTGCGTATTCACAGAGACAGCTGACTCGAAATTGTGAAAAGAATGGACAATCAAGTTGGCTGATGGAATGTGTCGAGATATCGTAATATCTCCTTGGATCGGATTCTGCCCCAAGAGGTTTCTAAACGTATTTTTCCCAAGGGGTGCTTTCGACAGATACCCCTCGTGAATGACTGCGTAGCAGCTAGTGTTAGGGGAAGACAGTGTGGTCAGTGGAGAAGGCACGGTGGCCTGTGACCATACCTGGTTGGTTTTCCAATCCATCAATGGGAGTAACCGATCCATCAAGTCTGCTCCAAGTAGCAGGGGTACAGTTTAGAGGCTGGTAACATACACAGGGTGAACGAGCAATACGTTCTTGAAGTGTAGTTTCAGCGTGACTCTCAATGTGAGAGACGAGGTAGTCTGAGTGACCCCTCGAAATGTAGTGTCGCATCGTTCCACTTTTAACCAATGTTTAGTTGGCTTCAAAGCCCTTTTAAGATCATCAAACAATATTTGAGAGATGAGTGATATTGTCGCACCCGAATCAATTAGCGCATGACAAGTTAAGCAGTCCTCCAGGACTGTTTCCAGGTATGGCCGTTTAGATTTGTGGTTAGTGGACATATTCCCCACAAAGTGGAGTGGTCGTTCGCAACGACGTGATGTGCCATTTCGGTTCAACGTGGAAGCAGATGGACTTTTCCGATTTTGAGTGGGCTTGGCTTTAACGAAGCGTTTGACCTTTCTCTTCGCAACCTTTGTATCAGTGTCTATAGACAAAGCCCGGGGGCTTGTTTCTTGATCAAGCGGGCCCTGGATAGGGTCTTGAATGAGAGCGGGAGAAATTACAACTTCCTATGGATATGGGAGACGCTAGCGTCTCAACTGGCCAATTGCCAGGGGAAATGCAGAGCGCCAGATTCAAATAAAATGCCATAAAATTCAAACTTTCATTAAATCACACATGTAAGATACTCAATTAAAGCTACCCTCGTTGTGAATACAGCCAACATGTCAGATTTTAAAAATGCTTTTCGGCGAAAGCATAAAAGCTATTATCTGATAGCCTGCGCCCATCTGCACCAGCAGTAAACAAAGGAGCTAGCGTAGCAGGCGCTACACAAAACGCTGAAATAAAATATAAAATATGCATTACCTTTGACGAGCTTCTTTTGTTGGCACTCCAATATGTCCCATAAACATCACAATTGGTTCTTTTGTTCGGTTAATTCCGTCCATATACATCGAAAATGTCCATTTGTAAAGCTCGTTTGATCCAGAAAAAAACAGCTTACAAAAACACAACGTCACTACAAAATACTTTGCCAAAATATTTCAAACTACTTTTGTAATGCAACGTTAGGTATTTTTAAACGTTAATAATCAATCAAATTGTAGACGGGGCAATCTGTATTCAATACATGAACGAAAAGAAACCAGCTCTGCTTTTCACGTCTTGCGCAACTCATAAAAGTGTCCCCGGTTCCGAGTTGGCCTACTTCTTCAATGCACAGAGGAATAACCTCACCATATTCCAAAGACTCCAAATCCAATGGCAAAGACAATATAGTGAACAGAGATGGGAACATTTTTTAATATCTGAACAGTTAGTCCTCGAGGTTTTGCCTGCTACATAAGTTATGTTATACTCACAGACATGATTCAAACAGTTTTAGAAACTTCAGAGTGTTTTCTATCCAGATCTATGAATAATATGCATATCTTATATTCCTGGCATGAGTAGCAGGAAGTTGAAATTGGGCACGCTATTTATCCAAAATTTAAAATTCTGCCCCCTAGCTTTAAGAGGTTAGTGTCCTTGCTATGTGTGTTAATTCCTGCAGACCTGGTGTCCGGTAATTCCCCTTCTAGTCCTTGTGACTTATCTTTTACCCTTTTCTCAGATTGTTCTCATTTTAGTTCTTCCCGTAGTGGAACTTCTGGAGAAAATTTGTCTACGTTTTGATCGTCCTTCACCCCTTTGTTATCCTTTTTGGGTTGGGTGCAGAAACGTAGCGAACAGGTCGATTGTAGCGGTAGTCATGTTGATGGCGACGTACTTTACAGTTATTTTGACCACGGAGGTTATTGGAATCATGGTTTCGTGGTAGAAGCTGTTGTGCGTCATCTCAACGCTCCAATACCTGATAATGCACCCTCTAACTGGAGTGAGTGCTCCTGGTCAAACTTCAAAACCGAATGGTCAGGGCTCTTAGCGTTGTGAACTTTTGATGCCTCAAAAGCTGTGCTTGCAAGCTCTTTGAGTTGTAAGATAGGCAAGCCAACGTGGGGGGCAGGGCCCAAGTAGGTAATGAAGGTCGGATACATGTTCGACAGGAACATTTGTTTAAAAGGTAACAGGTCTTCCATGCCTGTTTCAGTGAGTAGGCCAAAGTAAGCTGAACGGGGTGTGGGTGTTCGTTACTAGCTTGTTTGACGGTGTTAGCCAGTGAACTATCGTGTTTGTGAGTCGCAGAACCACTGAGTTCTAATCTCAAAGCTGTGGCAAGTTTAGCGTAGTTGTTTAGCACGTGTTGCTGTTGTAGACGAATGAACCTTGTCATGTGTCTATTCGACGTTTGCTTCAACAGGTAAACCCTGTCAGAACCCTTGGCGTTCGGGTAGCCATCCAACGTGTCCTCTATGTCAGCTAGAAACATCTCAGTATCGTTTGGCTGACCTGGAACGGGGTCAAAGGTGGGGAAATTCTTGATGAGTTTGTCAAGGTATTCCGCGCCAAGCGGGCGGAGAGGGTTGGCTTCATCCTGTGGAGAGATTGGGGCTGAAAGGCCAAGAGGAGAAGCCAAGCCTTGTTGTTGGCCAAGAGGCGCAATATTACTCAGTGCCGAATGGCCAAGAGGAGAAGACCGAGGGACACATGAGCGAGGCAAGGTCTGAAACCTATCGTCTTTACTCCTGTGAGTACAGGGCTCCGGTTGCCTGGATTGGTAGTCTGGACTTCCTCCAGATGGTACCTAAGGGTGGTATTCTGCTGCATTGCAGAGTCCAATATCAATATTTCCATCTTCATCACCTGAGTTCCCTCATCATTAATTTGGTCAGCGACTTCAATGAGTTCTGCTGATTTGTCATCCAACTTTGTCATTTTGTTCATTAACTGATCGTCTTTGGTCTGTAGTGTTTTGAGTAGAACCGTGTTACTTTGAGTAACGAACTGCATGCATGTTATCAAGTTGAGCGCTCCTGTTTGTAGATAACTCTTCAGATTTATGTAGTTTGGCGTGGACATCATCGTATTTAATTTTGGCTAAATCAAGTTGTTCCTGTAGCGTATGATTTTGTTCCTGTAGAAGACAATTTGTTGAAGTGCTTGTTCATTGTCATACGTTTTTGCAATTACATTTAATTGTTCAGTTTTCAAGCGCAGTTCCATAGCTAGCAGAATTTTTCCCGTTTCTGCATTTGTCATTGGTTTCCCGGTTCTCTCCCCCTGTCCCTTTATGTCTCTCGTTACCTGCTCGTGCTTCAGCTGTGCACTGCGGTATTGGACAGATGCCAATCTCGGATGGCAAGACATCAGGGCTAGACTGGAGAGAACCTTTACGAGGCCTGCGCCCGATGGTTGATTTTGGAAAGCGTTGTTGCCTGCTTTTCCACTAATGGCATAATTAGGGTTGGTATCGCTGCTGAGGTCAGAGATCAATCCATTTGCGGGTGGAGGTTCACTAATTAGCGGGCGAGTGTGGACTACCCCCTCTGATAGCTTGCTCATTATTAGAACATTATGAAAAAATATATATGTTTTTCCTAATTTTCCAAAGTTTGGTTTTGGAATATATTGGGAGCTGCAAAGACAATTTTAATATATTTATAGACATTAATGAACCATCAGTACTGGACAGTACTGTGGAAGTTGCAAAAGCAAATTGAATTAATCAATGATAATGATTAATCATACCTGGATAGGCTATCTGGGAATTAAACTTTAAATTTACCTGGGGAGTTGGTTCATCTAGGTTACTATTGCAAATCTTAAAGTGTCTCATTTAACTGGAAGAACCTAGAAAGCTATGTTCGACAACTTAAATAAATAAATTGAATGAGACCCAATAATACCCAAGCAATTGAGATTGCTGGATTATCATAAGGATAATGTTAGGTACATTTACCACTATGGTACACCTTCCCCTCAGGCCAAAGCCATATGGGATTCCCGCTGGAGGCGGAACTGATTGATTGTTCTTTGCAGAAGCAGATGTTACTGATTGATCAAATTTAATGAATAATCAAACCTGTATAGGCTATCTGGGAATTAAACTTTACATTCACCTGGGAAGTTTGTTCATCTAGGTTACTATTGCAAAGTTTAAGGTGTCTCATTTAATTGGAAGAACCTAGAAAGGTATGTCCGACAATTTAAATAAATAAATTGAATGAGACGATAATACCCAAGCAATTGAAATTGCTGGATTATTTTAACGTGATCCACGTTTGGATTTCCAACACTTTTTTTTTAAAGAGATGTACTTGCGATTCTTCACCACCAGTGATACTGAATGCTGAAATGAAACGGAAGTACAAAGAGCGGGACTTCCGTCGCGCAAGGCGGGGGAATTTAAACAGAACACAGGAAGTGAAATGTTCTAACCTGTATGGCTCTAGAAGTTAATATTGACCGACGGAAATAGTACCGTTTGGCCTAACGGACTAAATCTGGAATTTATCACTCATTGCTCTGACGCTAAAAACCACTACCGGAGGCTCACTATAGCCTCTTCAAATGGGAACACACACACAACCAATTTGAATGTATACAAAGCAGTCTGTTCGTACACTTCTGTTTGCACAATTGATATATAGAATTCCACAGCAAAGTCTAATTCCTATATTAGATTCCTCACATGGGGCACCATAAATGTTGTCTTTACTATCATTAAATTGAAGACTTCGTTTTTATCAAAGATTCCCTGTAATTAGTATTACGCGATTAAACTGAATAATCATGTAACTGTAATTAACTAGGAAGTCGGGGCACCAAGGAAAGTTTTCAGATAACAAAGTTATAATTTCCCAATATAACCTTTCAGATATTTTCATATCTGATCAATAGTCTTCTGATTAATGATGTATTTATTTTACCTCACGTTAGTCTCATTCCAAACGTCGTAAATTGTTGGTTATCTGCACGATCCCATTCTTCACTGAGTCATCCATACATCAATTGTCTTAAATAGTAATAAATAAATTAACTAAGTAATTCACAGAAATGCATAAACAAACAAACATGGTAAATGTGGTTACATGAAAATGTGCCCTAGTGGGCTGAACCGGCATGGCGGTTTGTTAGACAAGAGGGGGAGTGGGGGTCGACTAAGAAGTCACTACAAAGTGATAACTTTAACAATTGAAATGCTAATCCTTACACATGAACGCTCACTCAGTCGGGAACAATTACAATCAATATATATATTTACGCTCAGTGTGTCGTCTTGATCGCTGGTGAAAAGTTCATTTATTTTGTAGAATTGTCCGTCTCTCTCCCTCTCTTTCTCAGGGGTGGTTAGAGGGGTTTGTTCAGAGTGACATTCGTTATAGGATGGATGTTTCGGTGGTTGTCGTTCTTCGCATTCAATGATGCCGAATTCCTAGCTGCAGACTAGTAATCAATATCAAAGACTTGTTCTTATTCTGTCGGTATCGATAGTCTAAGAGTTTAACCATGTGGTATGGTTAAAAAGATTCAGCAATGGTCTACACCTTTAGCCATCTCGTAATTGAGGTAAGCTTGGTCTGGTGATAATTTCTCAAAGTTGGGTTTTATTCGGAATGGCAGAAAAGGGCTGTCCCAGGATGTCTGACCCGAACTGGGCTCAGGGGCGGTCGTCTGATTTAGTTAAAATCCAATTTCCTTTTTGAGTTTTCCTTCATTAAACAGTCCAAAATCACATTGTAAAATTGTGTAAACAGTATCATACTCATCTTATACAACAATTAGATGTAAACCTTATATCTGGGGCTATTATATAAACAGTGTTATGGTAATGTGGCCACACCGTCTCCCATGAGCTTCCCAAGTTGTGACAAACGGACCAGTTCGTAGCTGGATTCTTAACCGATCTTTTACACTTTCTCCAGAACATGAAATGTGTTAGTACCTCAAGTTCTGTGAGGTGGAAGGATTTCCTTTGTCTCCATGAAAAACTACTCTCTATAACTGTGTGTCCATGAGGTCTTCTCAGGAATTTATGACCTCTGACCACAGCAGCCTAGTTGAAGGAGGCAAGGGGGAGGCAGGGAGAGGGGGATGGGCTTGCTATACCCAAAGAGGCCAACGTCATGACACTGTTTAACCTCTAGTGACACCACATCCCGTGAACGGGACCTTTGTCATCATCTGACACTAATTAGCATAACGCAACGGACATAAATATTCCTAGAAAATATTCCTATTCATGAAAATCACAAATGATATATATTGAGACACAGCTTAGCCTTTTGTTAATCACCCAGTCATCTCAGATGTTCAAAATGCTTTACAGCCAAAGCTAGACAAGCATTTGTGTAAGTTTATCGATAGCCTAGCATAGCATTTTGTCCAGCTAGCAGCAGGTAACTTGGTCACTGAAATCAGAAAAGCAATCAAATTAAATAGTTTACCTTTGATGAGCTTCGGATGTTTTCACTCACGAGACTCCCAGTTAGATAGCAAATGTTCCTTTTTTCCAAAAATATTATTTTTGTAGGCGAAATAGCTCCGTTTGTTCTTCACGTTTGGCTGAGAAATCGCCCGGAAATGAAAAATATTCCAAATTAGCTCCATAATATCGACAGAAACATGGCAAATGTTGTTTATAATCAATCCTCAAGGTGTTTTTCAAATATCTATTCGATAATATATCCATCGGGACAATTAGTTTTTCAGTAGGACCGATTGGAGTAATGGCTACCTCTGTATTTTACGCGAGAATCTCTCTGGAGCATCAGGTGACCACTTGCGCAATGTAGCCGCTTACGGGTATTCTTCAACGTAAATGCGTAAAACTACGTCACAATGCTGTAGACACCTTTGGGAATACGGAGAAAGAGTAATCTGGTTGATAGCCCATTCACTGCTCAATAGGGATGCATTGGAACGCAGCGCTTTCAAAACATGATGCACTTACTTGTATGTAAACTTTTGACCCATTGGAATTGTGATACAGTGAATTTTAAGTGAAATAATCTGTCTGTAAACAATTTTTGGAAAAATTACTTGTCATGCACAAAGTAGATGTCCTAACCGACTTGCCAAAACTATAGTTTGTTAACAAGAAATGTGTGGAGTGGTTGAAAAACGAGTTTTAATGACTCCAACCTAAGTGTATGTAAACTTCCGACTGTAATTAACATGTTCATTCTGTCCACAGGCTCAGATATTCCTGCTGGTCGTTCTGATTACGGCCATCTTCAACTACTTCATTGGCTCCTTCATCCCACTCAAGTCCAAGGAGTCGCAGGGCTTCTTTGGCTACGACAGTATGACCCTGTTTGGTTCTCCCTTTACACAACACAAACTGACATGACTCTCAAGCAAAAGTAAAGACAGTCTAAAACGTGTCAAGTGAAATTAGATTGACACAGTACCGGTGGTTTCGTTGTGGAGCTATAATTCTGAATTAATGTATTCTTCTCTGAACTCATGACCTACATGACTACTGTATGCAGTATGACGTACTGGCTACTCAAAGTTGTACTAGAGTTTTTTTTTATGAAATCACAAGACCAAACCAATTGGATTATTTGTAATTCACTTTGCGACCTGATTCCAACTCGCAGATCAACTGATCGAGTCTGACTGTCCTAAGATACGCACTGCATGCTTTGTAACTCTTGCTCTCTCTTGCATTCTCTCTTGATCTGCTCACCTCTCCTTTCTCTCTCTTTCCCCCCCGCTCTCCTGCTCTAAGGTGCGATTATGATGGAGAACATGGGTCCGGACTTCCGAGGCACAGAGTCGTTTTTCTCCGTCTTTGCCATCTTCTTCCCTGCAGCCACTGGCATTCTGGCCGGCGCCAACATCTCAGGAGATCTTTCTGTAAGGACCCCAGGTCATTGATTAGAACAAAACAAGCAGATCACAATTCATATAAAAAGGATACAATCAATGGAACTCATGTAGTCTTGATTAAAAGTGGGACTTGATATGAAATCAGTTTGGGGGACTAGGCATGTCTTTATATTCACAGGACCCACAACTGGCCATTCCAAGAGGAACACTCTTAGCCATTCTGATCACTGGCATTGTCTACCTGGGGGTTGCCATTTCTACTGGTATGTGGAATTTCTTCTCATTTGTCCCGAACAAGACCGAATAAATTATACATATTACAGATAGAGAGTTTGTGACAGTTTGTCTTGTTTCTCATTAAAGGCTCTTGCATTGTGAGAGACGCCACAGGAAACGGCAATGACACACTCAGCGCACAGTTCATGGCCAACTGCACTGACGCCGCCTGCAAATTTGGCTATGACTTCTCCTACTGCAAGGGTGATGACGGCCAGTACAACTGCAGATATGGACTCCAGAACGACTTCCAGGTACATTTCGTGACTACACTACAAAAGTATGTGGACACCTGCTCGTCGAACATCTCATACCAAAATCATGGGGATTAATATGGAGTTGGTTCCCCCCTTTGCTCCTATAACAGCCTCCACTCTTCTGGGAAGACTTTCCACTAGACGTTGGAACATTGCTGCTATAACAGCCTCCACTCTTCTGGGAAGGCTTTCCACTAGATGTTGGAACGTTGCTGCAGGGACTTGCTTCCATTCAGCCACGAGCATTAGTGAGGTCGGCACTGATGTTGGGTGATGATGACTGGCTCGCTCCCATTCGACGTTCCAATTCATCCCAAAGGTGTTCAGTGGCGTTGAGGCCAAACCGGGCTCAACAAACCATTTCTGTATGAACCTCACTTTGTGCACAGGGGCATTGTCATGCTGCAACAGGAAAGGGCCTTCCCCAAACTTTTGCTACATTTGGAAGCATAGAATTTCTAGAATACCATTGTCTGCTGTAGTGTTTCCCATCACTCAAACTAAGGGGCCTAGCCCGAACCATGAAATACAGCCCCAGACCATTATTCCTCCTCCACCAAACTTTACCGTTGGCACTATACGTTGGGGCAGGTAGCGATCTCCTGGCATCCGCCAAACACAGATTTGTCTGTCGGACTACCAGATGGTGAAGTGTGATTCATCACTCCAGAGAACGTGTTTTCACTGCTCCAGAATCCAATTGCGGCACGCTTTACACCACTCCAGCAGACGCTTGGCATTGCGCATGGTGATCTTAGGCTTGTGTGCGGCTCCTCGGCCATGGAAACTCATTTGGACTTAACAATAACAGCACTTACAGTTCACTGGGGAAGCTCTAGCAGGGCAGAAATTTACCAACTGACTTGTTGGAAAGGTGGCATCCTGTGATTGTGCCACGTTGAAAGTCACTGAGCTCTTCAGTTAGGTCATTCTACTGCCAATGTTTGTCCTCTGGAGATTGCATGGCTGTGTGCTCAGATTTCTACATCTGTCAGCAACGGGTGTGGCTGAAATAGCAGAATCCTCTAATTTGGAGGGGTGTCCACATGCTTTGTGTATATATAGTGCATGTCTGATTGGGTGATGTTTGCCACCTAGAACGGCAGCCATTTTGTGGCATTTTTCATCACCGTTGAGTGGTGAGGGGAACTTGAAGAAACGTACATACATCCTCTTCGTCCCGGGTTGGATAGGTCTGGCCTTATGGGCTCAGCTGTTTAACCGGTATCATGCCTTTTCCTTAGGTCATGAGCATCGTGTCCGGGTTCAGCCCCATCATCACAGCCGGAATCTTCTCCGCCACTCTGTCCTCTGCCCTGGCCTCTCTGGTCAGCGCCCCCAAAGTGTTCCAGGTAGACTCTGTCCTCAGATCCTGCTTCCTTAATCTGTCCCTGCTAGTCACGTTATGCTTTTACCATATGATCCTCACTTTATGGAATAGCCTGCAGAGTTTATGCACATGTCCTGTTACACTACTATAGCCTGCAGAGTTTATGCACATGTCCTGTTACACTACTATAGCCTGCAGAGTTTATGCACATGTCCTGTTACAGTTACTGTCCCATAGACACAAATCAAAGGCAAGGTTGTGATCTTGTATCCCAATGTTCCTCAGGTCATCATCTAGTGTCCCATCTGCTGATTAGTAAAGCGGTGTCCAATTCCAATGGTTTTTCCTTCTCCTCCAGGCTCTATGCAAAGACAACATCTACCCCGGCCTTGAGATGTTCGCCAAGGGATATGGCAAGAACAACGAGCCCCTTCGTGGCTACATCCTCACCTTCTGCATCGCTCTGGCCTTCATCCTCATTGGTAATTACGCTGTCCAGGTTTAGACATCTAGCAATGACACTATTATTCACAATATGAGATTCTGTAGTATGTCATGAACATGTAATTCAGTATTATGTCAGTATATCATTCAGTAGTACATCAGTAATATGTAATTTAGTAGTATAATTTAGTCCTAATGTTTACTATTGAAAGTCTATGGACAGTTCCCTATGAACAACTAAACTGCCATGATTTTGTCTTTATTTTAGCCCAGTTGAACGTTATTGCTCCCATCATCTCCAACTTCTTCCTGGCCTCCTATGCTCTCATCAACTTCTCTGTATTCCACGCCTCTCTGGCCAACTCTCCAGGTAAGTCCTTTTGGGACAACAACAAAACTTTCCTGAGGAAAAGTTATATCTGCAGAAAGTCTGGAATTTCAATGCGACCAATGGGGGCAGTCCTCACTCTGTCATTCTTAGTGAATGCATTGCTCCACTGGTATGCGTTGCATTGAGTCGCATCTATCTTTGCCATTCCCCAAATAGCTTAAGCCTTGAGATAACGGATGTAATGACATGCCTGAGTTATGGGAACATTGTCATAACTGGACAATTGTTTTATTAAAGAATGGCAACTGCGATCTTTATGATAAGGCCCACAGTTTTATTCTTAAGGAAGTCAATTGGAAGAAATGGGATTGTCTCAATGGCTCTCAGTATTATGCAAATGATTGATAGACAACTTGGTTGAAAGCAATACTGCTGGGAAACAACATGTACTGCTGCTAATTATTCAATGCAACACATTCCGTATATTGGATTTGACCCTTGTCTGACTGGTGTGATTTGTGTAGGAGTCAAACCTCAGGGACTGGGGTTTAGTAGTGAGGCTAGCTTGGCATGATGGCACAGTGTCATTAAAAGTCACTTATCTACGCTGGATGATGTCCACTCAGTGTCAACTGTCAGTCTATTGGTGTCAAGAAATCAAGATCTTTACTGTCATTTTTTTGGTACCTAATGGTCATCAGTTGTGCCTTAGTCATGATGGAAAAGACAAATGAGTGTACGAAGTTGAAAAGACCCTTTCATTGTTGTATCATCCAGCCGTTGTTGTATAAAGTGATGTTTGTTTTTCTGTTAATACCACAAAGAAAGCCCTAGGAGAACGCCAGGTACAGATTTTATACCTAATTCTGACATTGTCCACGCAGACCATTTAATTACACGGATTTAAAGGGTACATGACTCACTAGAAGCAAGGCAATAGACACTTGGCTTCTCGCCTCTGGAAAGTCAAACTGGCAATGTCTAACGCCTTCTTTTCTGGCCACCTAGAGCCCATTTTTGCTCTCCCAACGGGCACGGGGCAAAGAATGACGTCACTCCACTGTACCCTTTATGTCCTGTGGTTTTTGTAGTTCTTGTCACTGTGTAACCGTGCGCACAGTTAAACTGTGCCCCATTGTACCAGTTTACTAAACTCCCACTAGTCTAGTCTCTTTAGTATCTAATTAACTGGGATCCAGTAGTGGATGTAACATTATTGTGCAATGTTTTTTTACACCATTTGTAATCCACGTGCATATCCCTGCTCTTTCCTTAAATTAGTGACGTTGCTATATTAAGCCGCCGCCCATTTTTTATGATTCAGTCATTTCACTTATAACGATGACGTTTGTTGGAATATGTAAAGAAGTAATGCACTTGCTGATTTCTTCATAGACACGAGTGGCAGATTCGAGCTAACCTTTTGGATTCTACCTCTGTTCATGTTCGTATGTTATTCCTTACATTTGGATATATAACCCATTCTAACCTCTCTACGGTCTTTTACAATAAGGATAAAGGCCATATGCTGGCACCCCTTGGTATTACTGACCCCAAAGTGCATTTTTACGAGGGTCCTTATAAGGGAGTCCACCTAACGTTTCTCTGATCCTTAGGGTGGCGCCCCAGCTTCAAGTTCTACAACATGTGGGTGTCCCTGGCTGGAGCTGTGCTGTGCTGCGTGGTCATGTTCGTCATCAATTGGTGGGCAGCCCTGATGACCAACGTTATTGTCATGGGCCTCTACATCTACGTGAGCTACAAGAAGCCCGGTGAGTGACTCAAGACCAGGCCAAGTCGGCCATCTTGGATTGCCTCAACATCGACTAGTGTTATTTTGCCAAGATAGGTGCTCATTGAGAAACTTGGCTAACATGGCTTACGGTTATCTTACTTTACAAAGATCATTACCATATTATTTCATGAATTAGCTTACCCTTTAATTGAAAAAATATAGCAATGCCCCCAAAAGAGGTCAATCGCTGTGAATTACACCTCACCACTTAGTGTAAATAATGTCCTAGTCTTTTGATTCCACTTAAATATCAACCTTTTATGACTAAGCCACATTAGCACAATGCACTGAAAGTCCCCTGATGCCCAAAGATGCTTCGAACACTCCCGAGTGGCGCAGTGGTCTAATGCACTACATCTCAGTGCTAGAGATGTCACTACAGACCCTGGTTCGATCCCGGGCTGTAACACAACCGGCCATGATCGGGGGTCCCATAGGGCGGGGCACAATTGGCCCAGCGTCATCCGGGTTAGGGGAGGATTTGGCCAGGGTAGGCCTTCATTGTAAATAAGAATTTGTTCTTAACTGACTTGCCTAGTTAAATAACATAAACGCTTTGAACAAAATGTGAATCAGGCCCCACTATTGATATTTCAAGCTTTTTTTTTATTGCTGATGCATACATGTATTTTGGTGAAGTGCATTTGCATTACAATTATGTTTTTGTTGTGCACCCTCTGCTGCAGTGCAGCCCAGGCCAACATGGTTGAAATGTATTTATAGCTAAACGCAGGGCTGTGGAAACGGGCAGTATGACTACAGCCGAAATGAACCAGCTATTCACAATGTGATGCTGTATTGAGGTCCGTTACATTTGAATCAGAGGGCTTGCCGCTTACAGGGAAGGCAGGATGTGGGTTGTCAAAAACAATGGCTCTCGGCTCTATTTGCAGGGTAGAACATATGTTTCCACAAAAATATTCTGTCAACTTCGTCATTCAGTCTGTTAATTAGCATACGGATTTATAAATTATTAATTCTACCTTGTACATTAATAGACTTTCCCTCCGATGGTGATTTGCCAAAGGGCTGGCTCATTCTCCTGTTAACTTTTCTTAAGCTGCCCACCCAAGCAAGGCAGCGTGACATTAAATGGGGGGCTTTTAAATGTCTAGTGCTGGGAGGGTGAGGGTGCGGATACATGCAGTTACATACGCTCGAGTACTAGACTGTTGAGGTCCCCACAGGGTTAAGATGGTCCACTGTGTTAGTGCTCAGGCTCTCTGGCCTGGCTGTGCTGATTCTATCCTGGAGCAAGCTGAGGACTAGACTGTTGAGGTCCCCACAGGGTTTTAAGATGGTTGATTTGAAGTCCCCATATGGAACCACTGGCTCTGGGTAAACAAACCTGACCTGTGGAAACCCCAGGGGGGCGCACCAGACACCAATTTAGACATTCACAGAGACACACTTGTATGAACACACACATACACAAATAGCGTCACACACTCCATTTGACATGCAGCTATATACACACACATGCTCTCACATGCTCTCCCTCACAGACACATTCTCACACACGCAGAGTCACAGCTTCACACACAGCTCTACACACTCATGCACAGCATCCCTACTGACTCCCACACTGCATGGAACTTGTTCCAATGGCCTGACTGGCTTAATGGCCACCCATACAGGGTCCTGACTTGAGAATGTGACTATGTTTGTCCTCTCTTCCAGATGTGAACTGGGGCTCCTCGACCCAGGCTCTGACATACCATCAGGCCCTGACCCACAGTCTGCACCTCAGCAGTGTTGAGGACCACATCAAGAACTTCAGGTATAGAACACACTTTAGCACACACACACACACACACACTACTTAGACCAAAGGAATAGTATGGTCTTTGAAATGCAGTGGCCCATAGAAAGGCTATATTCTTAACACTCACTAAACCACCTTAGCCCTTCCTGGTGTTTCATTATGCTACTTTTTCAATATTTACTGGGGAAAATGTTCAGTATTCAGGAAATGTCCTTCATTCACGTTGTCATAAAGGCTGTTGCCCTGTTAGTTCTAACAGTATCTGATAGGCAAATTAGATGAACAACTCTTCACTTAATTACCCTTCGATGTTGCATGGCAAGTTGTCACTAGCACATGCCCACTGAGGTGTGCAGATCCGGGGAGGCTGCAGCAGGCTGACTGCATCCGGGTGGCAGGGGAGGACATTGCTGTTTGTCCAGTCAGGCAGGCTACAGCAGGCCCATCTCTCCGTCTCGGCATGACACATCCCCTTGGAGAGGGTTGTGTAACTGCACACCTGGGACAACAGTGGCAGATACTTGGCATCCTGAACACTGCCTTGCCTCAGAGGACAAAAGTGTGAGACTAAATAGTCTATTCTCGAAAACCTAGCATCTGTCATCAGATAGCAACGGTGTAGTGCATGGGAGTTGGGGTATAGAACCGTGTTTCTCGAAGACGTGGGCACTGCCTCAACCACACAAACAAGGGGGCAGACATATTTTAGTACTAGTGTTCTAGTGATACAATATCAAATGGATGCTTACCTTGATTTTAATCAAGCATACACTCTCGTCCAGGGTCTTCTTCAGAAACACTGACATAGGAAAAGCTTTCCATCAGGTCACCCTCAGAACTTGTCTGAGCCACAACATGACTATCTCATGCTCTATTGTTCACCTGCTCACACATGGACTGTAAGAGTTGCTGTGGATGCTTTTCAGAATGCTCAATTCGCCCTGGAAGTGTTCCCATGGCAATAACTCGGCGGTGAGGGATTATGGAGCATCTGATATTGTCTTCAGAATTCAAACGTGTTACTCCTGGACTTCTCGTTTCCCCCCTCCTGGCTCTCTTATTAATCTCATGTGCTCAACATAGCTTTGATTTGATGTGCGTTACTCCATCCGAGTCTGTTCTTGTTCTTGATGAAAACCTCTGCTCTCAAGGTCATTAGAAGACATTGAGAGAGATGAAGCACTGAGGAGTACTGTGTGCATGTGACCTCGTGAAAAAGTCAAAAGGGTGAGGCAAGCGGTGGCCATTGGTTAACCCTCCTGGAGAGGTAGTGGGTGCATGTTTTAGTTTCAGCTCTGCGCTAAACTGACCGAAATCTACTAAATCAGCTGCTCATTAGAACTTTGATTAACAGAATCAGGTGGGTTGCCGTAAAAAAACACCTGCTCATCAAGTATATCTCCATGAGGAGGGTTGGCCATCCTTGGGTTAGATATTGGTGTCCCTAGTATGTGTACCATTTACTGTTAGCATGGATACTAGCTAAATGCTGTTTTTGTATTGACTATGTTTTACCACAGACCCCAGTGCTTGGTGATGACGGGATACCCCAACTCCCGTCCGGCTCTGCTCCACCTGGTCCACGCCTTCACCAAGAACGTGGGCCTGATGATCTGCGGCCATGTGCGCACGGTGAGTCACCAGAGACTTCGCCTACCTGGAGACCATTTTGTCTCCATCACATAACTGTACCATAGCACACAACAGGGCCATTTTGGCTCCATTTCACGATGTTTCACTCTTATTTTATAGCATACCCTTAACCTTAGATTACTAATCTCATTGCAATGTCATAATTACTTCTAGTTAACTACTGGTGACTAAGGGCTTTATTGACTCCCATTAGAACCAATTTGCGGGAAACAGAACACAGTGGCTGCCCTATTGTTTTGAACCTTGGTTGTGTTGCTCATATTAATCCCGTTTACTTTCAAATCCACATTTCATGTTGATTGAGTCGTTGCTCCCAATTACCGATTGTTTTTTTTGTTTTTTTCATGACTATTAGCAACTTTTTTCCCCATCTAAATCCCTCATGTGTGCGTTACCTGGGGGCAATAAAACTGCCGTTCCATTAAAGCGGTGTGGGACTGGGGAAATGTAATCGTCCCTGCGCTGTGCCCACAACGCTCTCTCTTTCTCTCATAAACACATGCACTCTCACTTTCTCTATTCTTCCATTAACACTGGCAAAAAAGAGTGAGTGCTCCAACACCAGCCAATGGTAAAAATGGGCTGCTTTTTACGCTAAAGCCCCTCTCTCTAGAAATAAGGAAGACTCCATGTATGGACCTTTTAAGGCTGTTTGAATTGGGGCTTCTTCCAGGAAAACTTAAGATCCTTTGACGGTAACTGGTACTGTAAATGTGATTTTGACTGTGCAAGGTGGAACTACATCTACGTTTGTTAATGAGTTGCTAAATGCTACACTTGGCCTTTAGCGTGACTGTTCTTATCTATGTGTGTTGTGTCCACAGGGCTCCAGAAGACCCAACTTCAAAGACCTGTCCAACGACCAGACGCGTTACCAGCGCTGGCTGCTGAAAAACGAGACCAAGGCTTTCTACACCCCTGTGTTTGCCGACGACATGAGACAGGGCACCCAGTATCTGTTACAAGTGAGAACAGACAAACACTGCAATTGGTGGAAGTACAACATTTTTGTTCTATATAAACTCAGCAGAAAAAGAAACGTCCCTTTTTCAGGACCCTGTCTTTCAAAGATAATTCGTAAAAATCCACAGATCTTAATTGTAAAGGGTTTAAACACTGTTTCCCATGCTTGTTTAATGAACCATAAACAATTAATGAACATGCCCCAAAACAGCTTACAGACGGTAGGCAATTAAGGTCACAGTAATGAAAACTTAGGACACTACATAAGCCTTTCTACTGACTCTGAAAAACACCAAAAGAAAGATGCCCAGGGTCGCTGCTCATCTACGTGAACATGCTGCAAGGAGGCATGAGGATTGCAGATGTGGTCAGGGCAATAAATTGCAATATTCGTACTGTGAGATGCCTAAGGCAGGGCTATAGGGAGACAGGACGGACAGCTGATCATCCTCGCAGTGGTAGACCACTTGTAACAACACCTGCACATGATCGGTACATCCGAACATCACACCTGCGGGACAGGTACAGGATGGCAACAACTGCCCTAGTTACACAGGAACACACAATCTCTCCATCAGTGCTCAGACTGTCCGCAATAGGCTGAGAGAGGCTGGACTGAGGGCTTGTAGGCCTGTTGTAAGGCAGGTCCTCACCAGACATCACCGGCAACAACGTCGCCTATGGGCACAAGCCCACCATTGCTGGACCAGACAGAACTGGCAAAAAGTCCTCTTCACTGACGAGTTGCGGTCTTGTCTCACCAGGGGTGATGCTCGGATTTGCGTTCATCGTCGAAGGAATGAGCGTTACACCGAGGCCTGTGCTCTGGAGCGGGATCGATTTGGAGGTGGAGGATCCGTCAGGCAGGGCTATAGTAACACCTGCACATGATCGGTACATCCGAACATCACACCTGCGGGACACACCTGTTGTCATTGCAGGCAATCTCAACGCTGTGCGTTACAGGGAAGACATCCTCCTCCTTCATGTGGTACCCTTCCTGCAGGCTCATCCTGACATGACCCTCCAGCATGACAATGCCACCAGCCATACTGCTCGTTCTGTGTGTGATTTCCTGCAAGACAGGAATGTCAGTGTTCTGCCATGGCCAGCGAAGAGCCCAGATCCCAATCCCATTGAGCATGTCTGGGACCTGTTGGATTGGAGGGTGAGGACAAGGGTGCCTTGGTGGAAGAGTGGGGTAACATCTCACAGCAAGAACTGGCACATCTGGTGCAGTCCATGAGGAGGAGATGCACTGCATTACTTAATGCAGCTGGTGGCCACATCAGATACTGACTGTTACTTTTGATTTTGACCCCCCCTTTGTTCAGCGACACATTATTTCACTTCTGTTAGTCACATGTCTGTGGAACTTGTTCAGTTTGTCTCAGTTGTTGAATCTTGTTATGTATATACAAATATTTACATATGTTAAGTTTGCTGAAAATGAACGCAGTTGACAGTCAGTGATTTTTTTCTGAGTTTATATTTGAATTCTACTCTGTTTTCCCTAGAAACACATGCCTTTGGATTTATGCTAAATTTGACAATTTTTTTCCTGAAGTTCAAACACATTGAATCAAAGTGCATGATAATATATTGAAAACCATTGTGGTGTGGAGTTGAGGTCAGTTCCAGTTCAACTCCATGGAATTGTCAAATTACATGGAAAACTAGAATTAAAAAAAGATCCATGGATCAAGATTGAATTAACCCCAATGCAGGTGATATACTTTAATGTTATGATTGCTGGCCAAACATACTTTTTCATGCTTGATAGCGATTGCGTAAGCTGATCTTTTGGGAGGTGCAGCACCCTGTCAAATTGATCTACAGATAGGGATTCATTTAGTAGTGGCTTTAGGTTGGTCTGACCTGTTCTCCCCTCTGTTTTACCCAAGGCTGCCGGACTGGGTCGCCTGAGGCCCAACACTCTGGTGATTGGCTACAAGAGTGACTGGAGGGACGGAGACATGATGAACGTGGAGACCTACATCCACATGATTCAGTGAGTAAACAAACGGGGGCTTTGCAAGCCACCTCATCAAAAGGCCGTCCACAAAGATGCCCGATCTAGAACAGTCATTGTTTTAAAGCATGAACATGAGATGGGTTGTGAAGATAACATGCTTAGTCACAAAACCAAAGTACTCTATATGGAATACTACACACACACACACACACACACACACACACACACACACACACACACACTAGTTTGGACTTCTGTCAACTTTTATTCAGTCGCAAATCAAATGTTAAGCAACAGATGGCTGGACGGTCCACTGTCCTTCTCTCAGCACATATCAAAGCTGCAGGCTAAAGTTAAATCTGGACTTGGTTTCCTTTATCATAATCGCTCCTCTTTCACCCCAGCTGCCAAACTAACCCTGATTCAGATGACCATCCTACCCATGCTAGATTACGGAAACTTAATTTATTGATCGGCAGGTAAGGGTGCTCTCGAGCGGCTAGATGTTCTTTAACATTCGGCCATCAGATTTGCCACCAATGCTCCTTATAGGACACATCACTGCACTCTATAGTCCTCTGTAAACTGGTCATCTCTGTATATCTGTCACAAGACCCACTGGTTGATACTTATTTATACAACCCTCCTAGGCCTCACTCCCCCCTGTCTGAGATATCTAATGCAGCCCTCATCCTCCACATACAACACCCGTTCTGCTAGTCACATTCTGTTAAAGGTCGAACTGGACAGTTTTCTCAATCATGGACTCTCTTACAGACAGTTGTGGCTGCTTTATGTGATGTGTTGTTGTCTCGACCCCCTTGACTTGTGTACTTTTGTCTGTGCTCAATAATGTTTGTACCATGTTTTGTGCTTCTACCATGTTGTGCTGCTGCCATGTTGTGTTCCTACCATGCTGTGTTATGTGTTGCTGCAATGCTATGTTGTTTTAGGACTCTTTATGTAGCTTTGTGTTGTCTCTCTTGTCGTGATGTGTATGTTCTACTATATTTGAATTTAATTTATTTTTATTTTTAATCCCAGCCCCCGTACCTGCAGGAGGCCATTTGCCTTTTGGTAGGCCATCATTGTAAATAGGAATTTGTTTTTAACTGACTTGCCTAGTTAAATTTAAATTTAAAAAATAAAAAAGACTGAAATGCTTACTTACTTACCTTCCCAACAATGCAGAGAGAAAGAAAATAGAGAAATACTAGAAAAGTAAAATATGTTATACACAAGTACAGATAACTTGGTTATAAGATGATGACCAATGGATTTAGACTGAATCAGTTCCTGGCGTAAAGTGTGGGGATTATTGTATTAGATTGGAAGGTTAGAGATGGTTCAGCCCCAGCATATTAAAACCTATGCTAATACTCATAGCAATGTGCTCTTTAGTTTTCCTTTCATGCTAGCTTCTACTATACACTTACATCAATGCAGTTTTATAGAATGGGTGAAGTCATGCTTTCACATGGTCTGTGAAGATCCCATCTCTACCAGTAAGGCATTTAACGTTGCCTTTCGAAACTTGGCCTCTTTCATTGCGGCTTGAGTTCTTAGCTTGTTTGTTTGCGGTAACCTTGTTAAAGTGCGTATGCGTGTTTAGTCTGAGTGGAAAACTGCACGTTTAATGTAGTTTGTTGTACACATACACACAGGCCCTGCTCAGGGTCAAGCGTCTTCCGGTAAAATGCAAACAGAATGCGTTTGTTTGTTTGTGCCTTTCAGCGATGCCTTTGACTTCCAGTACGGTTCCGTGGTCTTCAGACTGAAGGAGGGACTAGACGTATCCCACATCTCAGAACAAGGTGTGTGTACACACACACACACACTGAAACACTTTTGTACCAAATTACATGATGTACTTACCCACCCACACACACACACACTGAAACACTTTCGTACCAAATTACATGATGTACTTACCCACCCACACACACACACACTGAAACACTTTCGTACCAAATTACATGATGTACTTACCCACCCACACACACACACACTGAAACACTTTCGTACCAAATTACATGATGTACTTACCCACCCACACACACACACACTGAAACACTTTCGTACCAAATTACATGATGTACTTACCCACCCACACACACACACACAAACGACTAATCTTATCAGCTTGTCTCATTTGTTTCCTCCTAAAACTTTATTCAGTTATTGAGAAAATGAATTCAGCACTAGTATTTTGCCATGTCATGTTAATTTGTTCAGCGCAACGATTGTGTCTGGGCCAATTTTCAACTTCACAGGGAATCGAGATTGAGGTGTGGTTGTTAAACTAAAGTTGGAGAGAGGTGAATAAAAGGGATTTTTCAGTAGATGAACCTTCAAAAAACAGTCCAGCTGCAGATTATAGAAGTTAGGCTCTTTTGATTTGTTCTCACGCAGTCACTCCCTGTTAACCTTCCTATTCCTCTTCACTGATTAAAGGTTCACATTTTCTGAGGACGATCATTTCTTGGTTGAAGAGTAGATACTCACTCTTGTTTAAGTTGTATTCCACTTACATAAATAGCCCATGCTATTTTCCAGGTAATTGTTTTTTGACGTTTACAAGATGTTATTTTTTCTCTAGGCTAATAGTTTATCTTCACTGGTCATTTGTTAACAAACATTAACAGAATGTCCAGTAAACATGGTTAATGGTTTCGCTTTGACGTTTCACAGATGACCTGCTGTCGTCACAGGAGAAGACGTCAGGAATGAAGGATGTGGTGGTGTCCATCGACATGAAGGACTCTGACGGAGACTCATCCAAGCCTCTGTCCAAGGCCACCAGTGTCCAGAACAGCCCAGCCATGCAGAAAGGTCAGGTGTCATTCTAAAGTAACCCACATATAAACACTGAGTGCCTTTTTACACCAGTGGTTGTGCGCACATACCTGATTCGGCTAATCGAGGTCCCGATTGCTGTGCAGGACGGAAACACTCTTCAGCTCTGAAGGAGCAGGAAGGTTGGTCACCAAATTTTTTACAACTTCACATTGGGATATGTAAAATTAGGCGTTTGTGAAATCACAATGTGAACGTGCTGTTTTGGCTCTTGAGGAAGGGGTTTCAGATGTAAGAATTCTGAAAGCAGTTTACCGCCACACGCTGATCCCCCTCTAGATCTCTCAAAGGCCTCCCTTATGCTCCTCCAGCCAGCCAGTCACTTGGCTACACTGAGTGCCGGGCCTGTAAACCACTCTACTCAGAGAGGAAGTGGACTCTGACCCTGTGACCCCCAGCCTTCCCACTGGGCCCAGTCTGTTAGTCTCCACAGCACACAGATGGCTTTACTACAGAGTGTGTGTCCTTGTTTGTTTACACACACATTTGTGCATATACACACACATACACGAAAACATCTCATGCATGTACACGCATGTGCTCACACACAGGTGGCTTCAAAATTTTGTCTGTCTGCTGCCTCCTTAAACTGTGGACAAATAAACAGGGAAACTGTTCCCACATGTCTTACTGACAGGCTGGGATCTTTAGTTGATTCCCGACAATTCTACTTATGCCACACACGTCACGTTTAATTGAATCCTCCCATAGGGAGTCCCATGTCCGTGACCCTGTGGGTAGGCCTGGGCGATATGGCCTAAAAAATAATGTCAATTTTTTTTTTAAGACCTAAGGATGAATAACAATATTTTATTTATTTACCTAGTGAAGTCGGTTAAGAACAAATTCTTAGCTACAATGACGGCCTACCCCGGCCAAACCCGGACGATGCTGGGCCAATTGTGGGCCGCCCTATGGGACTCCCAATCACGGCCGGATGTGATACAGCCTGGATTCGAACCAGGGACTGTAGTGATGCCTCTTGCACTGAGATGCAGTGCCTTAGACCAAATGATTATTTATTCTTAACTGACTTGCCTAGTTAAATAAAAAGTGAAATAAATAAAACAGCCTTATTCTAAAATTTATTCAACAGTTTTTTTTTCCCTCAGTCTAAACACAATGACCCATAATGACAAAGTAAAAACAGGTTTTTAGAAAATGTTGCTAATTTATTTTTAAAAATTAAACTGAAATATCACATTTACGTAAGTATTCAGACCCATTACTCAGTACTTTGTTGAAACACCTTTGGCAGCCATTACAACCTCGAGTCTTCTTGGGTATGACGCTACAAGCTTGGCACACCTGCATTTGGGGAGTTGCTTCCATTCTTCTCTGCAGATGCTCTCAAGCTCTGTCAGATTTTATGGGGAGCGTTGCTGCACAGTGATTTTTTTTCAGGTCTATATAGACATGTTTGATCAGGTTGAAGTCCGGGCTCTGGCTGGGCCACTCAAGGATATTCAGAGACTTGTCCCGAAGCCACTCCTACGATGTCTTGGCTGTGTACTTTGGGTCATTGTCCTGTTGGAAGATGAACCTTTGCCCCAGTCTGAGGTCCTGAGTGCTCTGAAGCAGGTTTTCATCAAGGATCTCTCTGTATTTTGCGCCGTTCATCTCGATCCTGACTAATCTCCCAGTCACTGCTGCTGAAAAAAATCCCCACGGCATGATGCTGCCACCACCATGCTTCACAGTAGGGATGGTGCCAGGTTTCCTCCAAACGTGACGCTTGGCATTCAGGCCAAAGAGTTCCATCTTGGTTTCATCAGACCAGATAATCTTGTTTCTCATGGTCAGAGTCCTTTGGGTGCCTTTTGGCAAACTCCAAGCGGGCTGTCATGTGCCTATTTACTGAAGAGTGGCTTCTGTCTGGCCACTCTACCATAAAGGCCTGATTGGTGGAGTGCTGCAGAGATGGTTATCCTTCTGGAAGGTTCTCCTATCTCCACAGAGGAACTCTAGAGCTCTTTCAGAGTTACCACCGGGTTCTTGGTCACCTCCCTGACCAAGGCCCTTCTCCCCCGACTGTTCAGCTGTTCAGTTTGACTGGGCGGCCACCTCTAGGAGAATCTTGGTGTTTCCTATCGTCTTCCATTTAAGAATGATGGAGGCCACTGTGTTCTTTGGGACCTTCAATCCTGCAGAAATGTTTTGGTACCCTTCCTGTCTCAGAGCTCTACAGACAATTCCTTTGACCTGATGGCTTGGTTTTTGCTCTGACATGCACTGTCAACTGTGGGACCTTATATAGATAGGTGTGTGCATTTCCAAAATCATGTCCAATCAATTGAATTTACCACAGGTGGACTCCAATGAAGTTGTAGAAACATCTCAAGGATGATCAATGGAAACAGGATGCTCAACTTCAAGTCTTATAGACTGAATACTTAGTTTTTTTTATGACTTTTTTTTGTGTTTAAATACAAAAAATGTCAAACAACCTGTTTTCGCTTTGTCATTATGGTGTATCAAATCAAATTTTATTGGTCACATACACATGGTTAGCAGATGTTAATGCGAATGTAGCGAAATACTTGTGCTTCTAGTTCCGACCATGCAGTAATATCTAACAAGTCATCTAACCTAACAATTTCACAACAACTACCTTATACACACAAGTGTAAAGGAATGAATAAGAATATGTACATAAAAATATATGAATGAGCGATGGCCGAATGGCATAGGCAAGGTGCAGTAGATGGTACAGAGTACAGTATATACATATGAGATGAGTAATGTAGGGTAAAGTGGCATTGTTTAAAGTGACTAGTGATACAGTGCCTTGCGAAAGTATTCGGCCCCCTTGAACTTTGCGACCTTTTGCCACATTTCAGGCTTCAAACATAAAGATATAAAACTATATTTTTTTGTGAAGAATCAACAACAAGTGGGACACAATCATGAAGTGGAACGACATTTATTGGATATTTCAAACTTTTTTAACAAATCAAAAACTGAAAAATTGGGCGTGCAAAATTATTCAGCCCCTTTACTTTCAGTGCAGCAAACTCTCTCCAGAAGTTCAGTGAGGATCTCTGAATGATCCAATGTTGACCTAAATGACTAATGATGATAAATACAATCCACCTGTGTGTAATCAAGTCTCCGTATAAATGCACCTGCACTGTGATAGTCTCAGAGGTCCGTTAAAAGCGCAGAGAGCATCATGAAGAACAAGGAACACACCAGGCAGGTCTGAGATACTGTTGTGAAGAAGTTTAAAGCCGGATTTGGATACAAAAAGATTTCCCAAGCTTTAAACATCCCAAGGAGCACTGTGCAAGCGATAATATTGAAATGGAAGGAGTATCAGACCACTGCAAATCTACCAAGACCTGGCCGTCCCTCTAAACTTTCAGCTCATACAAGGAGAAGACTGATCAGAGATGCAGCCAAGAGGCCCATGATCACTCTGGATGAACTGCAGAGATCTACAGCTGAGGTGGGAGACTCTGTCCATAGGACAACAATCAGTCGTATATTGCACAAATCTGGCCTTTATGGAAGAGTGGCAAGAAGAAAGCCATTTCTTAAAGATATCCATAAAAAGTGTTGTTTAAAGTTTGCCACAAGCCACCTGGGAGACACACCAAACATGTGGAAGAAGGTGCTCTGGTTAGATTAAACCAAAATTGAACTTTTTGGCAACAATGCAAGACGTTATGTTTGGCGTAAAAGCAACACAGCTCATCACCCTGAACACACCCATCCCCACTGTCAAACATGATGGTGGCAGCATCATGGTTTGGGCCTGCTTTTCTTCAGCAGGGACAGGGAAGATGGTTAAAATTGATGGGAAGATGGATGGAGCCAAATACAGGACCATTCTGGAAGAAAACCTGATGGAGTCTGCAAAATACTTGAGACTGGGACGGAGATTTGTCTTCCAACAAGACAATGATCCAAAACATAAAGCAAAATCTACAATGGAATGATTCAAAAATAAACATATCCAGGTGTTAGAATGGCCAAGTCAAAGTCCAGACCTGAATCCAATCGAGAATCTGTGGAAAGAACTGAAAACTGCTGTTCACAAATGCTCTCCATCCAACCTCACTGAGCTCGAGCTGTTTTGCAAGGAGGAATGGGAAAAAATGTCAGTCTCTCGATTTGCAAAACTGATAGAGACATACCCCAAGCGACTTACAGCTGTAATCGCAGCAAAAGGTGGCGCTACAAAGTATTAACTTAAGGGGGCTGAATAATTTTGCACGCCCAATTTTTCAGTTTTTTATTTGTTCAAAAAGTTTGAAATATCCAATAAATGTCGTTCCACTTCATGATTGTGTCCCACTTGTTGTTGATTCTTCACAAAAAATTACAGTTTTATATCTTTATGTTTGAAGCCTGAAATGTGGCAAAAGGTCGCAAAGTTCAAGGGGGCCGAATACTTTCGCAAGGCACTGTACATTTATTACATTGGGTAGATTGTTACTTACCCTCACCACCTGGGGGCGGCCCGTCAGGAAGTCCAGGACCCAGTTGCACAGGGCGGGGTCGAGACCCAGGGTCTCGAGCTTAATGACGAATTTGGAGGGTACTATGGCGTTAAATGCTGAGCTGTTGTCGATGAACAGCATTCTCACATAGATATTCCTCTTGTCCAGATGGGTTAGGGCAGTGTGATTGCGATTGCATCGTCTGTGGACATATTGGGGCGGTAAGCAAATTGGAGTGGGTCTAGGGTGTCAGGTAGGGTGGAGGTGATGTGGTCCTTGACTAGTCTTTCAAAGCACATCTTGATGACGGAAGTGAGTGCTGCGGGGCGATAGTCATTTAGCTCAGTTACCTTCGTTTTCTTGGGAACAGGAACAATGGTGGCCCTCTTGAAGCATGTGGGAACAGCAGACTGGGATAAGGATTGATTGAATATGTCCTTAAACACACCAGCTGGTCTGCGCGTGCTCTGAGAACGTGGCTGGGGATGTCGTCTGGGCCGGCAGCCTTGCAAGGGTTAACACGTTTAAATGTTTTACTCACGTTGGCTGCAGTGAAGGAGAGCCCACAAGTTTTGGTAGCGGGCCGTGTCAGTGGCACTGTATTGTCCTCAAAGTTAGCAAAGAAGTTGTTTAGTTTGTCTGGGAGCAAGACATCGTGGTCCGCGACGGGGCTGTTTTTCCTTTTGTAGTCCGTGATTGACTGTAGACCCTGCCACATACGTCTCGTGTCTGAGCTGTTGAATTGTGACTCTACTTTGTCTCTATACTGACGCTTAGCTTGTTTGATTGCCTTGCGAAGGGAATAGCTACACTGTTTGTATTCGGTCATGTTTCCGGTCACCTTGCTCTGATTAAAAGCAGTGGTTCGCGCTTTCAGTTTTGCGCGAATGCTGCCATCAATCCACGGTTTCTGGTTGGGGAATGTTTTAACCTGTCTATGACTGGAACCCCGTTCCGCTAGCGGTACCCCTCGCCAACAGCCAATGAAATTGCAGGGCGCCGAATACAAATCAACAGAAATCTCATAAATCAAATTTCTCAAACATATACAAGTATTTTACACCATTTGAAAGATAACATTCTCGTTAATCCAGCCACAGTGTCTGATTTCAAAAATGCTTTACAGTGAAAGCCCCACAAACGATTGTTAGGTCACCACCAACTCACTGAAAAACCCAGCCATGTTTCCAGCCAAAAAGCAGAAATAGAGATAAATTTAATCACTAACCTTTGATGATCTTCATCAGATGACAATCATAGGATTTCATGTTACACAATACATGTATGTTTTGTTCGGTAAAGTTCATATTTATATCCAAAAATCTTATTTTACATTGGCGTGTTATGTTCAGTAGTTCCAAAACATGCAGTGATATTGCAGAGAGCCACATGAATTCACAGAAATACTCATTATAAATGCCGATGAAAATTCAATTTTTAGACATGGAAATATAGATACACTTCTCCTTAATGCAACCGCTGTGTCAGATTTCAAAAAAACTTTGGCCTCAGAGCCCAAACCAGCCAGAGAAATATCCGCCATGTTGGGTAGTCAACATTATTCATAAATAGCATTATAAATATTCACTTACCTTTGATGATCTTCATCAGAATGCACTCCCAGGAATCGCAGTTCCACTATAAATGCTTGTTTTGTTTGATAATGTCCATCATTCATGTCCATTCTGTCCAATAGCTTCTTTTGTTAGGGCGTTTGGTAAACAAATCCAAATGCGCGATCTGGTCCATTCGGACAAAACGTTCAAAAAGTTATATTACAGGTCGAAGAAACTTGTCAATCTTTAGGATGTTTTTATCATAAAAGTTCAATAATGTTCCAACCGGAGAATTCCATTGTCTGTAGAAAAGCAATGGAATGACAGCTGCCTCTCAAGTGAAAGCGTGTGACTGAGAACGAGGCTGTAGGCAGACCACTGACTCCAGGAGCTCCAGGAGCTCCCATCCACATCACAGTAGAAGCCTGAAACAACGTTCTAAAGATGGTTGACATCTAGTGGAAGCCTTAGGAAGTGCAACATAACCAATATCCCACTGTGTATTCAATGGGGTGAGTTCAAAAACTACAAACCTCAGATTTCCCACCATTCAAACAGTTTTAGAAACTTCAGAGTGTTTTCTATCCAATACTAATAATAATATGCATATATTAGCCTCTGGGACTGAGTAGGAGGCAGTTCACTCTGGGCACGATATTCATCCAAAAGTGAAAATGCTGCCCCCTAACCCAAATAAGTTAATAGACACTGTGGTTACAACATCACCGATGCACTTGCTAATAAATTCATTCACCGAATCAGCGTATTCATCAATGTTGTTGTCCGACGCTATGCGGAACATATCACAGTCCACGTGATTGAAGCAATCTTGAAGCGTGGAATCCGATTGGTTGGACCAGCGTTGAACAGATCTGAGCACGGGCGCTTCCTGTTTTAGTTTCTGTCTATAGGCTGGGAGCAACAAAATGGAGTCGTGGTCAGATTTTCCGAAAGTCGGGCGGGGGATGGCTTTATGTGCGTCTCGGAAGTTAGAATAACAATGATCCAGGGTTTTGCCTGCCCGGGTCGCGCATTCGGTATGCTAATAAAATTTAGGGAGCCTTGTTTTCAGATTAGCCTGGTTAAAATCCCCAGCTACAATAAATGCAGCCTCAGAATATGGGGTTTCCAGTTTACATAGAGTCAAATGAAGTACGTTCAGGGCCGTCGAGGTGTCTGCTTGGGGGGATATACACGACAGTTATTATGATCGAAGAGAATTCTCTTGGTACATAATGCGGTCGGCATTTGATTGTAAGGAATTCTAGGACTTGAGTTCCTGTATGTTGTTGTGATCACACCACGTCTCGTTAATCATAAGGCATACACCCCGCCCTTCTTCTTACCAGAGAGATGTTTGTTTCTGTCAGCGAGATGCGTGAAGAAACCAGGTGGCTGTACCGACTCTGATGGCGTATCCCGAGTAAGCCATGTTTCTGTTGGCGTGATGCGTGAAGAAACCAGGTGGCTGTACCGACTCTGATGACGTATCCCAAGTGAGCCATGTTTCAGTGAAACAGAGAACATTACAATCTCTGATGTCTCTCTGGAAGGCAACCCTTGCTCAGATTTCGTCTACCTTGTTGTCAAGAGACTGGGCATTGGCGAGTAGTATACTCGGGAGCAGTGCTCAATGTGCCCGTCTACGGAGCCTGACCAGAAGACCGCTCCGTCTGCCCCTTCTGCGGCGCCGTTGTTTTGGGTCGCCGGCTGGGATCCGATCCATTGTCCTGGGTGGTGGACCAAACAGAGGATCTGTTTCAGGAAAGTCGTATTCCTGGTCGTAATGTTGGTGAGTTGACGTTGCGCTTATATCCAAATGTGTGTAGAGTTTTTAAAATTTTAAATCCATTTTAGAATAAGGCTGTAACGTAACAATATGTGGAACGAGTCAAGGGGTCTGAATACTTTCTTAAGGCACAGTATTATCATTCGCATGATAATTTAAAAACATATTACTGTGCAGCAGACCAGGTACTTCTATGCGTGCTCAGGTGCACACAATCATCAACATTTATAAGTACAGAAAAACCAGACACGTGCTCACATGGAGCCCTCCAAACAAAATAAGATTTAAAAAATGACGGTTATGAAATAAAGAAACTTGTTTTTCACAAGTGTATCATGTTGTGAACTCTGCAAACAATGTTACCACTCAGATAATGATAACTGTAAATTAATGTAATTAAGACATGCATTAACAGAAATGTATGGAATTAACTGTACATTCACTACTGGTGACATGTAACGGGGAGTTGGTTTTAAAAAATCAATGGGCAAACCATTCACATTGAAACGATGAATTGGCGGGAGACAGCTGTGCATTCTGGGAGACAGCTGTGCCACGCCTCCCCTTCTTGTCTCAACATTTTACATTTTACTTCACCAGTGGTGTAAAGTACTTAAGTAGTACTTTAAAGTATTTTTACTTAAGAAGTGTTTTGGGGTATCTGTAATTTACTTTTTACTTTGACAACTTTCACTACATTCCTATAGAAAAGAATGTACTTTTTACTCCATACATTTTCTCTGACACCCAAAAGTACTCATTACATTTTGAATGCTTAACAGAACAGGACAATTGTCCAATTCACTCACGTATCAAGCGAAAATCCACGGTCATCCATACTGCCTCTGATCTGGCAGACTCATTAAACACAAATGCTTCATTTGTAAATGATGTCTGAGTGCTGGAGTGTGCCCCTGGCTATCAGTTAAAAATAAAAAATTAATTGTGCTGTCTGGTTTGCTTAATATAAGGAATTTTAAACGATTTCCACTTTTACTTTTGATTCTAAAGTATATTTAAAACCAAATAGTTTGACTTTTACTCACGTAGTACTTTAGTGGGTGACTTTACGTGAGTAATTTTCTATTAAGTTCTTACTTTTATTTAAGTATGACAATTGAGTACTTTTCCATCACTGTATTTCACACACATTTGAGATGCTTTTCATTGACTGCCGCAACTCCATAAATCAGCAAGACCTATTGCCACACACGCTGCCCAAGTTGAGGAATTCCCTAATGAGCTAATGATCCTCTGTGGCTAAGTCATGCTTTCTGGTGAAGTATTTTGAAAAAATATTAGTCGGTTTCTGTAGAAACAGGAGTAATTACATAATTTTGGCAAATGTATGTCCATTTACTCCCCTATTGGACCCACCACTATGCCATTTCTCTCCTGTTCTATTGGTTTTTGCATCAACTTTCTTTCGTTGTCCAGAATCCAAAGGCACAATCCTTGTCATATTAGCAACCCATCCTAGTTGTTGCATCTTCAGATTTTTCTAACAGAGAAGTTTCTAACAGAGATTTTTGTCTGTCACACATGGAACCTTTATCAGGTGACCTGTTTAGAATGGTCTTTTCCCACTAATTGCATTTTGGCAAATGTTTACAGAGTTGCGTGTTCTGTTAAGATTCATTAACATAATCTAAATGTGATTTCTGTGATTCTGATCATGGGCGCCCTAATAGGTTATGCACCAAATGCAATTTCTCAAATGGCCGGTAAATTAAAATGAAAATGATGGGTCCGGTCGGTAAATTAAAATATTCCTGGTCACGTTGTCCGGCACCACGTTTTCCCTAAAGGAAACCCTGGTGTTCACTACATAGTGAACATAGTGGGCCAAGTGACAAAAACAGTCAAATGCAGATGGTAATTTCTGTAATCGGCTTAGCAGTAAGCAATGCTTAATGCCGGAACCTTTTATTATTTTCTCAGAACTTGTCCAGATTATTTATTTATTTAGTCATTTTCCACAACATTATTCTCCATCTTCTCACACTTGCGAACCTCGACCACAAAACCTCTCCAAAATACTTTAGTAGTGAGGGATTTAGGCCAAGGCTTTGTATGTTTTAACCCTCTAAGTTTGATGTCTGCGTCCCCGCAGAATTCTAATTAGCATAATAAAATATCCTCATAAAAATCTGTCAGTTTAAAACTAGAGATGTTTTTTTTCATTGGATGCCATTCAATCCACCGCATCCCCCTATGCTGCATTTACGCATCTGCGGTGACAGGCTGGCTAGGCTGGGCTACACACTAGTATGATCCCTCTGTGGAATGGTGAGACTCTCACGAACATGCACGTCGGTTGTTTTACTCTAAGACGCCCACTGGCCTCACAAGACTCGTCTGAAGGTCCCCTGGTACCAGTCAAAAAAATTAATGGAAGTATATATGGAGACTGTTTAGTGCCAAAAAATGTGTTAAAAACATGTCAACAACAGCAACCAAAAAAAGATTGATCTTTCTTACATCTCTCAGATATAGAGCAGACACTAGAGAACAAACTTATTTGGATTTTTGGGGGACTGTCCATGTAGTGAGTGATTCTGTTATTTCATGTGTTTGTTTGGGCTAATAGCAGTAAGGACAAAATACATTTTCTATCAAAAAAAATGTTTCAACTTCAAGGGGTCTTAAAATTCTAAATCAAACAGCTAAATAATCTTTGGTATCCCCTCCCTTCAAACAATTGCATATTGCTTAGTAGAACAACCCCCCCAATCCCCCGGCTTTGACTCGGTTTAGACTCTTATGGGTTAAACTGTCAAGTTGTCGTGAAGCAGTGTTTCTCAAATGGTTGAAGTTGCAGCCAATCATTTTTGTCTCTGTGAAGACTAAAGAGTGTGTCCTGGCTATAAACACTGGTTTCGCTAACTTGGCGTGTCCCAAAAAATGTACAAAGTGTTCATCCACTAAGGTGCCTTCATCCACTAAGGTGCCTGCTAAGGCAGTGGTGGAGTTTTCCGATTACACAATTTCTAACCATTGCCTGGATTCAACATTTATTTCCTGAGGGACCCCAAGTGTGTGTGCTTGTGTGTTACCGCTGATGCCTTTTCCATTGGAGCCTATTCCATCTCGTTTGGCGCAGGGATAAATGACACAGCGGCCCCCTGACACCCCACCCCCAGAACAGACCCCTCATTGTAGCGGTGCTATTGACACATGTTTTCCATCATGGCGACAGCAGAAAAATCGTTAACCCCTCTATTCTCTCTCGCTCTTTTTTTTTTTTTTTTTACATGATCCAGATGACGATGACGAATGCAAAGCTGCAACGAAGCCCCTATTGAAAAAAGGCAGGCAGTCCACCTTTTTGAGTTGCCTTACTTTTCCTTTTCTCTCCTTCTATTACTTTCACTCACTTGCACACGTACTCATTCTTTGTCTGTTACGTAACCGTATTTAAATACAACATGTTTCTTGTTCTCACTCTGTCATGAGCATTCGAAAAGCCGTTGAACCTGGTTGAGTTTGGTTTTCTTTTTCTCTTCTATTGCTCTCACCCTCATGCACATCCTCCTGTCCTCTTTGTGCTCCTAACTCAATCCGTCTACCTGTAGCTCTAGCGCAGTCTCTGAAGCGCCGTTGCACATGCGTGTGTGTGTACATCTTCTCTGTGGCAGTGTGAGAGGGTCTTCCTCTTTGTTCTTAGCTGTGTGTGTGTGTGTACATATGCTCTGTGGCACTGTGAGAGGGTCATCCTCTTTGTTTCTTAGCTGTGTGTGTGTGTACATCTGCTCTGTGGCAGTGTGAGAGGGTCTTCCTCTTTGTTCTTAGCTGTGTGTGTGTAGACATCTGCTCTGTGGCAGTGTGAGAGGGTCTTCCTCTTTGTTTTTTAGCTGTGTGTGTGTGTACACATCTGCTCTGTGGCACTGTGAGAGGGTCTTCCTCTTTGTTCTTAGCTCTGTGTGTGTACATCTGCTCTGTGGCACTGTGAGAGGGTCATCCTCTTTGTTCTTAGCTCTGTGTGTGTACATCTGCTCTGTGGCACTGTGAGAGGGTCTTCCTCTTTGTTCTTAGCTCTGTGTGTATACATCTGCTCTGTGGCAGTGTGAGAGGGTGTCTTCTTCTTTGTTCTTAGCTGTGTGTGTGTACATCTGCTCTGTGGCAGTGTGAGAGGGTCTTCCTCTTTGTTTTTTAGCTGTGTGTGTGTATACATCTGCTCTGTGGCAGTGTGAGAGGGTCTTCCTCTTTGTTTTTTAGCTGTGTGTGTGTGTATACATCTGCTCTGTGGCACTGTGAGAGGGTCTTCCTCTTTGTTCTTAGCTGTGTGTGTATACATCTGCTCTGTGGCAGTGTGAGAGGGTGTCTTCCTCTTTGTTCTTAGCTGTGTGTGTGTACATCTGCTCTGTGGCAGTGTGAGAGGGTCTTCCTCTTTGTTTTTTAGCTGTGTGTGTGTGTATACATCTTCTCTGTGGCACTGTGAGAGGGTCTTCCTCTTTGTTCTTAGCTCTGTGTGTGTACATCTGCTCTGTGGCAGTGTGAGAGGGTGTCTTCCTCTTTGTTCTTAGCTGTGTGTGTGTAGACATCTGCTCTGTGGCAGTGTGAGAGGGTCTTCCTCTTTGTTCTTAGCTGTGTGTGTGTGTACATCTGCTCTGTGGCAGTGTGAGAGGGTCTTCCTCTTTGTTCTTAGCTGTGTGTGTGTAGACATCTGCTCTGTGGCAGTGTGAGAGGGTCTTCCTCTTTGTTTTTTAGCTGTGTGTGTGTGTATACATCTGCTCTGTGGCACTGTGAGAGGGTCATCCTCTTTGTTCTTAGCTGTGTGTGTATACATCTGCTCTGTGGCAGTGTGAGAGGGTGTCTTCCTCTTTGTTATTAGCTGTGTGTGTGTACATCTGCTCTGTGGCAGTGTGAGAGGGTCTTCCTCTTTGTTTTTTAGCTGTGTGTGTGTGTATACATCTGCTCTGTGGCACTGTGAGAGGGTCTTCCTCTTTGTTCTTAGCTGTGTGTGTATACATCTGCTCTGTGGCAGTGTGAGAGGGTGTCTTCCTCTTTGTTCTTAGCTGTGTGTGTATACATCTGCTCTGTGGCAGTGTGAGAGGGTGTCTTCCTCTTTGTTCTTAGCTGTGTGTGTATACATCTGCTCTGTGGCAGTGTGAGAGGGTGTCTTCCTCTTTGTTCTTAGCTGTGTGTGTATACATCTGCTCTGTGGCAGTGTGAGAGGGTGTCTTCCTCTTTGTTCTTAGCTGTGTGTGTATACATCTGCTCTGTGGCAGTGTGAGAGGCTCTTCCTCTTTGTTCTTAGCTGTGTGTGTGTACATCTGCTCTGTGGCAGTGTGAGAGGGTGTCTTCCTCTTTGTTCTTAGCTGTGTGTGTGTGTACATCTTCTCTGTGGCAGTGTGAGAGGGTCTTCCTCTTTGTTCTTAGCTGTGTGTGTGTAGACATCTGCTCTGTGGCAGTGTGAGAGGGTCTTCCTCTTTGTTTTTTAGCTCTGTGTGTGTACATCTGCTCTGTGGCACTGTGAGAGGGTCTTCCTCTTTGTTCTTAGCTCTGTGTGTGTACATCTGCTCTGTGGCACTGTGAGAGGGTCTTCCTCTTTGTTCTTAGCTGTGTGTGTATACATCTGCTCTGTGGCAGTGTGAGAGGGTGTCTTCCTCTTTGTTCTTAGCTGTGTGTGTGTACATCTGCTCTGTGGCAGTGTGAGAGGCTCTTCCTCTTTGTTCTTAGCTGTGTGTGTGTGTGTGTGTGCGCTCTGATGTTGTATTTTCTTTCAATTTTTTCTTTCCTGAACTTCCTCAGTCCTAAGTGCCTGTTTCTTCTCTCTGCAGAGATGACAGTCTTCAGTACTTTGTCACTGTCTCGATCTGTTCCTTTCTAGCAGGCTGCTCTTTGGGTTTGTCTGTTTTTCTCTCTTCCTCTCATCCTTTCTCTCCCTCTCTGCCTGTGTCTCACTCTCCTGTTGTAATTGTCGTGCTTTTCAGGTACATCTGTTTGATATCCATTCTGTCACATTAGCCAAGTCACAGACATACACTCAGACAGTAGAGAAGGGAATGTTACAATAAAGACACTCACTGACTGCACACAGTACATTACACTGAGCCCACAGTTTACATTACACTGAGCCCACAGTTTACATTACACTGACCCCACTTCACATTACACCGAGCCCACAGTACATTACACAGAGCCCACAGTTTACATTACACTGAGCCCACAGTTTACATTACACTGAGCCCACAGTTTACATTACACTGAGCCCACAGTTTACATTACACTGAGCCCACCATTTACATTACACTGAGCCCACTTCACATTACACTGAGCCCACTTCACATTACACTGAGCCCCCACTTTACATTACTCTGCGCCCCCACTTTACATTACTCTGAGCCCCCACTTTACATTACTCTAAGCCCACACTTTACATTACACAGAGCCCACACTTTACATTACACTGAGCCAACACTTTACATTACACTGAGCCCACACTTTACATTACACTGAGCCCCCACTTTACATTACACTGAGCCCACACTTTACATTACACTGAGCCCACAGTTTACATTACACTGAGCCCACAGTTTACATTACACTGAGCCCACACTTTACATTACACTGAGCCCACACTTTACATTACACTGAGCCCACACTTTACATTACACTGAGCACACCATTTACATTACACTGAGCCCACACTTTACATTACACTGAGCCCACACTTTACATTACTCTGAGCCCCCACTTTACATTACACTGAGCCCCCACTTTACATAACACTGAGCCCCCACTTTACATTACACTGAGCCCCCACTTTACATTACACTGAGCCCACTTTACATTACACTGAGCCCACACTTTACATTACACTGAGCCCACACTTTACATTACACTGAGCCCACACTTTACATTACACTGAGCCCACACTTTACATTACACTGAGCCCACACTTTACATTACACTGAGCCCACACTTTACATTACACTGAGCCCACACTTTACATTACACTGAGCCCACACTTTACATTACACTGCGCCCACACTTTACATTACACTGAGCACACAGTTTACATTACACTGAGCCCACACTTCACATTACACTGAGCCCACACTTCACATTACACTGAGCCCACACTTTACATTACTCTGAGCCCACACTTTACATTACACTGAGCCCACAGTTTACATTACACTGAGCCCACAGTTTACATTACACTGAGCCCACCCTTTACATTACACTGAGCCCACAGTTTACATTACAATGAGCCCACAGTTTACATTACACTGAGCCCACAGTTCACATTACACTGAGCCCACAGTTTACATTACACGGTGCCCACAGTTTACATTACACGGAGCCCACACTTTACATTACACTGAGCCCACAGTTTACATTACACTGAGCCTCCACTTTGCATTATACTGAGCCCCCACTTTACATTACTCTGAGCCCCCACTTTACATTACACTGAGCACACCGTTTACATTACACTGAGCCCACACTTTACATTACTCTGAGCCCCCACTTTACATTACACTGAGCCCACACTTTACATTACTCTGAGCCTCCACTTTACATTACACTGAGCCCACACTTTACATTACACTGAGCACACCGTTTACATTACACTGAGCCCACACTTTACATTACACTGAGCACACTTCAGAGATCGTTTCCATTTTACCGTGACTGTTAGATAAAAGCCACATAAGATCCCCACTTCCTTTGATTTCTATCACACACCCACACAGCCTGGTGCCAGATCTGTTTAGGCTGTCTTGCTAATGACCATAGTGCTTGTCTAGGATCAGGTCCTCCTTGTCCGTATAGTCTTATTCATTATGATCTGAAAGACCAAACGGATCCTAGACACTTTATGAATGTGGGCCCAGTCTGAGTCACACAGAGGAATTCCTAGCTAAGTCATCTCCCTCTTTGAGGATGCAGCTTCCTGTCCTGTCTTGATCTTAGTGTCTGACATAGCACTTTTTTGCCACACAGACAAGAGCCCCCAGAGGTTGAACGTGGCCGACCAGAGGCTGCTGGACGCCAGTCAGCTGTTCAAGAGGAAACAGGGCAAGGGCACCGTGGACGTGTGGTGGCTCTTTGACGATGGTGGTGAGTTTGGCCCTCCAAGACCACCAAGGGGGTGGTTTCTGGTTACTTTGTGCCTATTGGTTGCTGTTACAGAGCAACTTGGTTGTAGTTGGGAGTTTGACAAACACTGTATTGAGGACAGTCAATTCAGGAAGAGGTCTGAGCAGTCTAAAGCATGCTGCACTCGGAACTAGAATATCTCTTTGGTTGAGAATATTACTGGTTACTGGTCGTGAATATCACCAGTGAGTAACATATGCAACGAGAGTAACATGCCACTGAGAAATTAGAAAAATATACATTGGACAAGAGACTAACATTGCACCAACATGAATGGAGTAGGTACAACAGCCATGTAGACACTTTGGAAACATTTAAAGAGACCTTAGAGCGCGACCATAACTCTGCACATCAGTAAGAAGAGACTGGTGTTGCCGCATTGCACCAAAGACAGAGTAGTGACTGACTGTGTCTCTGTAATGTGACAGGCCTTACCCTGCTCATCCCCTACCTGCTCACCAACAAGAAGAAGTGGAAGGACTGCAAGATCCGCGTCTTCATAGGAGGCAAGATCAACAGGATCGACCACGACCGCAGAGCGTGAGTGACATTCTATTCACTACAGATCTATATTGCTTTCTATTCGCTGTAGATCTATACTGCCAATGGGAATGTATTGAAAGTATACTACATGACCAAAAGTATGTGGACACCTGCTCATCGAACATCTCATTCCAAAATTATGAGCATTATTATAGCTGGTCCCCGCTTTGCTGCTAGAACAGCCTCCACTCTTCTGGGAAGGCTTTACACTAGATGCTGGAACATTGCTGCAGGGACTTGATTCCATTCAGCCACGATCATTACTCAGGTCGAGCACTGATGTTGGGCGATTAGGCCTAGCTCTCAGTCGGCTTTCCAATTCATCCCAAAGGTGTTCAATGGGGTTGAGGTCAGAGCTTTGTGCTGGCCAGTCAAGTTATTCCACACCGACCTTGACAAACCATTTCTGTATGGACCTCACTTTGTACACGGGGGCATTGTCATGCTGAAACAGGAAAGGGCCTTCCGCAAACTGTTGCCACAAAGTTGAAAGCACAGAATCGTCTAGAATGTCATTGTATGCTGTAGCGTAGTGTGTGTGTGTGTGTGTGTGTGTGTGTGCGTGCGCGCGAATACATTTAAACACCGTTTTTCACAATTCCGGACATTTAATCCTTGTAAAAATTCCCTGTTTTAAGTCAGTTAGGATCACCACTTTATTTTAAGAATATGAATTGTCAGAATAATAGTAGAGCGAATGATTTATTTAAGCTTTTATTACTTTCATCACATTCCCAGTGGGTCAGAAGTTTTACATACACTCAATTAGTATTTGGTATTGCCTTTAAATTGTTTAACTTGGGTTAAATGTTTCAGGTAGCCATCCACAAGCTTCCAACAATTTTGGCCCATTCCTCCTGACAGAGCTGGTATAACTGAGTCAGTTAGTCGCACAAGCGAGCAAGGAGTTCTGCCCACAAATTGAGGTCAGGGCTTTGTGATGGCCACTCCAATACCTTGACTTTGTTGTCCTTAAGCCATTTTGCCACGACTTTGCAATATGTATGTGTACTGGAATTTACATACACTTTACATACAACCCATCTGAACAAGAGGAATATATGTAAGAATGCTTTTCATCGACTACAGCTCAGCATTTAACACCATAGTACCCTCCAAACTCGTCATTGTGTGCAACTGGGTCCTGGACTTTCAATTTCTCAATTGGATATAAGAGCAACTTCAGCTTACCAACATTATGACCAGAAGCGGATCCTGGACTTTCTGATGCGACGCCCCCAGGTGGTGAGGGTATGTAACAACATCTCCACCCCGCTGATCCTCAACACTGGGGCCCCACAAGGGTGCGTTCTCAGCCCTCTCCTGTACTCCCTGTTCACCCATGACTGTGTGGCCGTGCACGCCTCCAACTCATTCATCAAGTTTGCAGACGACACTACAGTGGTAGGCTTGATTACCAACAACGACGAGACGCCTACAGGGAGGAGGTGAGGGCCCTCGGAGTGTGGGGTCAGGAAAATAACCTCACACTCAACGTCAACAAAACTAAGGAGATGATTGTGGACTTCAGGAAACAGCAGAGGGAGCACCCTCTTATCCACATCGACGGGACAGTAGTGGAGAAGGTGGAAAGTTTTAAGTTCCTCGGCGTACACATCATGGACAAACCGAAATGGACCACCCACACAGACAGTGTGGTGACGATTGTTTACAGACAGATTATTTCACTTATAATTCACTGTATCACAGTTCTAGTGGGTCAGAAGTTTAAATACACTAAGTTGACTGTTCCTTTAAACAGCTTGAAAAATTCCAGAAAATTGTATCATGGCTTTAGAAGCTTCTGATAGGCTAATTGACATCATTTGAGTCAATTTGAGGTATACCTGTGGCTGTATTTCAAGGCCTAACTTCAAACACAGTGCCTCTTTGCTTGACATCATAGGAAAATCAGCCAAGACCTCAGAAAAGTAATTGTAGACCTCCACAAGTGTGGTTCATCCTTGGGAGCAATTTTCAAAACGCCTGAAGGTACCACGTTCATCTGTACAAACAATAGTACGCAAGTATAAACACCATGGGACCACGCAGCTGTCATACCGCTCAGGAAGGAGACGCGTTCTGTGTCCTAGAGATGAACGTACTTCTGTGCGAAAAGTGCAAATCAATCCCAGAACAACAGCAAAGGACCTTGTGAAGATGCTGGAGGAAACAGGTACAAAAGTATCTATATCCACAGTATAATGAGTCCTATATTGACATAACATGAAAGGCCGCTCAGCAAGAAAGAAGCCACTGCTCCAAAACTGCCATAAAAATGCCAGACTACAGTTTGCAACTGCAGATGTGGACAAAGATCGTACTTTTTGTCCTCTGGTCTGATGAAACAAAAATAGAACTGCTTGGCCATAATGACCATCGTTATGAACTGAAAAAGCCTGTGCGAGCAAGGAGGCCGACAAACCTTACTCCGTTACACCAGCTCTGTCAGGAGGAATGGGCCAAAATTCACCCAACTTATTGTGGGAAGCTTGTGGAAGGCATCCCAAAATGTTTGACCCAAGTTAAACAATTTAAATGCAATGTTACCAAATGCTAATTGAGTGTATGTAAACTTCTGACCCACTGGGAATGTGATGAAATAACAGCTGAAATAAATAATTATCTCTACTATTATTCTGACATTTCACATTCTTAAAATAAAGTATTGATTCAACTGACCTAAGACAGGGAATTTTTACTAGGATTAAATGTCAGGAATTGTGAAAACTTTAAATGTATTTGGCTAAGGTATGTTTGTAAACTTCCGACTTCAACTGTATATATATGTGTGTGTGTGTGTGTGTGTGTGTGTGTGTATATGTATGTATCTATAATATACACATATATGTACTGTTCAAAAGTTTGGGGTCACTTAGAAATGTCCACGCACACATTTATAAGCAACCATCACTCCAGTGTTCCAATAGCTAATCCAAGTTTATAATTTTAAAAGACTAATTGCACCTTTGCCTTGAAGGCCAGCATCCCGGAGTCGCCTCTTCACTGTTGACATTGAGACTGGTGTTTTGCGGGTACTATTTAATGAAGTTGCCAGTTGAGGACTTGTGGAGGCGTCTGTTTCTCAAACTAGACACTAATGTACTTGTCCTCTTGCTCAGTTGTGCACCGGGGCCTCCCACTCCTCTTTCTATTCTGGTTAGTGCCAGTTTGCAATGTTCTGTGAAGGGAGTAGTACACAGCGTTGTACGAGACCTTCAGTTTCTTGGCAATTTCTTGCATGAAATAGCCTTCATTTCTCAGAACAAGAACAGACTGACAAGTTTCAGAAGAAAGTTATTTGTTTCTGGCCATTTTGAGCCTGTAATTCAACCCACAAATGCTGATGCTCCAGATACTCAACTAGTCTAAAGGCCAGTTGTATTGCTTCTTTATCACGGAGCGACACCGATCCATCACGACTGGTCTGCCGATGTAATTCCGTCCGTTGTGCCCTCAACCGACCTTTGCCGGACGTCGGTGAAGACGCTTCTGCTAGCCCCGGCCTGCTATCTTTATGTACGCCGTGTCTCTCGCTTGCTAGCGTAGTAACGACTACCTAATGGCTTCCCTGTTTCATCTATTGCTGTTCACTGAACCCTATGATCATCTGGCTACATAGCTGATGCCAGCTGGACTTTTCATTAATCACGGTACTCCATTTTGTTGATCTCTCGGTCCCAGCCTTGAACTCAGGCCCTGTGTGTTAGTTAACTGACCCCCTCCGCCCATTCATCACCATTTTACCTGTTGTTGTTGTCTTAGCTGATTAGCTGTTGTTGTCTTACCCGTTGTTGTCTTAGCTAGCTCTCCCAATCAACACCTGTGATTGCTTTATGCCTCGCTTTATGTCTCTCTCTAATGTCAATATGCCTTGTATACTGTTGTTTAGGGTATTAATCATTGTTTATTTTTGTTGCGGAGCACCTAGCCCCACTCAACATGCCTCAGATACCTATTTTGTCCAACCTCCCACACATGGGGTGACCTCACCTAGCATAACTAGTGCCTCTAGAGATGCAACCTCTCATCACTCAATGCCTGGGTTTACCGCCACTGTACCCGCACCCTACCCTGTACATTATGTACATTATGCCCTAAATCTACTGCAGAGATGGCCTGCAAATTTCTGTCATACTTTCCAGGTCTATGCCCAAACAGTTCGAGCTTCTAATTTTAAAAATGAATCTCTCCAGAAATAAGTCTCTCACTGTTGCCGCCTGTTATAGACCCCCCCCCCCCCCCCCCCCCCACCACCACCACCTCAGCTCCCAGCTGTGCCCTGGACACCATGTGTGAATTGATTGCCCCCCATCTATCTTCAGAGTTTGTTCTGCTAGGTGACCTAAACTGGGATAAGCTTAACACCCCGGCCGTCCTACAATCTAAGCTAAATGCCCTCAATCTCACACAAATTATCAAGGAACCAACCCGGTACACCCATAAATCTGTAAACATGGGCACCCTCATAGATAATATCCTGACCAACTTGCCCTCCAAATACACCTCTGCTGTTTTCAATCAGGATCTCAGCAATAACTGCCTCATTGCCTTCATCCGTAATGCGTCCGTGGTCAAACGACCACCCCTCATCACTGTCAAACCTGGCCTGGGTATCCTGGAAGGATATTGACCTCATCCCGTCAGTAGAGGATGCCTGGTTGTTCTTTAAAAGTAATTTACTCACCATCTTAAATAAGCATGCCCCTTTCAAAAAAAATTGAACTAAGAACAGATATAGCTCTTAGTTCACTCCAGACCTGACTGCCCTCGACCAGCACAAAAACATCATGTGGTGTTCTGCACTAGCATCGAATAGTCCCCGCGATATGCAACTTTTCAGGGAAGTTAGGAAAGCAAAGGCTAGCTTTTTCAAACAGAAATTTGCATCCTGCAGCTCTAACTCCAAAAAGTTCTGGGACACTGTAAAGTCCATGCAGAATAAGAGCACCACCTCCCAGCTGCCCATTACACTGAGGCTAGGAAACACTGTCACCACCGATAAATCCACAATAATCGAGAATTTCAACAAGCATTTCTCTACGGTTGGCCATGCTTTCCTCCTGGCTACCCCAACCCCGGCCAGCTACTTGCCCAAGCCTCCCCAGCTTCTCCTTCACCCAAATCCAGATAGCAGATGTCCTGAAAGAGCTGCAAAACCTAGACCCGTACAAATCAGCTTGGCTAGACAATCTGGACTCGCTCTTTCTAAATTTATCCACCGCCATTTTTGCAACTCCTATTACTAGTCTGTTCAACCTCTCTTTCGTATCGTCCGAGATTCCTAAAGATTGGAAAGCTACCATGGTCATCCCCCTCTTCAACGGGGGTGACACTCTAGGTCCGGACCTTGCAGTCTCTATAGGGGTACCACAGGGTTCAATTCTCGGGTCGACCCTTTTCTCCATATATCAATGATGTTGCTCTTTCTGTGGGTTATTCCTTGATCCAAACTTATTTTCCACCATATTTTGCAAATAAATTCATTAAAAGTCCTACAATGGGATTTTCTGGATTTTTTTTCATAATTTTGTCTGTCATAGTTGAGGTGTACCTATAATGAAAATTACAGGCCTCTCTCATCTTTTTTGTTTTTAAGTGGGAGAACTTGCACAATTGGTGGGTGACTAAATACTTTTTTGCCCCACTGTATATCTCATTGGTCAACCCCAAAGCCAACACCCCCTTTGGCCGCCTTTCCTTCCAGTTCTCTGCTGCCAATGACTGGAACGAATTGCAAAAAACGCTGAAGCTGGAGACTTATATCTCCCTCACTAAGTTAAACATCAGCTATCTGAGCAGCTAACCTATCGCTGCACCTGTACATAGCCCATCTGTAAATAGCTTGGCCAGGTCGCAGTTGTAAATGAGAACTTCTTCTCAACTGGCCAACCTGGTTAAATAAAGATGAAATAAAAAAAATCAGAACAACAGTTTTCAGCTGTGCTAACATAATTGCAAAATGGGTTTTGTAATGATCAAGTAGCCTTTTAAAATTATAAACTTGGATTAGCTAACACAACGTGCCATTGGAACCCAGGAGTGATGGTTGCTGATAATGGTCCTCTGTACACCTATGTAGATATACCATTAAAATAACTGCCCTTTCCAGCCACAACAGTCATTTACAACATTAACAATGTCTACAGTGTATTTCTGATCAATTTGATGTTATTTTAATGGACAAAAACATTACTAAGTGACCCTAAACTTTTGAATGATAATGTCTATATATAGTGTACATTGTAATACTGTATGTGTTTTTCTCTTCTTCCATTTTTTACATTCCATATTGAGTAAAACATTTTTATATTATCTTACATCCTAGATTTAGGTCTGTCTGGCAAATTCCCTCAAACCCCTAATTCCTCCAATGCTAAATAAGATCAGTGTGTTACAGGTTCAAAGGATGAGCTCTGCTCTTAGCTGCCCGTCAGAGCCCATGCTACATTGCCTTCTAAAAATACAGCTTAGTCACTGACTGGCACAGTCAGGATTAAACCCACGTTGTTCCACCACCACATTAAATCTGCATGATTGTCTATATAACAATTTGTTGTATTTGCTTCACAGAAGCAGGTTAGGGTCTCTGTTGTTCTTTCTCCCACTCATCTGTCTGTCTTCTTTCTCTTTTCTCTCTGTGTTATTGTGGCGGCAGTGTTATTGTCCAACACAAATGTCCTGACCCTCACTCTCATTGTCCTACACAGCTGCCTCCTGCCTCCTTTTGTTGGCTAGAATTAGCACTGGCAACCCAGGCCTTCCATTTTAGTGTGTGTGTGTGTGTGTGTGTGTGTGTGTGTGTGTGTGTGTGTGTGTGTGTCATGCCATATGTTTGTGCATTCATTACTTGTAAAACCAGGAACAGACATTTCCTTGCTAATTTAAAATATAGTTTCAGTATTGGCTAACTATATTTTTGTACTTAATTTGTTCAATACATGGATCTCATTATAATATCCCATCCAAACTCTGCATGGAATTGAGGATTCAAGTATCCCTTTGATATGAAAGTCATTGTATATAAAAGTCGCTGTACTTACTCGGACATGACATGTTTGGAGTTGCTGAAGATGTTTTGAGGAGAAGTTATCCCCGTCTTTTGATGGGGAAAAAAAACCTAGGGAAATGAGTGTCATAAAGAGAAAGCCTCTTAACAGCCACCACAGCTTTTTTTCTCTTTAATATCTGGAACATATTGATTTCAGCTCGCACCTGTTCGCTGTGCTACTTCAAACAGCAGCAATCCTTTCAAATGGCTTCTTGATGCCCTCAGTGGCTTGTGCGGTCTCTCCAAAGCTCTTGGATGTAAGTGGCATGAAAACTGCTTTAGTGTTATGTGTTTGTTGTTACATTTCCTCCTCAGGATGGCCACCCTGCTCAGCAAGTTCAGGATAGACTTCTCCGACATCAACGTACTAGGAGACATCAACACCAAGCCCAAGAAAGAGAAGTATGTTGTTTTTCTCTCAAGATTGATTCTCCCTTATATGACAGTTCTGAGGTTGTCGGGCGGGTTGGGGTTCTAAATTGAAATGTCAAGGCAAAAAGCCAAGGCCTCCCGAGTGGCGCAGTGGTCTAAGGCATCGCAGTGCTTGAGGCATCACTACAGACCCGGGTTCTATCCCAGCCTGTCTCACAACCGGTTGTGACCGGGAGTCCCATAGGGTGGTGCACAATTGGCCCAGGGTCGTCCGGGTTAGGGAATTGAACACTTATGGGAGATTCTGGAGCGGTGCCTGAGACTGTGTTTTCCACCAACATTAACAAAATACCAAATGTTGTATTTATTAGGATACCCATTCGCTGCTGCAAAAGCATCAGCTGCTCTTCCTGTGGTCCACATGAAACATGACATAGTACAGAACAGTATTAGTCAAGGACTGAAATACATAAGTTTTAAACATCACACATAGCCTACATATTACTACATACACACAATATCTAAGTCTAATACATAGCACAGTGCAAATTACAATACCACATATATCAAATGGCTCTCTCTTAATGGCTCTCCCTTTGTGCAGTAAGGTGTTATTTTTTGGACCTGGGAACTGAAGAGGCTACTGGATTGCATGTCTTGTACCGATGAGTGTCTGAACTGTGTGCTAACTGCTTGAACAGACAGTTCGGTACCTTCAAAACATCAGTACCTTGCACAAAGAACAATAGTTATGCAGTCAATCTTCCCTCAACTTTGATCCAGGAGAGACTGACACTTTCCCTCCATGTACATCTAAGTGTGATATGTGCTGCTCTGTTCTGGACCAACGGCAATTTACCTAGGTCCTTTTTTGCCGCACATGACCACACAGCTGGGCAGTAGTCCAGGTGTGACAACTAGGGCCTGTAGGATCTGTCTGGGCGACTGAGATGTCAAGACGACAGAACAACGCCTTATCATGGACAGACCTCTTCCCATTTTAGCAACCAATGAGTCTATATGTTTTAACCATGACAGCTATCGAGAGTTACACCCAGCAGTTTACTCTCCTCAAATTTCCCAATAGCCACATTATTCAATATTAGATCTTAAACTGTGAGGCAGATGAACCTGTAGCCATATTATTTCCACATCATCTGACATGAGATTATCTCTCAGCCTAAAAGGAACATGCCTCTGGACATACAGTGCCTTGTAAGAGTATTTATCCCCCTTTGCATTTTTCATATTTGTTGCATTACAACCTGTAATTGAGATTTTTATTTGGATTTCATGTAATGGACATATACAAAATAATCAAAATTGGTGAAGTGAAATGAAAAAAGGCTTGATTCAAAAAATTCTAAAAAATAAAAAACGGAAAAGTGGTGCGTGCATACAGTGGGGCATTTAGTCAGCCACCAATTGTGCAAGTTCTCCCACTTAAAAAGATGAGAGAGGCCTGTAATTTTCATCATAGGTACACTTCAACTATGACAGACAAAATGAGAAAAAAAATCCTGAAAATCACATTGTAGGATTTTTAATGAATTTATTTGCAAATTACGGTGGAAAATAAGTATTTGGTCACCTACAAACAAGCAAGCTTTCTGGCTCTCACAGACCTGTAACTTCTTCTTTAACTTCTTCTTTAAGAGGCTCCTCTGTCCTCCACTCGTTACCTGTATTAATGGCACCTGTTTGAACTTGTTATCAGTATAAAAGACACCTGTCCACAACCTCAAACAGTCACACTCCAAACTCCACTATGGCCAAGACCAAAGAGCTGTCAAAGGACACCAGAAACAAAATTGTAGACCTGCACCAGGCTGGGAAGACTGAATCTGCAATAGGTAAGCAGTGTGGTTTGAAGAAATCAACTGTGGGAGCAATTATTAGGAAATGGAAGACATACAAGACCACTGATAATTTCCCTCGGTCTGGGGCTCCACGCAAGATCTCACCCCGTGAGGTCAAAATGATCACAAGAACGGTGAGCAAAAATCCCAGAACCACACGGGGGGACCTAGTGAATGACCTGCAGAGAGTTGGGACCAAAGTAACAAAGCCTACCATCAGCAAGGGCATTGAAGATGAAACGTGGTTGGGTCTTTCAGCATGACAATGATCCCAAAGACACCACCCGGGCAACGAAGGAGTGACTTCGTAAGAAGCATTTCAAGGTCCTGGAGTGGCCTAGCCAGTCTCCAGATCTCAACCCCATAGAAAATCTTTGGAGGGAGTTGAAAGTCCGTGTTGCCCAGCAACAGCCCCAAAACATCACTGCTCTAAAGGATATCTGCATGGAGGAATGGGCCAAAATACCAGCAACAGTGTGTGAAAACCTTGTGAAGACTTACAGAAAACGTTTGACCTCTGTCATTGCCAACAAAGGGTATATAACAAAGTATTGAGATAAACTTGTTATTGACCAAATAGTTATTTTCCACCATATTTTGCAAATTAATTCATTAAAAATCCTACAATGTGATTTTCTGGATTTTTTTTCCTAATTTCGTCTGTCATAGTTGAAGTGTACCTATGATGAAAATTACAGGCCTCTCATCTTTTTAAGTGGGAGAACTTGCACAATTGGTGGCTGACTAAATACTTTTTTGCCCCACTGTATATATTCACCCCCTTTGCTATGAACCCCTAAATAAGATCTGGTGCAACCAATTACATCCTGAAGTCAGATAATTAGTAAAATAAAGTCCACCTGTGTGCAATCTAAGTGTCACATGATCTGTCACGTTTTTAGTATACAGTGGGCTCCAAAATTACTGGCACCCCTGACTGGCAATGCACAAACAATACTTAAACAAATATAAACAATATAATTATAGAGACAAACTCAAAATACCAACGTGAAAAATACTGTACTTTATTAATGTTTCAATGGAACCCACAAAATCATACAATTATTTAATACAAAAGACATTTAACCAAAATCAAGGTTTCATGATTATTGGCACTCCTCATTTAGTACTTAGTGCCACCACCTCTGGTAAGGATAACAGCATGGTCTTTTCCTGTAATGTTTGACAAGGTTAAGGAACACATTTGGAGGGATTTTGGACCATTCCTCTATGCAGATCCTTTCAAGATCCTTCCCATTCTTGGGTTTGCTCTTATCAACTGCCCTCTTCAACTCAACCCATAGGTTTTCGATTGGATTGAGGTCCGGCGACTGAGATGGCCATGGCAGAACATAGATTTTTTTGTCACAGCACCATTTCTGTGTGGATCTTGAGGTATGTTTTGGGTCATTGTCTTGTTGGAAAGTCCACATACGGCCAAGTCCCAGCCTTCTGGCAGAGGCAACCAGATTTGTCATGCCAAAATTGCCTGGTACTTGGTGGAATTCATTATTCCATCAATCTTAACCAGTGCCTCTGGACTTCTGGAATTAAAACAGCCCCAAAACATCACTGACCCACCACCATATTTCACAGTGAGTATGAGGTGCCTCTCCTTGTATGCATCTCTGTTTGGACGCCAAACATGCCAATGCTGTATCTGACCAAAACGTTCAATTTTGGTCTGATCTGACCAGAGCACCTTCTTCCAATCATAATTTAAATGACGTTTGGGAAACTCCAAGCGCTTGTGTCTGTGTCTTGGGGTCATTAAGGGCTTTCTTCTGGCAACCCTTCCAAAGTATTGTTTGTGCATTGCCAGTAATTTTGGAGCCCACTGTAACAGCTTCACCTGTTCTGAAAGGCCCCAGAGTCTGCAACACCACTAAGCAAGGGGTACCACCAAGCAAGCGACACCATGAGGACCAAGGAGCTCTCCAAACAGGTCAGGGACAAAGTTATGGAGAAGTACAGATCAGTGTTGGGTTATAAAATAATATCCAAAACATTGAACATCCCACAGAGCACCATTAAAACCATTATTAAAAAATTGAAAGAATATGGCTCCACAACAAACCTGCCATGAGAGAGCCGCCCATCAAAATTCACAGACCAGGCATGGAGGGCATTAATCAGAGAGACAACAAAGAGACCAAAGATAACCCTGAAGGAGCTGCAAAGCTCCACAGCGGAGATTGGAGTATCTGTCCATATGACCACTCTTAAGCCGTACACTCCACAGAGCTGGGCTTTATGGAAGAGTGACCAGAAAAAAGCCATTGCTTAAAGAAAAAAATAAGGAAACACGTTTGGTGTTCGCCAAAAGGCATGTGGGAGACACCCCAAACATATGGAAGAAGGTACTGTACTAAATTTTAGCTTTTTGGCCATCAAGGAACCGCTACGTCTGGCGCGAACCCATCACCTCACATCACTCCAGAACACCATCCCATGAAGCATGGTGGGAGCATCATGCTGTGGGGATGTTTTTCATCGGCAAGGACTTGGGGAAACTGGTCAGAATTGAAGGAATTATGGATGGCTCTAAATACAGTGAAATTCTTGAGGGAAACTGGTTTGTCTTTGAGACTGGGACGGAGGTTCACATTGACAATGACCCTAAGCATACTGCTTAAGCAACACTCAAGTAGTTTGAGGGGAAACATTTAAATGTCTTGGAATGGCCTAGTCAAAGCCCAGACCTCAATCCAATTGAGAATCTGTGGTATGATTTAAAGATTGCTGTACACCAGCGGAACACATCCAACTTGAAGGAGCTGGTGCAGTTTTGCCTTGAAGAATGGGAAAAAGCCCAGTGGCTAGATGTGCTAAGCTTATAGAGACATACCCCAAGAGACTTGCAGCTGTAATTGCTGCAGAAGGTGGCTCTACAAAATATTGACTTTTGGGGGGTGAATAGTTATGCACGCTCAAGTTCTGTTTTATTGTCTTATTTCTTGTTTGTTTCGCAATAAATAATATTTTGCATCTTCAAAGTGGTAGGGATGTTGTGTAATTCAAATGATACTAGAAATATATTTTAATTCCAGGTTGTTAGGCAACAAAATAGGAAAAATGCCAAGGGGGTGAATACTTTCGCAAGCCACCGTACATGGCAATACCTCCTCCGTTTACGTGAATTACAAAAGTATTCAGACCCCTTCACTTTTTCAAAATGTTACGTTACAGCCTTTCTCTAAAAGTGATTAAACGTTGTTTTATCAATCTACATATGATACTCCATAATAACAAAAAAAAAATAAGTTTATTTAAATTTAGCAACCATTGAGTCTTTTTATTTAAGTGTTGAAAATAAAACATTTAAATATCACATTTACATAAGTATTCAGACCCTTTACTCAGTACTTTGTTGAAGCACCTTTGGCAGCAGTTTCAGCCTTGAGTCTACTTGGGTATGTGTTAAGGGAATTTTTATCAATAATGACTAATTATGTATACATTTCAATCAGGACTGACTAATCAGAATACTATTATATGACTGTATATGTATGAATTTTCTTTATAATCCTAGTACTGAATATAATCTGTGTAAATATAATCAATAATTATAACAATGACTGTCTGTTCCTTGGTAGAAATGAATGAACTTATAGCCAGACTGGTTAGAATGCTTATCTACACAGGCAGACCTTGGCTCTATCCATAAATTATCTTAATAGGGAGAGACGATATGAGAACCATACAGCCTGTACTGGAGCGGAGATGACACGGGCTAGTACTAAAACTAATGACGTCATTTTCAGTTTATAACCTGTGGTAAAATGTATCATGGGCAGTACTCTCGTGAATAAACGCTGCTGGTTGACTTTAAGACTGGTCTATGTGCATTTTATACAAATAAGAGTCATACAGATTCTTATGAATTGACAGAGTGAGTCATTTTAATTGGGTATTAAAACATAGAGGAATATAATTCCTGTAACAGTATGACGCTACAAGCTTGGCACACCTGTATTTGGAGTTTCTCCCATTCTTCTCTGCAGATCCTCTCAAGCTCTGTCAAGTTGGATGTGGAGCGTCGCTTCATCATTATGGGGTGTGTTTGAGGGAAAACATTTATTTAATCCATTTTACAATAAGTCTAATGTAACAATGTGGAAAAAGTGAAGGGGTCTGAATATTTTCCGAATGCACTGTATATTCTATAACCATGTATAGCTACTATTGCATCAAATGAATTATCTAAGTGTGTTTCAGAGATGGCCAGAATTAATGTTTTCTGATAATACATTTCATGAACCTTGTTTCTCAGGCTACATACTAAACTCAGCAAAAAAATAAACATCCTCTCACTGTCAACTGTGTTTATTTTCAGCAAACTTATCATGTCTAAATATTTGTAAGAACATAAGACTCAACAACTGCGACATAAACTGAACAAGTTCCACAGACATGTGACTAACAGAAATGGAATAATGTGTCCCTGAACAAAGGGGGGGTCAAAATCAAAGTAACCATCAGTATCTGATGTGGCCACCAGCTGCATTAAATAATGCAGTGCATCTCCTCCTCATGGACTGCACCAGATGTGCCAGCTCTTGCTGTTACATGTTACCCCACTCTTCCACCAAGGCACCTGCAAGTTCCCGGACATTTCTAGGGGGAATGGCCCTAGCCCTCACCCTCCGATCCAACAGGTTCCAGACGTGCAAATGGGATTGAGATCTGGGCTCTTCGCTGGCCATGGCAGAACACTGACATTCCTGTCTTGCAGGAAATCACGCACAGAACGAGCAGTATGGGTGGAGCCATTGTCATGCTGGAGGGTCATGTCAGGATGAGTCTGCAGGAAGGGTGCCACATGAGGGAGGGGGATGTCTTCCATATAATGCACAGTGTTGAGATTGCCTGCAATGACAAGCTCATTCCGGTGATGCTGCGACACACCGCCCCAGACCATGAAGGACCCCCCACCTCCAAATCGATCCCGCTCCAGAGCACAGGCCTCAGTGTAACACTCATTCCTTCGACGATAAACTCGAAGCCGACCATCACCCCTGGTGAGACAAAACCACGACTTGTCAGTGAAGATAACTCAGCATATATATATATATATATATATATATATATATATATATATATATATATATATAGTATTTACAAATTCACCACATTTATGATTTTATATGGGAATCAAACATCTTTCATGAATGTTCACCATATGCTGATGTGCTCAGCACTGTCAACCGACCCCATTATGTCATCACTGTCTGTAAGCTGTTAGTGTCTTAACGGCCGTTCCACAGGTGCATGTTCATTCATTGTTTATGGTTCATTGAACAAGCATGGGAAACCCTTTACAATATTTAAACCCTTTACAATGAAGATCTGTGAAGTTATTTGGATTTATCTTTGAAAGACAGGATCCTGAAAAATTGTGTGTTATATGTTAATATATTTTTAATCATTTTCTGGTTTGTTTTTAGTGCTATTCTGAAAGGCTGATTTTGAGTTAGACATGTCAGTGACATTTACATTTGGATCAATGGTGGTGAGTGGGCTGCCCACAGTTGGCTTCTTCAATGCAAACAGTGGAATTAAATGATATGCATATGATTATTGCAGACAATACCCTCGGAGGTAACACTTAAAGGAACATAGATTAGATTACATTTACTGCACTTCCGTTTCTCTGGAATATAATATGATTTCCATGTCCTCTGTTGCTTATTATGACAGGGAGGACTGGAGCACTATCAAACCTAGACCATCAGTCTCTTAAGCAGTTTGCTATGTTGGAGATAATCCTGGAACCCCTGCGGTCAGGGTGAATGACTTTTAAAGAGTGTTGGTTGCTCCCACAGCAAGATACATTTGTCAAAAAAGAAGACATTCCTGTCTTTACAGAGTTTCTTCGGGAACTCATTTAGGGCAGCGAGGCAGCTGTAACGTTTCGAACCCCTTCTATAGCACGTCAGGGGGCCAGAGATGACTGCTCTCTTTCCTGTGCAAAGAAGGGTGTTCAAGGGAATGTTGTAGCCCTTCTTCAGTTCCTCAGATTGCCAAAAGCGAATGTCGTTAAATCCAACGTGAGTGACAATAGTGATAATATTAGATTAGTTGGATAGAACTGTGGGCAGGAGGGCGTCCTTCACATTGCCAGTGTCTCCCACTGGCTGCGGAGTTAAGCTTGTCGTCTGTCCAGTGGTTTGGAGCAGGTCAGTACTGCCAGACTCATCGAACCCCTTGGCTGTATGAGGCATTCAGAACTGACATTCTGTGTGCCTGGGCTGCATCCAAGTACTTAGAAAGCACATCTTGTTTTTCCACAGTTGAGGTAGCAGCCGGAGAATCTCTTCACTAAGCTGTTTGATGATGATACATTTGGAACAGACAAAGAAATCATGTTCATTTGAGTTCCACCTTTTCCTCTTATCAGACCGAGTGTAGACCTCTCTGATGACGGCTGTTGCGTGATGACCTATGCCCTCACATAGCATTGGGTTGAACTTTGACACCTTCAATAATCATGACAGTGTTGGCTCTTGGGGGGGTGTGACTCAATATTAGGAAGGTGTTCCTAATGTTTGGTACACTCAGTGTATATACTCAAATATACTGGCCTGTTATATATACTGTGCGTGTGTACTAAAGTTTCTAACTAACCATTTACTAACCTTTGATCCCCTATGGTTGTGCAGTGTTACTGCTTTTGAAGAGATGATCGAGCCATACCGGCTGAAGGAGGACGACATGGAGCAGGATACGGCGGAGGCACAGAAGGCCAGCGAGCCCTGGAGGATAACCGACAACGAGCTGGAGCTCTACAGGGCCAAGGTAAATCTAACCACTCTAGCCATCACCATATTACTTACTCCTATCCAGTTATTTCAGATCTGTGAACATGGAAGTGGTAGGGGCTAGCTGTAGGATGCTAGGAGCCAAATAGAATCAAGCCTATAAAACATTTTGAATTGGGGTCCTCCAGAGTCGGGTATTGTGCCCAATGTCTTTGAGATATATGGGGATGAAATTGCTCCCATATCTGCCTATCCTACAGCAAAGTGTGGCTGCTGCTTTAGATGGTAATCTCGTAACGCGTATCCATTTTAACCTGTGTTTTTGTTTTGGTTCTTCTCAGACTAATCGTCAGATCAGACTGAACGAACTGCTGAAGGAGCACTCAAGCACAGCTAACCTCATTGTCATGCAAGTAGATTTAAGAGCATTTCTTTTTTGTGTGGTGTGTGTGGCACAGAAGTATTGAGGCCTCATGTTTGGGGCCGGCAGGTAGCCTAGCGGGTTAAGAGCTTTGGGCCGGTAAACGAAAGGTCACTGGTTTGAATCCCGAGCCGAATAGGTGAAAAATCTGTCAATGTGCCCTTGAGCAAGGCACTTAACCCACATTGCTCCTGTAAGTTGCTCTGGATAAGAGCATCTGCTAAATTACTAAAATGTAAATTGTAATAACAGCCACTTAGTGAATCAGCTGGGTGCCCAGTAAACTGAGACGCCAGCCATCCTCACACTCCCTCGCTCTCCTCTGTCACCCTCCTCGTCTCCTTTAGGTCTTCTCTCCATTTCCCTGCCACTTCTTTTATCTTTTTTCTCTGTTGCTCTACCTTTTCTTTCTCAATCCACTCTTCATCTTCTTTTCTCTCTGCTATATTTACCTCTTCCAATTCTCCCCCTCTACATTTTCCTCCCATCGTCCTGCTTCTCATTTATTCTCCCTCTGCTTCCTTACTCATCCTTCCCTCTCTATGCATGGGCGCACCCTCACAATACTCCACTCGCACTCATTCAGTAGCGCTGTGGGTTAATTGCCCTAGTGTTGTCTCTTTCCACCACTGGCTTGGCTCTGCTTCGGTCCCTGCTGTCCTATCCTATTCACAACACCACAGCACTACTGCTCTCCTTACCTCCACCACTGATACTGAATGGGGCCAGTGGCCAGAGAGCAATAGAAAAACCCATTGTCCTCAGTGTCACTGGTCCTCCATTTTGTGTCTCATTAATGGATGTGTAGAATAGGGTGTTTCAATGCTCTGTTAGTCATACTGCACTTTATTGAAGTATACGTGTGGTATTGAGTTTATTGTGCTGTTGATATACGGGGCGCGAGGGTGAGATTTGAAAGGATCCAAATGGATAGGGCTATTTCTGTCACTCATCACATCACACTCTCTCTCGATCTACAGGAGCATGCCCTTGGCCAGAAAGGGAGCAGTGTCCAGTGCTCTCTACATGTCCTGGCTGGAGACTCTGTCCAAGGATCTGCCTCCCCTCCTCCTGGTGCGCGGAAACCACCAGAGCGTCCTCACCTTCTACTCATAAACACACACATGCTGCCTTTGGGACCTCCCATCCCTACCCCAGCCCTAACTAAGACACGCACACATATTCTTCAATGAAGGTAGAAATAGTAGCAATTGATGATAATATTAATAATGATAAAGTATATGGTGTTGCTGTGGACATCCAGCCTCTTACACTACATGATCAAAAGTATGTGGACACCTGCTCGTCAAACATCTCATTCCAATATCATGGACATTAAAATAGAGTTGGTCCCCCCTTTGCTGCTATAACAGCCTCCACTCTTCTGGGAAGACTTTACACTAGATGTTGGAACATTCCTGCGGGGACTTGCTTCCATTCAGCCACGAGCATTAGTGAGGTCGAGCACTGATGTTGGGCGATTAGGCCTGGCTCGCAGTCGGCATTCCAATTCATCCCAAATGTGTTCGATGAGGTTGAGGTCAGAGCTCTTTGCAAGCCAGTCAAGTTCTTCCACTCCGATCTCGACAAACCATTTCTGTATGGACCTGGCTTTGTGTACAGGGGCATTGTCATGCTGAAACAGGAAAGGACCTTCCCCAAACTGTTACCACAAAGTTGGAAGCAGAGAATTTCATTTTATGCTATAGCAATAAGATGTCCCTTCACTGGAACTAAGGGGCCTAGCCCAAACCATGAAACAGCCCCAGACCATTATTCCTCCTCCACCAAACTAACAGTTGGCAGGTAGCGTTCTCCTGGTATCAGCCAAACCCAGATTCGTCCGTCGGACTGCCAGATGGTCACTCCAGTTTCCACTGCTCTAGAGTCTGCTCGGCCATGGAAACCAATTTCATAAAGCTCCTGATGAACAGTTATTGTGCTGACGTTGCTTCCAGAGGCAGTTTGGTACTCGATACTGAGTGTTGCAACTGTGGACATACAATTTTTACGCACTTCAGCACTGTGGCCTACCACTTCGCGGCTGAGCCGTTGTTGCTCCTAGACGTTTCCACTTCACAATAACAGAACTTACAGTTGACGGGCAGATCTAGCAGGGCAGACATTTTACGAACTGAATTGTTGGAAAGATGGCATCCTATGACGGTCCCATGTTGAAAGTCACTGAGCTCTTCAGTAAAGCCATTCTATTGCCAATGATTGTCTATGGAGATTGCTTGGCTGTGCTCAATTTTATACACCTGTCAGCAATAGGTGTGGCTGAAATAGCCAAATCCACTCATTTTAAGGGGGTGTCCACATACTTTTGAATATAATGTATGTGAAAGGGCAGTCAGTCAGTGAAGTCCCCACTACTCTTTTGAAACTGGAGACTGAAGAACACGTGGGAGTTATTTCCTGCACCCCTGGCTAACACATTCAACCTAACACGAAAAGAAGTGCACAATTTATATTACAAAGTTGATTTCCTCTCTGGCTTGAAAGGGCCTGTTCATGCTTCGCACTATTTTGTTATTACTATTAATATTGTTATTATTATTCCGATTCTTCTTGATGTCATGTTAAGTTATAGATCATTTCATATTTTTTTCAATGCAGCAATAATCGCCCTCTTATATTTCCTTTTCCTGTGTTGGGAGAGAGGCATGTCAAATGCTTTGCAACACTTTTTATTGCCTTATGTATGTGCCTTCCAGTTGAAATCAATAATTAAACTATTAATCGCTCTACCCAGATTGAACGGTATGAAAAATGTATTTTTATTAGGTTTTAAATGTAATCTTTGTTTTTATTGAGGATTTTTATGGTAGTGGATTGATTGTAGGAGGTTAGCAGAGTCTCCACTTGACGGCATCAAAAGCTTTCTCTGGTGTTTATTTTCCTCCTCTTCCTCCATCCCTAAATTATTTCCTGTTTTTTTTAATGGCCTCTGACTTTATTGTCTATCAGTTTGTTTGCCTTCCTTTAAGCTGTGTAAATGAAACAGTTTATAGTGCAGTACCCTCTACTTAATACTAGATGCAATCTGCTTCAATTCTGAAAGTTGATTGGATGATGTCGAAGAATTGTCTCTTAACAGAAAGCATCCACGGGTCTAGAATTGGTTCTAGGGTTCTTATTTCCACACTGTGTCAGAAAAGACTGCAGTTGGCTAGAATGGGGCTTAGCTTCTGATTAGCTTTGCCATGCTAAAGAGCCAGTTGTCTCACAACAGCTGCTAACACAAACAAGTGTTTCAACCAAAAACAAGTTCTTAGTCCAAGTCTCCTTTGGACTCAAGTAGCTCCCCACATTGAAGTCTGTCACCATATTGGAATCTATCGTCTGAATCCTAACTTCAGATGCTCCAATTTTACTCAAACTTTTTTGCGGAATTCGTGTATCGATGTCCATAGGAGACTTGAAAGTGAGTTACTTATGCATATCTCAAATTAGGACACGGCCCCTCGGGTTCCCCACATTGGAGTGACTCTATGAAGGAACTGGTCTAGCCCTTACAACCGCTAATTAGACTTTGCCTTAATGCTAGAAGTAATGATTGTTGTCATTGTCTTTCTCTTATAAGCCGTACTGGCTGTATGATTGAACTAGTGGGTCAATGCAGATGTAGCTATAGAGGATTATTGCAAAAAGAAGAATGTACTGTCACTCTACTTTATCCAGTATTTTAAAAACAATTCTGTATATGTATGTACCATTTTATTTTGATTGTTTCCATTTCAAGAAAGCCCCCCTTAGTCTGTTACATGGAACAGTCTGGAATTTGTGCTTGCTTTAGGTTCAACCATTGATAGAAAAGTGCTGTTTCGTGTCAGTCTTTTCTCCAGTAGTGGTGGCATTAGCTCATTCTGCCTCAGACAATGGTACCTGGACATACTCTGGTGTAGACTGTTTTTACGTATTCCACTAAACAGTGGACCAGAGTCCTTCATGCCCACATGTCTGACTGTTTGTCTGCTTGCCCTGATGTACATTGGACTAGTAGCCTCAATTCTCCTCTGTTCGTTTATGTTCAATGCAGAAACGACTCCCACTCTGTCTGGTCTGTGAAGATGAGTAGGCACTTTGCTGAGTATCTTTCCGTGGCTGTTCTTTTTGGGTGTTCAAAAGAGGGGAAATTGTTGATAGAAGATATGGATTAGCATGTTTCAAGAGGGCACTGATACATACCTATGTGAGCTACTGTAATAAGGTATTGGGATAAAATTCATGGTTTATTTGAAGGGTCCCTCAGTTCATTTTTGGACCATTTAGGCTGGCCCATAAACCTACTGTCAGCACACTTTGCCATTGTTCCGGGAGAATTAAAGTTGTGGTGCGTACCATGTGGGGCCTTTCTCACAGGGGTGAAATGTCCCAAAGCAAAGGGGCATGTTAACTGTTTCTTTAACTTGTGAATGAGGGTTTTATAATAACTGCCGAAAGCTACTGGATCAAAACAGGGTTATTTGCATTTATAATGTACAGTATTGCCCACGCCTTACCCAACACGCTGTCTATAGGTCATAGCATTTAAGGCCAACCACGTCATTGCCCCTCTCTTCCCTAGTTCTTATCCTTTATGCAATTTCTAAAAAGAAAAATGAATGACTTTTTAGGCAGGAGGTTTGGGTCAGTTGAATGTAAATCTGAAACACTAAACGGAGAGTTACTTTTATTTTTTACTTCTACAGTGCCGAGTTCAATGTTTTTGCTAAAAGCTACATCATTTTAGATTTCAGTCCCACATGGAAATCCAAGTGCAGTGTGCTTTGTATTTCAGGCTCAATCAACTATTCCCACCCACACGACTGCATCTCACCGTTCCGTGTCCTTTATCTAGAGAATGACTACGCGTTGTGAACGAATATATACACATATAGTGTAAATATACTCATGTATAAAATTATTTCTTTGAAATATGTACAAAGCATGTAAAACCTTTTTTTTTAAATGGGTGGGGGATTGTAAAAGCTTTTTAGAACCCAGATGGTACAATCTTACTTACCAAATCTGTTCTGTGTATCGGTGAGTAAACCAGTCAACCCTCAGTTACTATATAAAGCAACAATGTTACAAACAAAACACGGGTTACTCTACATTTATATTTACATATATAAATAACACAATGTGTGGGCGGGGATTTTTGTCATGAGTGTGTTTTTTTTTTCCATCTATGTATAGGTGTGAGGAGAGGAATACCATAACGTCCTCAAAACGTCATTATTTAGCCGAAACCTGACACTACTGTGCTCTGTCCAAGAGACCAAAAGATGTTGCCTGTAACTTGTGGCCTAGCCATGTTGAGACGTCGTCCTCCTTTGTATTTGTATTGATATGCTGTACTGTTAACTGTCACAGATATGCTTTTTTCAAACATTTTAACATACTTTGTACATGTTTATTGCATTAAATCAAATGAAATCAATCATCATTGATGAACTTGGGTATTTTTTTACTTTTGTTTAGGTTCTTTCTTTATCCACCTATAACTAGCATTTTAAACAAGGTAGCACCTTCAGAAGTGCTTGATTTGTACGGTGCCTTCAGAAAATATTCTTGAACTTGTTCCATATTTTGTGTTACAGCCTGAATTTAAAATGTATTTTTCTCCGTCAAAATGACAGTGAAAACATGTTTTTAGAATTTTTTGCAAATCTATTGAAAATGAAATGTAGAAATATATTTTATTTACATAAGTATTCACACCCCTGAGTCAATACTTTTGTAGAAGCACCTTTGGCAGCGATGACAGCTGTGAATATTTCTGGGTAAGTCTCGAACAGCTTTCCACACCTGGATTGTGCAACAATTGCCTTATTCTTTTTCAAATTTATTCAAGCTGTTGATCATTGCTAGACAACCATTTTCAAGTCTTGCCATCGATTTTCAAATAGATTTAAGTAAAAACTGTAACTTGGACATTCAGGAACATTCTGTCTTCTTGGTAAGAAACTCCAGTGTAGATTTGGCCTTGTGTTTTAGGTTATTGTGCTGCTCATCACCCAGTGTTTGGTGGAAATCAGACAAGTTTTCCTCTAGGATTTTGCTCCGTTCAGTTTATTTTTTATCCTGAAAAACTCCCCAGTCCTTAAAGATTACAAGCATACCCATACCATGATACTGCTACCACTATTCTTGAAAATATTGAGAGTACTACTCAGTAATGTGTTGTCTTGGATATGCCCCAAACATAACTTTTTGTCCTGAATACAAAGTGTTAATTGCTTTGCCAAATTGTTTGCAGTTTTACATTAGTGCCTTATTGCAAACAGGATGCATGTTTTGGAATATGTGTATTCTGTACAGGCTCCGTCGATTAGAGTATTGTGGAGTAACTACAATGTTGTTTATCCAACCTCAGTTTTCTCCTATCACAGCCATTAAACTCACCATTGGCCTCATGGTGAAATTCCTGAGTGGTTTCCTTCCTCTTTGGCAACTGAGTTAGGAAGGACGCCTGCAACTTATTTAGGCTTGACTTAAGAAAACTAAGGGGTTGAATACTTGATTCAATAAGTAATTTCAGCTTTACATCTATGAATTTGTAAAAATGCTTTGTAAGTCACAAGTTGCATGGACTCACTGTGTGCAATAATAGTGTTCATTTTTTTTGACTACCTCATCTCCGTACCCCACACATCAGTCGAGCAGTGAATTTCAAAAGCAGATTCAACTAAAAAGACCAGGGAGGTTTTACAATACTCGCACAGAAGGCCACCTGAAGAAGCAGGCATTGAATATCCCTTCGAGCATGGTGAAGTTATTCATTACACTTTGGATGGTGTATCAATACACTCAGTCACTGAACGTATTTAGGCTTGCCATAACAAAACTAAGGGGTTGAATACTGAAGTTATTTCAGCTTGACATTTAGGAATTTGTAAAAATGTATAAAAACATTATTCCACTTTGACATTATGGGGTATTTGTGTAGGCAAAAAACATCGCAATTTAAACTATTTTCAATTCAGGCTGTAACACAAAAATGTGGGAAAAGTCCAGGGGTGTGAATACTTTCTGATTGGAGGGAGTTGACACTTGATTTAGAAACTATAAATCCCATGGTGAGACCTGTTCAGTTTGAAAACCTGGCTGAGAAATATCCAGTGCACGCAACCACACCTCTACCACCATCTAGTGCTCAGATGTGCTCAGTTATCACAAGCTCTGTCTTTGAAGACATGATAGTCATCTTGTTGAATACTGTAGTTTTGCAATCCTAAAACCTTGAGGATTATTGCTAAATAGAAACATCTTAGTTAAATTTACCATGAAGGCAAACCAGCAGTATGTACCCAAACTATTACTAGATACAGTACGCAGGCCAAGCAATTATGTGCAAATGATTCATTTTATACAATGTATCTTTCATATAGGCTAATTGTGACTCACCACAACCATTTACAGCCAAGATGGCCAGCCTTCCCACTCAAGGAAATTGGGTATATTTACCAGCTCATTTAGCAAGCATAATAGCCCCACTTGTGCAGCCTGCCTAAACTGTTATGCAGTGTAAACACATTGCCAAACAGTCCGCAACAATTGTAACCCTCCTCACACTTAATAAAAATATATATTTTTTAAGTGCTTTGTCCTACTGTTATGAATTTTATGAATAATGACTAAACAATGTATACATTTCATTAGAACTATAACTAATTTAATTCTACCCTGTTTCACTATATCTGATGAATAATGTTAGTTCATAAGAAAGAGGTTATGTAGCATGGACAAGGAATAATTAAAAATGATAACCCTTGTGGAAGAAGGAATGTATGTGTGTACTGAAAGAAAGCAAAGAGACTCCTTAACCTATGTTTGAACCTACCCAGCTATATACAGTGGGGAGAACAAGTATTTGATACACTGCCGATTTTGCAGGTTTTCCTACTTACAAAGCATGTAGAGGTCTGTACTCTTTATCATAGGTACACTTCAACTGTGGGAGACAGAATCTATAAAAAATCCAGAAAATCCAGAAAATCACATTTGTATGATTTAAGTAATTAATTTGCATTTTATTGCCTGACATAAGTATTTGATCACCTACCAACCAGTAAAAATTCCAGCTCTCACAAACCTGTTAGTTTTTCTTTAAGAAGCCCTCCTGTTCTCCACTCATTACCTGTATTAACTGCACCTGTTTGAACTCGTTACCTGTATGAAAGACACCTGTCCACACACTCAATCAAACCGACTCCAACCTCTCCACAATGGCCAAGACTAGAGAGCTGTGTAAGGACATCAGAGTTAAAATTGTAGACCTACACAAGGCTGGCATGGCATACAGGACAATAGGCAAGCAGCTTGGTGAGAAGGCAACAACTGTTAGCGCAATTATTAGAAAATGGAAGAAGTTCAAGATGACGGTCAATCACCCTCGGTCTGGGGCTCCATGCAAGATCTCACCTCGTGGGGCATCAATGATCATGAGGAAGGTGAGGGATCAGCCCAGAACTACACGGCAGGACCTGGTCAATGACCTGAAGAGAGCTGGGACCACAGTCTCAAAGAAAACCATTAGTAACACACGCTGTGATGAGCTGTGTTGCTTTTACGGCAAACATAACGTTTTGCATTGTTGCCAAAAAAGTTCAATTTTGGTTTCATCTGACCAGAGCACCTTCTTCCACATGTTTGGTGTGTCTCCCAGGTGGCTTGTGGCAAACTTTAAACAACACTTTTTATGGATATCTTTAAGAAATGGCTTTCTTCTTGCCACTCTTCCATAAAGGCCAGATTTGTGCAATATACGACTGATTGTTGTCCTATAGACAGTCTCCCACCTCAGCTGTAGATCTCTGCAGTTCATCCAGAGTGATCATGGGCCTCTTGGCTGCATCTCTGATCAGTCTTCTCCTTGTATGAGCTGAAAGTTTAGAGGGACGGCCAGGTCTTGGTAGATTGGCAGTGGTCTGATACTCCTTCCATTTCAATATTATCGCTTGTACAATGCTCCTTAGGATGTTTAAAGCTTGGGAAATCTTTTTGTATCCAAATCCGGCTTTAAACTTCTTCACAACAGTATCTCGGACCTGCCTGGTGTGTTCCTTGTTCTTCATGATGCTCTCTGCGCTTTTGACGGACCTCTGAGACTATCACAGTGCAGGTGCATTTATACGGAGACTTGATTACACACAGGTGGATTGTATTTATCATCATTAGTCATTTAGGTCAACATTGGATCATTCAGAGATCCTCACTGAACTTCTGGAGAGAGTTTACTGCACTGAAAGTAAAGGGGCTGAATAATTTTGCACGCCCAATTTTTCAGTTTTTGATTTGTTAAAAAAGTTAATGTCGTTCCACTTCATGATTGTGTCCCACTTGTTGTTGATTCTTCACAAAAAAATACAGTTTTATATCTTTATGTTTGAAGCCTGAAATGTGGCAAAAGGTCGCAAAGTTCAAGGGGGCCGAATACTTTCGCAAGGCACTGTATAGAGAGAGTACAGGGAACATAAGGTTGAATATATTATTATGACCTGCTAGATCTACTGTCTCTTTTATATTATCACATTTCAGCTAGATCTACTGTCTCTATTATATTATGACAGACCAGGTAGATCTACTGTCTTTATTATATTACAACAGACCAGCTGTATCTACTGTCTCCATTTAACTTTGGCCATTGTTGTGGGCCTGCCCTCCCCTCAACAGCCTCAAATAGGCTATTTCATGTGGGTTGGGGTGGGGCGGCAGACACACGCATCTCACATTTCATGACATTACATGTTTATATATTGCTTCTAAAATAAATAAAAAATCACAAATAATATTTTATATTATTAATTTCAAACAAGGGCATTAGCATGAGAAGAACTTTCCAGTCCAAAACGATGTCCTCTCCCGTTCAAAAAATATTCCTCCACAATCGCTAAATGAATCGTCCTACAACAATCTCTGTCTCACTTTCCCAATCAATTTATTCTAAAATTGTGCGTACATCTGTATATCTAGACTTAGATTTAGCTTTCCCTGACTTAGTCGCCATAATGATTGACATATAAACAGCTGAATCTGCGCGTTTACCAAACAATGCCGTGCGTAATATGTGTTTCTCCTTCCGGTATGAAACTTCAATAGCGAATGACTCTCGTTACGCTGGAGCTTACTACATGGGTTGGTCTTGCAACACATAAACATGACCTATTGCCGTTTAGCTCAACTCATTGGCTATCTGCCCAGCTAGATTTCAAGACGATCAGTGGTCATTGGGTTAAAAGACAGTCAATCAACGAAACAGCAGGCAAATCATTGGTGCACAATGATGTCATGACTTGTTGTCTTCAAATCGGTTTCTTTCAGTCCCACGAAATGGCCCATCACGTTTGATTGTGTTACAAACAAACCATTTGATTGCAGTGAAACCAAACATGATTGGAAAAGTCACGTTCTGTGTGGGTTATTTACCTGGAATGTGTCGTCGAAAATGGAATGAGACGGAATTCACAACACAAGCGGTTCACAAAATGTTTCGTTTTGGGCTATAAAAACTGATTTCATCAAACAAAAGATAATTCATTGTGAAACAATGAGCATTGGAATTGCAAACAGACGAAGATCGTCAAAGGTAAATAACTTATTTTAATGCAGTTTGTGATTATGTTACGCCTGTGCTGGTTAAAATGTTTTTATTTTATGGGGCTCTATGCTCAGATAATCGCATTGTATTCTTTCGCAGTAAATCCTTTTTTAAATCTGACAACGCAGTTGGATTAGCAAGATTCTAGGCTTTTGATACATGTGAGACACTTGTATTTTCATGAATGTTTAATATGACTATTTTTGTAGCGATCACTGTATGTTCTGGAATTTCAACCCGCTAGCGGGTTCCGAGCGCAGAGAGGTTAAAAATCATAATGTGATTTTCTGGATTTTTGTTTTACATTCCGTCTCTCACAGTTGAAGTGTACCTATGATAAAAAAAATTACAGACCTCTACATGCTTTGTAAGTAGGAAAACCTGCAAAATCGGCAGTGTATCAAATACTTGTTCTCCCCACTGTATCTGTGGAGATAAAATAAGACAGCGAGAGCCCCTCCAGGTTTTCTGTATCTGAGGGGAACTGGAATTGTCCGCTAAGTGGTAATAAACTGTGGTGAGACTTCAGGAGATAATCCAGATATAGTGTGTCATGTATGTGTGTTAGTGGGTTGGAATGGACTTTTGAAGCAGCTTTGTCCTTGTCGGAGAGGAGGAGGGACATTTTAAGACGCTATGACGTTATGTGTGATATATAAACTAATATACATTGTGATTATGTTCAGAGCTCTCGGGAATAAACGCTATTAATTGATTTTGAGACTGATCTTTGTCTATTTTATGAAACGGACAAAGTGTTTTGCTGTGTTATAATTAAATTGGTTAATGAACATATAGGAATTGTTAAATTCCTTTAACACCTACTCCCTAATACAGATGATTACTGGTAGATGGAGCATAAGCTGGCCATTGAGTGCCCTGTCCCTTGGCAAGCCTTTCTGTGTCTCTAGCTAAATGAGTGCATTATCTCCCTCATTAAACAGCCATTGTTCCTCTACCCAAGCCTCAGAGCGTTTAGCACACAACAGCTAACATTTCCGTTGCCAGATCTCAGCCAAAGGGCTGGATTCAATCTGTATCGCTGAAGTTCAGCGTTATAGCGTGATTGATATGTAAAGGGGGGCTGAACTTCCTGATTTGGCCTCGTTTTTCAGCTTGGTCATTAACAAATGCAGCGGCCAGGACTGATACCAAACGAGCATTGTCTTGGGGGGATGGATTAATTTGGGTGTCTCTTGTGTGTGTGAGTCTGTTCTTATGTGGCAAACTTTTGTACACTGACTCTGCCAAAACAGTACACAGTCACTCACCCTTCTACATACAGTGCCTTTGGAAACTATTCAGACCCCTTGACTTTTTCCACATTTTGTTACGTTACAGCCGTATTCTAAAATAAATACTTTTTTTCTGCCTCAATCTACACACAGTACCACATAATGACAAAGGCAAAACAGTTTTGTTTTTAAAAATACAGCCTCGCATCTTGGGTATGACGCAACAAGCTTGGCACTCCTGTATTTGGAGTTTCTCCCATTCTTCTCTGCAGATCCTCTCAAGCTCTGTCAGGTTGGATGGGGAGTGTCGCTGCACAGCCATTTTCAGGTCTCTCCAGAGATGATCGATCGGGTTCAAATCCAGGCTCTGGCTGAGCCACTAAAGGACATTCAGAGACTTGTCTTGAAGCCACTCCTCCCTTGTCTTTGCTGTGTGCTTAGGGTTGTTGTCCTGTTGGAAGGTGAACCTTCACCTCAGTCTGAGGTCCTGAGCGCATCAAGGATTTCTCTGTACTTTGCTCCATTCATCTTTCCCTTGATCCTGACTAGTTTCCCAGTATCTGCCACTGAAAAACATCCCCACAGCATGATGCTGCTACCACCATGATTCACTGTAAGGATGGAGCCAGGTTTCCTCCAGATGTGACTCTTGGCATTCAGGCCAAAGGGTTCAATCTTGGTTTCATCAGACCAGAGAATCTTGTTTCTCATAGTCTGAGTCCTTTAGGTGCCTTTTGGCAAACTCCAAGCGGGCTGTTTTGTGCCTTTTACTGAGGAATGGCTTCTGTCTGGCCACTCTACCATAAAGGCCTGATTGGTGGAGTGCTGCAGAGATGGTTGTCCTTCTGGAAGGTTCTCCCATCTCCACAGAGGAACCCAGGAGCTCTGTCAGTGACCATCGGGTTCTTGGTCACCTCCCTGACCAACGCCCTTCTCTCCCGATTTCTCAGTATGGCCGGGCGGCCAGCTATAGGAAGAGTCTTGGTGGTTCCAAACTTCTTCCATTTAAGAATGATGGAGGCCACTGTGTTCTTGGGGACCTTCAATGCTGCAGACATTTGTTGGTACTCTTCCCCTGATCTGTGCACTGTCACCTATGAGAGAGAATACAGTAGACGGAACACGTCAAACGTGTGATTTATGACCCTACTTGATGGGTCAGGTGTGTATGCCCATATATGGGCATCCTGCAGGACATCCTGCCTTCCGTTCTCACGGTAGGGGAAGGGTGTTTATTTTACCAGATAGTGCATCTGTTCCTTTGAAGCTGTTTAATGTGATTGATGTGTAGGGACCTCGATCTGGCTCTGATGCCACAGTGCCAGAACCGGCTGATAACCTAGTACACACTGAAATGGAGACAGGTTAGTTGAGGAGTGGAGGAGGGAGTTTTGGGCCATCTCTGCCCAGGGGATGAAAGCCGGCCGGGCCTGGCAATAATAGCGCAGAAACCTACCCACATCCTGGTTAATTCTCTCCACCTGCCCATTACTTTCGGGGTGAAACCCTGAGGTCAGGCTGACCGAGACCCCCAGATGGTCCATGAACGCACTCAAGATCCTTGATGTGAACTGGGGACTCCGATCAGACACTATATCCTCAGGCACCCCATAGTGCCAGAAGACGTGTGTAAACAGGGCCTGCGCAGTCTGTAGGGCCGTAGGGAGACCGGGCAAAGGAATAAGACGGCAGGACTTAGAAAACCGATCCACAACAACCAGAATCGTGGTGTTCCCTTGTGACGGAGGGATATCCGTCACGAAATCCATCAATAGGTGTGACCACGGCCGTTGTGGAACGATTAGGGGTTGTAATTTCCCTCTGGGCAGGTGTCTAGGTGCCTTGCACTGGGCGCACACCGAGCAGGAGGAAACATACACTCTCACGTCCTTAGCTAAAGTGGGCCACCAGATCAATGAGCCCAACAGATCAATCGATCACGAACATCAGACGTAACGTACTTACGTCCAACTGGACACCGGGTGGGAGTGGGCTCCGCACGTGACGCCCGCTCGATGTCCGCGTCAACCTCCCATACCACCGGTGCCACCAGGCAAGAAGCATGGGAGTGGGATCTGTGGACAGCTCCTCTGTGTCATACATCCGAGACAGTGTGTCTGCCTAAGCGTTCTGGGAACCTGGTCTGTAGGATAGAGCAAACACAAAACGGGTGAAAAACATGGCCCATCTTGCCTGGCGAGGATTCATTCTCCTTGCCATCCGGATGTACTCCAGATTGCGGTTGTCAGTCGAAATGAGAAAAGGGTGTTTAGCCCCCTCAAGCCAATGCCTCCACACTTTCAGAGCCCCGACAACAGTCAGCAGCTCCCGGTCCCCCACATCATAGTTTCGCTCCGCCGGGTTGAGCTTCTTCAAAAAGAAGAGTTTTTGTGGCGTACCCAAGCATTGAGACAGCACAGCTCTATCCCAGCTCAACTATGAACGCTAAGGAAGGATCAGGATGAGCCAGCACAGGAGCTGAGGTAAACAGAGCCTTCAGGTGACCAAAAGCCCTGTCCGCCCCAGCTGACTACTGCAGTCGCACCGGTCCCCCCTTCAGCAAGGGGGTAATGGGAGCTGCTACCTGACCAAAGCCCCGGAAAAACCTCCGGTAGCAGTTGGCAAACCCTAAGAACCGCTGCACCTCCTTTACCGTGGTTGGAGTCGGCCAATTACGCACAGCTGAAATGCGGTCATTCTCCATCTCCACCCCTGACTCGGACAAGCGGTACCCAATGAAGGAGAAGGACTGTTGGAAGAACAGACATTTCTCAGCCTTAACGTACAGGTCATGCTCCAACAGTCGACCAAGCACCTTGCGCACTAGAGACACATGCTCTGCTCGTGTAGCGGAGTATATTAGAATGTCGTCTATTTACACCACTACACCCTGCCAGTGCAGGTCCCTAAAAATCTTGTCTACAAAGGATTGGAAGATGGATGGAGCATTCATCAACCCGTATGGCATGACGAGGTACTCTTGGTGCCCAGAGGTGGTATTAAATGCCATGCCCAGAGGTGGTACTAAATGTGGGGAAAACTCAGGAAATTCTATAGATATATACATGTGCGCAACAGGAAGCTATGGGTGAGTTGGGTGCATACTCACCTGGGATGATACTCGACTTCCTGGGGAACCTCTCCAGCACCGACCAGCAGTGTGTCCTCGGAGGCCACAGGTAGTGCAGGAAACAGCTCCCCCTTCGGTCACCCTTAGAGCAGCACCTCCGAGCTCCATAGGTGTAGAATCGGAGGTGCTGGGGGATGGAATGGACGGACCCCGATCCGGACGTCCGGGGGTAGCCAACAGGTTATTCAGCCGGATGGATAAATCTACCAGCTGGTCGAGGGTAAGGGTGGTGTCCCTGCAGGCCAGCTCCCGACGAACGTCCTCACGTAAACTATATTGGTAATGGTCGATCAGGGACCTCTCATTCCATTCCGTGCTGGCAGCTAGGGTCCTGAAGCCCAGTGCGAATTCCTGTGCGCTCCTCATCCCCTGTCTGAGATGGAACAAGCGTTCCCCCGCAGGTAGAAGATTGAAGTCCACCCGGAAGCGGCGGGTGAAATCCTCATAGCGGACCAACACTGCGTCTCTACCTCCCCATTCAGCGTTGGCCCACTCAAGCGCCTTCCCCGACAGACAGGAGATGAGGGCTGACACGCTCTCGTATCCCGAGGGAGCCGGGTGGACGGTCACCAGGTAGAGCTCCAACTGGAGCAGGAACCCCTGGCACCCGGCAGCCGTCCCATCATATGCGCTCGGGAGCGAGAGCCGAATCCCACTGGGTCCAGGTGACGGAGGGGTGGACAGCGGTGTGGGTTGTGGTGTTGGTTTGAGTTAAGTTGATGGGGTTGTGGGAAAAAACCTACAAGCAGCACGCGTTCCATGGCTATGCTGGGCGCGTTGGGTGCACCTGCTGACTCCATTAAAAAGGTGCGTGATTCTGTCATGTGTCAGTTGTGCAGAGGCACAGGACACAGAGGTGAGTAAAATAATGTACTTTACTCCGAAAAAATTATCAGACAATAAATCCACGCAGGGATAACAAACCCTAACACAAAAGACTAACACAAAACCAGGAACAATCACGCACAAAACATAATGGGAACCAGAGGGTTAAATAGGGAAATAATAATAACTTAATGGGAACCAGGTGTGTACAATCAAGACATAACTGTGTGTATCCATCTACGTGATACGGCCCAACCGCCTTCTCCCCATTATTCAAAGCATGTTGAATAAAAATGTTTTTATCCTGGGCCAAGTAATCCAACCATTGAATGGACCTGCTAGAGTGAAACCTGTTATCGCAGATCCCAGCAGAACTCATTCATATGGTTAATCAAATTAATGAAACAGATCCATCAATAATTCCGACAGATGAAAACCTGTTATCGCAGATCCCAGCAGAACTCATTCATATGGTTAATCAAATGAATGAGACAGGCCCAACAGATCCATCAATAATTCCGACAGATGAAAATCTGTTATCGCAGATCCCAGCAGAACTCATATCCTTAATTAACCAAATGAATGAGAGCATATCATCTTCAACACCATCCCACACACACACCTCCTTTAACTCCCATGTCCGAGGAGTCAGTCAGAGCAGCCACACAATGTTTTTGAGGAATTGGAAAATTGTGTAATAAATCAGAGTGGCGATAGTATTGAAGTGCTCGTGTTGTGTACCGAAATAAGTTCAGCAATACAGAGATTTGACAGTTTTTTTAATTTCACATGGATGAATCAGAACCTTGATTATGCAGTTTTGGATACGCTGAGCAAACTTTTAGAGAGGACAACAGATTTTGCCGAACCTCGTGATGTCTTACGCTTGAAATTTGTGGAGATGGTATGCAAAACACTTTATCTCTTGTTTTGCCCAATGGCGCAGCAGATCTTGAACAGTTTATAGCCCTGCTGGAACGACTTGTTCAATGTAATTTATCTATCATAGCTGATAGGACCTTAGAGCTCGTTGTACAAATCATACCTCAACCCCTAGGTCGAGGGGGTCAGAGAAGGAAACTTGATAGTCTCATGCGATCAGAAATCATAGACAATAAAAGGGCATATCTCATAAACGTTCACAATCCTGGTAATCAGTTATGCTTTGCAATAGGCCTAGCACATACTCAACCCTGGATGTACTGATCTAGAGGCTTTACAAAAGGCTAGGGAGCTCCAAAATGCCGTGGGTCTAGGAATACAGGATGCTGTTGCTTTCTCTGACATAGTCAAATTTGAACATTTTCTGAACATCAAGATTGTGGTTTTGTACCACAGTAGAGCTAATGCAGCTCTCTTGAAATTCCAGAACAACCCACAACCTCATCCTCAAATTCTGTACTTTTATGTGCAAAATGCCCTTTATTATGCTATTACCAACATCACAGCATTTTTAGGAGCGCCATATGTGTGTCCATCATGTCATACAGGCTACACTCTATGTTTGGATGAAACATGTCCGATGCAACCCTTAAACTAGTAAGTAGTTGCAAAATTAGCTAAAATGCTAAAGTTGTCCGTGATGAGATCTGAACATGCAACCTTTGCACTAAGAAAGTTGCTGGCTATGGGGAATTAATTTAAAGTCAAACTTGATTGTGCAAGTTAAAATATGATCATGGTACATGTGTGTGTGGATTGTCAACGCACATGTCGTTCGGCATACTTCTACGAAAAACACAAAATTGAAACATGGCACCCCAAGGCATGTAAATCTGTAAGCAGTTGTGACATTAACAAGAAATGTCCAAAATGCCAATGCAATGACAACCTTAAAATAGACAGCCTTAAACCTTAAAATAGACATTCTAGAGCCTATGATTCCTATCTTCTTTTGAACCCCCTGTAACAAAACAAGGCGTTGCACCCAGTGTCATAGCGCAAGGTAGTAAAATCTTGTGTTTTGTAGACCCCGCCTTCAACCAGAGATACATTGACAGTTTAAGTTTCTTACCCATGAGATTGGCTCAAATGCCTGAGGCCTTGGGTTTTGAAAACTCTGTGAAAGGTTGGTTTCCTCATTTCTTCACATCTGAGGAGAATCTACATTATATTGGATCTTATCCCAGCCCCGAAATGTACGGGTGTGATCAAATGTCTCCCTAAGAGTGAGAGAGATTCATGACGTGGTACGAGACAGTAAGACATGGCACCTTTGATTTCCATAAAGAGATGGAGTCATACTGTGACAATGATGTGGTTATACTTCGTGAAGGATGCCTCAGATTCAGAGAAGAGGTAATCAAAGATGCCGGCATTGACCCCTGGATTACAACTATTGCATCGGCATGCTTGAAAACCTATCGTACACACTTTTTACCTCCAGCATCTATTGCTATTCCATCGCCTGACAACTACCGACGCCAATTCAAGTCATATTCTAGCGGGTCCATTCAATGGTTGGAGTGCTTGGCCCAGGATAAAAACATTTTTATTCAACATGCTTTGAATAGTGGGGAGAAAGCGGTTGGGCCGTATCACGTAGATGGATACACACAGATTGACGGTGTTGAGACAGTGTTTGAGTACAACAGGTGTTTCTTCCACGGTTGTAAATTTGTGCCCCAGGCCATGTGTGTCCTAACCCAAAATACTTTTGGGGATATGTACCAGGAGTTCCAAGACCAATTGGAATCTTTACAGGCTACTTATGGGTTGAAAGTGAATGTGATGTGGGAGCATGAGTGGACCGAACTCAAAAAGTCTGATCCCCATGTTCGAGCCTTCCTTTCCAGCTTTGACACACCAGAACCCTTGGAACCACGACAGGCATTGTATGGAGGCCGTACCAATGCGCAACCCGACGAGACAATAGGATATGTAGATTTTACATCCCTTTATCCTCATGTAATGAGTTCCTCATGCTATCCTATGGGGCATCCCGAAATTATTCACTGTGACTTTGCCTTACCCCAAAACTATTTTGGTCTGATTATTAAAGCAACAGTTTACCCTCCCCGGGGTTTGTTTCTGCCAGTGTTCCTTACAAGGGACCTCAAGGAAAACTTTTATTTCCCCTTTGTCGCACCTGCAGTGAAAACAACAACCAGGAAAACCCTTGTGATCATTCAGATCAAGAAAGAGCCCTATGGGTCACCGTTGAATTTTCTAAGGCTCTAGAGATGGGGTATCGTGTGGCCAAAATCTTTGAAATGTGGAACTTTTCCAGGAAATCAGACACTCTTTTTAAAGAGTACATCAAGACCTTCTTGAGATGCAAGCAAATGGCTTCAGGGTATCCTGCATCGGTCACAGATCGAGAGCAAAGACAAGTACATTCAGGACTATCATGACGGAGAAGGTATACGTTTTGTCCCTGACAGAATAGAGGTCAACAAAACCAAAATAAATCTGTCGAAATTGTAATAAACTCACTCTGGGGCAAACTTTCCCAGAGAAGCAATATGCTAACAACGTTGATCATTAAAGACCCTGAAGAATTTTTGGAATTTGTTTTATCGGACCAATATGAAATTTCACATTTTTTTCATTTTTGAGTCAAGACATTGCACTGGTGCAATGGAGACATTACAAGAAGTGGGTTCTACCCCCGGGTAATGTAAATGTGTTTCTTGCGACACAGACTCTGTGGTCTATGTAAGCAAACCGGGGGATTGGAGCTATCTGGGTGGCTTAACGAGTGAACTCGCAGAGGGCGACCATATCACAGAGTGGTCCTCCTGTGGTCCCAAAAGCTATGCTTTTAGGACTAAAAAGAATCACGTGGTGTTGAAAGCCAAATGCGTGACTCAAAACTATGAAAATGCCCCACGTGTAAACTTGGAATCAATCACACGCTTGGTCGAGGGGTTCCTAAATGACAGGAATAGTGACTTGGAGATTTTGAGCTCCTACAAACAGATTGTTAGGGATAAAAAGGGCTTCCATCTGAGGAATGCCCCACTCACTAAAAGATTCAGGGTAGTCTATGACAAGAGACTGCTTTTGGCTGACGGTACCACATTGCCCTTTGGCTACTGACTTATGCTACATGCCGCAGTGTGTCATTAAAGCTTAAGATAAAATGACTGCTGTAGAAGGTTTTGACCCCCGGTTGCAACTACCATTTTCAGCCTTAATCGCAGGGCCTTCTAATAGTGGTAAAACTTGTTTTGTAAAAAGTATTTTAGAGAATTCTGAACATGTGTTATCTCAAAAGCCTGATAATGTTGTGTGGTGTTATTCTTGTTATCAACCTCTGTATGATGAATTGTTGAAGACAATAAAAATCAAATTTTTTTGAAGGAATACCTGAATCCCTGTCTGATTATGAACTTTTACCTCCTCATAAAAACAATCTGCTGGTTTTGGACGATATGCTATTTGCAGGTATCGAACATCCTGAAATTGCCCGAGCGTTTACCCAATATACTCATCATAGAAACCTGTCCGTGCTTTACTTGGTGCAGAATGTGTTTCACCAAGGTAAAAATAGCCGCACCATCAGTTTGAACACCAATTACATGGTTTTGTTCAAAAATCCTAGAGACAAACTACAAATTAACACTCTAGCTCAGCAGATGTACCCGGGAAGGAAATCCTACTTTATGGAGAGCTACGAGGACGCTACCAAAGCGCCATTTTCTTATTTAATCGTGGATTTAAAAGCAAATACTCCAGAACACCTGAGGCTACGAACAGGTCTGTTTCCGTGGGAGTGGCCGGCTGCGTACATACCTAAAAAGTAACCGCTATGTCTCTGCGTTTAAAAAGAAACTTGCCCCTCTTGAGAAGCCTAGTTGGGGCTACATCTAATGAACGGAAGGCCATCTTGGGTCACTGTTCTTCAGATCTCATATTATCCCTATGTGAGATTGCTTTGAATCTTCTCAAAGGACGCATTCCACTCACCCTGACACAATTGAAAAAATTAAAGAGACATATACAGCGATCAAGCTCTTTGCCAATAAAAGGGTCAGTCTTCAAAAGAAACGGCATACAACAGTCTGGCGGTTATACTCTACCTTTACTAAGTATAGCCGTGCCCTTCATCACCAGCCTTATTGCAGCCCGACGTGGGGGTTGAACACAGAGGGTGATGGCCAATAAAATTTATCTGGTGCCACAACAAGAGTTGGATAGACTTAAAAAACAAGTGCAGGGTCCTGAAAATATCAGACAAACAGCGGAAAATGATTTGGATACGGCCATGAAGGATATTTTGAATCAAAAAGGATTGAACCCCTATGATAAGGTCCAAAAATACACAAACCTCTTGCAAAGGTATTTGTCCTTGGTGAAACAAGGGGAGAGAGAGACAGGCCATGTAACTATTTCCCTACAGGACCCTTTAAAAGATGACGAGCCTAGCGAGAGCCAAGCCCCTGTAATGCCTGTACTTGTGAGCTTACCGTCTGAAGATCAAATGCCTGTTGAAGATAAAGTTATGCATGACTTGTTAACCCATGTTCCGGCACGTAACAGGAAAAATGTTAGCTACATTATGAACAAGATAAAAGACTCAAATGGGGCAGCTACTTGGAACGACAAAGGAGAGTTTATCCTTCAGGGGTCTGTTGTCAAGGGTTCCCATATGCTGGACTTGCTTAAAAGTACCACATCTGCCCACAAGGTTGCTGATGACAGAAGACCTCCAGGGTGGCTTCAGTTTCTTAAGGCCCTGGCCATCCTCAACATTCCCCTCTCGGGTGTACCCAACTATAAGCTTTGTCAACAGATTCACTCTTTAAAACACAAACCTTCAACGAGATACAGCACCCCTAAAGATGCCCCAACAGCCCCGCATCCATATGAAATGAATGATGATAACCCATTTACCCCCCTGAACGCCTCCGGACCTTTCCCTAATCCCGATGTCTCTGGGTGGTTAGACTTTTGAATGACTTTTGAATGACTATGATTCAATTCAATACATTTTATTTGAAAAAATAAGCAATTTAACATTTGTGGCATTCTTGAAACATTTGGCGTGAGCATACGCCTTGATTCCACGTTCTTAAATTATACACATTTGAACACTTTTGATATTTTCTAACAAAACAAGCTACAACGTTATCATTACTTCTTAAATCATCCTTATAAAGAGACATAACATCTTCAAAAGAAACTCCCCGGGCTCTTTGGCATAGGTAGAATACACAGTGGTGACCGCATGTTGTGGAAAGGTTATCTTGCACCTGTTTGGTGTTGTAGTATATCTTTGAGCAGTTTTTGGTCAAAAATTCTTTAATAGATTTGGGGAAATGTGAAAAACCGGGGGGAAAGCCATAGGAATCAAAAAAAGTTTAAGAGTAAACGTTCTTGAAAGAAAATGTCAGAGAGTATAGGGCCTAGCAGATGAAACTCTCGAGATTCTGCACAGTAGCGAACGCGTTTCCATAGAGCCTCCTGCAGTATCCTTGCTAAACAGCCCTGCGTTGAATTGGGTCTTGAGAGTGTCTTCAGAGTAGTTGAGTAAACACTCCATGATGGCCCGGTATGGGTATGTGGCACTGCTTTGACTGATTAGACAATCCCCCAAAGTCACATCCACTTGGGAGAAAATGGTGGCCACTGGGTAATTAATGAGACTCACTTTGGTATCGTTTGCAATATCAGTACCATCTCTTTTGGTCACTTTTAGACGCAAATGCACCAAGGTGTTGTTGAGGTCCAGATAGTTTGTCACTGTGGCCTGGTATGAAAAACTTTATGGGACCGTTGTCTGTAATGGCAGAGAGTGGGGCTATCTCCACATAACTGGACCTCTCTACTGAATGTTGGGTTAGGGGGGCCGTGAAAAGATCGAGCTCTGTCTTTATAGCTTCAGAGGACATGCGGTGTAAAAGAGTCATGGTGCTTGTTCTTTTAGAAAATACTTCAGAGTATTCTTTTTACCGTTTTTGGTCCAGACCTCCTCACTTTACCCCGTCTTTGACTAACTGAGTTTCTTTTAACCGTTAACCTCCGTTTTTTAGGCGCAAGCCTGCGCCTTATACCCGGAGGTCTCTTTTTTGGTCTTCGAGACAACATCATCAACCCCATCAAATTCGATGTTTTCGTTCTGATCCGTTTTAAGCTCAACAAGAATGTTTTCAATATATTTCTTGCTTACAGGTACGTAGTGTGGCTTGTCGTAGGTGACAGTGACTATGTCCCCATCCTTTCCGTCTATATGTACCGTTCTCAGGAGTGGCACACAGCTGTCTCCGACCCTTTGATAGGATATGATGTCGGTATACACAAATATGTTGTAAAATCCTGCATGTATATCCGCGGGGAATGGGAATAATTTATCTTTTACATACGTCCATTTATTGGGACCCAGCCCCAACATGTAGGCTAAATTACCGCCGGTCTTTATCCCCCAGGCAGCATCTCCTGAGATTTGTACACGTTTATGTATAGGGTTGTAGATCAGGAATATTTCCATATTGTTCAGTGATAGGCGTTCATTCAACTCGGAGACGATCCTGTCGACGGTTCTATAGAACCCTTTTTTAACCTTAATAAGTTTTGCAGGTTCCGATAACTTTTTGCAATAAAAATCACGGTCCTTATCTTTGATATTATACCAGCTATGGGGGTATGTAATCTCACTGAGACCTACTTCCCAGGCCTCTGATAACTCTATAGGCTTTGGAAAATTGGTTGTATAATTCGAACTCTGATTATTACGATATATATGTGCGGACGCATTACTGGGGAGAGTCAGGTAGAAGCCGCTGTGTTCCATTATGCACTCCGGTGTACACACGAATGATGTATTTTATCATGCATGGGGGTTTAAATTAACCCCCGATGCCTCCACCACATCCTGCTCTAATACCCAACTGTTGAACTTTTGGGGCCAGTTTTTCCAGCGGACCAGCACCCATTTTTGACCCTTTTCTCTCTTTTGATCTAGAATCTCCTCCACGTGAAACACTTTGCCTTTACCCAACTGTACCTTCTGTAATTCCTTCTCATAAAAAGATCCCTCTATAAGTTCCCCGTCATAATCTTTTAATGTGTAGACCGGGGGTATGCGCGGCAGACATTCGGTAACCGTGAATAGCTCATCACTGTATCCTTGCTCATATTTTTTGTCAAAAACACCCCTCAACTTGGATATACGAACCAAGTCCCACACAATGAATTAAACATTTATTTTTTTCTTACGGCGAAGGGGGAACAAACCATACAGATTTTTAAAGACTTGAAAAGAGTTTTCAGAAGAGACCTCGGAGGGTTTCATCCGTATACTCTAATGATAACTATTGTTATACCCAATTACTAAATCTTGAACTATATCGATATATCTATGCGTGTTGTGAGCTGTAAAATAGCGCCACATACGCTCCTTCAGAGTTCTGTTAAAGCGTTCAACAACTGAAGCTTTCAAATCCGAGCCTGTAGCAAAATGTACTATATTGTGCTTCTTCATGAGTTTCTGAAAAGTATTATTAAAAAAGTATTTTCCGCCATCAGTCTGAACTTTCTTGGGGGCTCCTCCTTCCTTCAAGATAGAAGAGTCAAACGCCCGGGTCACCTCTGCCCCACTCTTATTTTTTTAGACCCTGAAAAAAGCTATTTTAGAGAAAATATCTATAACCGTTAACATGTAGCGATTTCCATCATTTTTATCTGCAAGGGCCTGCATGTCACATAGATCACCCTGAAATTGGGACAATGGTTGGGTAGAAAAACTCTATTTCTTGGAAATTGTTTTCTTACAGGTTTATGTAGAGTGTGCGCATCCTGCTCTGATAGCCACTCATTCACTTTAGCATCGTTTAACCGGCTACCTGTTTCTTCGGCTAAAGCTCTCTGTAAACGTTCCTTACCTCCATAAGACCCAGGATTAGAGGGATTATAATAAATGTTTTTCAACATCTGCTCTGCCATCCTTCTTGCCTCTCTGAGGTACAATAACGTTAATGAGCCACTTTCAAATAACGACAACATTTCATTTTCATTTTGGGGATTTTTATTTTCAAGAAAACATTATGTATTACGTATACAGACAATTCAGAATTCGTTGCAGGATACATGTCCCCGTTTTCTCAATGATCGCATCATGCAAAACCCGGTATATTTGGTTTAGATTAACAGGTTTGTTTCGCTGAATTTTTACAACACACACATCCGCTATAAAAGTATATAAACAACAAATGTGATACATGTTACAATTAAATGGTGTTTCAAACAAATAAAGTAAAATCTTAGACAAGGTTGTTTCTAGTTCTTCAGAATCACCACCAAGCCGGGATACCATTTGTGTCCATTGTAGACACTCGCCCGCATGTCGTACATGATTCATGATTTGTTCCATTTTCAACACACGCTCTACATTAGTCCCGGAATTGTGGGTTGTGTAGAATGATACATTGTTCACTTTATTTTCAATAATTTGATGCATAACATTTGTAAGTTCTCTCAAAAGAAACATTTATTTATTCTCTCTAACATCGTATACACATAGTTACCCATTGCTTTACATCTAAATAACAAAAATGTCACTCGGTCTCTTGGGGTTTATTGAGCCAGAAAGTCATCACATCAGCCACCACAGCCTCCCTGTATTTGTTATCGTCCACCAGGGTGTGTCGGATTTCTTTGAGTTATTCGTGGATGTAGATCGCCTCCTTCAGTTAATGTAGGAATGCCTCGGTTACCCCGTAAACTCTGGGGATAGACGGCACAAGGCCCATAGACTCCAGGGCTCTGACCAGCGTTGGTATAAACCTGCAGGACCAAAGTATTTTCACCAGCGCCTCAAAATGGTTGAAGAAGTAGTATCTTGGGGGGTCGTATAGGCATGGATGCCTGCGCTGGCTGGGGTGATTAATCTCACAACCGATGCATTTTTCTCGTATATATTCTCCAATCCCGACGTCTAAAAGCGTGGCTACAGAGGCCTTGATGGTGTCCACAAAAATAGTACTGACCACCCCATCAAACACGTCCTCAGGCTGTGTACATGTAGGGGGTGTCGCGGGTCTTGCCAGGGGGGAGTAGAATGTTGGGCTGCGCGGCATACAGTCCTTAGGGTCGGACCCCATGACGTTTCGGAGTTCTGGTGTGCGGTAGGAATATCCATGGTTAATGCGTAAGTGAAGAACTGTAGGTTTTAAGGACCCTCCTTTTATTGTTGAACCAGCCCTCTGGGTATCTGGGCGTGGTTAACGCAGCCGCATACTTAGTTTTCTTCGTGGGGTGACCCTTCTGACGATGTACCTTCTTAGGGCTCCTTTGAATCATAATCCTCAGGATTTGTATATATTATGCACTTCTTTAGCCGAACAATGCTCTGGCGCTGTTGGCTCTGTACAAACAGAGCGTCCAACAACTCCAACATTTTCAATTCCATTAAATCCCAACTTTTAAAAGGGATAAGCATGCGCAACCTAAAATCACCGACCAAGCCTCCATCCCGGATCTTTTGGTTGCGGATTTCCTCGGCGCTGATATAGAACTCCACGCAGCCACAGGGAAGTCCATTCTTTCTCTGTATTTTCACCCGGTGAAATACTCTTCCTGAGGAGTCAGGGGTACCTTCCCAACGGGTCTCGTAGCCTGTGAACAAGCTATACCCCTTGTCTCAGTTCGGGACACAAAACCTGGTGAAAAACCGTCGACTTGAACTGTACACGCTCATGGAACAGTTGCAGAGGCGTGTTCTTTATCATGACACAGACTCTGTAGTCCATGCAAGCAAACAGAGTGATTGGAACCCCCCTCTAAGCATCTATCTGGGTGGTTTAACGAGTGAACTCGAAGATGGTGACCATATCACAGAGTGGTCCTCCTGTGGTCCCTAAAGCTATGCTTTTAGGACTAAAGACAATCACGTGGTGTTGAAAGCCAAAACCGTGACTCAAAACTATGAAAATGCCCCACATGTTAACTTGGAATCAATCACACGCCTGGTCGAGGGGTTCATAAATGACCGGAATAGTGAATTGGAAATGTTGAACTCCTACAAAAATAGTGTTAGGGATTAAAAAGGGTTTCCATCTACGTAAAGCCCCACTTACTGAAAGATTCCAGGTAGTCTATGACAAGAGATTGCTTGTACCTGACGTACCCTTTGGTTACTGACTTATGTTACAAGCCCTGTATGTCTTAACCCTTAAGATATAATGGCTGCTGTAGAAGGTTTTGATCCCCAGTTGCAACTACCATTTACGGCCTTAATCGCAGGCCCATCCAATAGCGGTAAAACTTGTTTTGTAATAAGTATTTTAGAGAATTCTGAACATGTATTATCTCAGAAATCTGACAATATTGTGTGGTGTTATTCATGTTATCAACCTTTGTATGATGGGCTGTTGAAGAAAATAAAAATCAAGTTTGTTGAAGGAATACCCGCATCCCTGTCTGATGATGAACTTCTAACTCCTCATAAAAACAATCTGCTGGTTTTGGACGATATGCTATTTGCAGGTAGCGAACATCCTGAAATTGCCTGAGCTTTTATACAATATAGTCCTTCGAGACAACAGCATAAGCCCGATAAGCCTTGATGCTCGGGATCTGATGAAGCCCTTCTGGTCATAGCATTGGCTACAACCTCACTTACAATATTTTAGCCGCTGATTTTAAATGTGGTTTGGCCATGCTGAGGCCTCTCTTCATAAACGGTAAAACCATCCTAAAGAGGTTACGAAATATGCCTCCTATCCCCAAACCGTACATGGTCGGGGATCCATGATAGCCGGGTAACCCATTACCCACTTGGTCAACATAGTATGAGACATATCGGTTAGGGTCGAGATGGTGGTTGTGTTCCATAACCATTTTAATTTATTTGTATTATGTTTATAAAAAATATATATATAATACTAATAATATGTAGATAGGTTTTGGTGGGTCTAAAGTGGAGTTTTACAATCGTTTTACCACAAGTAAATTCAATATTTTTAGTTCTGATCCGTTTTAAGCTCAACCAGAATGTTTTCAATATATTTCTTGCTTACAGATACATAGTGTGGCTTGTCGTAGTTAAGTGACGACATCACCGTCCTTTCCCTCTATATGAACTGTTCTCAGGAGGGGCACATAACTGTCTCCTACCCTTTGAGAGGATATGATGTCGGTATACACAAATATGTTGTAAAACCCTGCATGTATATCCGCAGGGAATGGGAATAATTTATCTCTCACATACGTCCATTTATTGGAACTCATCCCTAACATGTAGGCTAAATTACCACTGGTCTTTATACCCCCATCAGCCTCCCCTGAGATTTGTACAAGTTTATGAATAGGGTTGTAGTTCAGGAGTATTTCCATATTGTTCAGGGTAATTTCTTACACATTTTTAATAATACGTGTGAGTTGTTCAGAGGTTATAATACAAATACATATTTTGATTTAGTTCAGCGATTAGTTTTTTTTTTTTTTACATGTAATCTAAGATTTTAACAACCTAATGCATATACAACTTTTTTCATTCACCCCAGGGCTATATAAACCAAAGGTTTCATTTGGGTTATAATTATGACTTACAAATGAAAAAGTCCATTGTATATTATGTAATTGGGGATTTGATTATTTTTCATTATTTTGCCAATTTTCTCTTGAGAACATGTGGTCTATCCCCTAGAAACTCATGGGCAATATGGATACCTACAGTATATTGTGGGGGAACAAACATATGTGTTCCTGGAAGGGTGAGCTTTCAGGAATTGGGTCAAAAAAATATGCAAATAGCGATAGAAACAAGGATGTATTTCCCAGAAAGTAATAGTGTATATCATTGGTAACTCACATTATCATGGTTCAATGATAGGTTTTCCATTCTGTAGACTGAAAATAAAAATACTTTGCACAACACAGACAATACCCACTGTGAGCAAATCTCTAACATTCATGATCCTTTACTATATTTATCCCTAAACCTCCCACAATAACTATTGTCTATTGTTAGTCTCAATGGCAATATCAATGTTTTATACATAGCTAAATACATTGTTGGAGACAGTTTGTCTTTCATTATGCAAACATTTGTTTATTAGATTATATTTCTCATTAAGAATGTTGTTTTGGGTCTGTTTAATTTAGCCTGTTGCTTGGCTCCAGCCAATCCTGTTTGGCCCTGTCCGGGGGTGTCCTCGGAGTGGGCCACAGTGTCTCCTGACCCCTCCTGTCTCAGCCTCCAGTATTTATGCTGCAGTAGTTTATGTGTCGGGGGGCTAGGGTCAGTTTGTTATATCTGGAGTACTTCTCCTGTCCTATTCGGTGTCCTGTGTGAATCTAAGTGTGCGTTCTCTAATTCTCTCCTTCTCTCTTTCTCTCTCTCGGAGGACCTGAGCCGTAGGACCATGCCCCAGGACTACCTGACATGATGACTCCTTGCTGTCCCCAGTCCACCTGGCTGTGCTGCTGCTCCAGTTTCAACTGTTCTGCCTTATTATTATTCGACCATGCTGATCATTTATGAACATTTGAACATCTTGGCCATGTTCTGTTATAATCTCCACCCGGCACAGCCAGAAGAGGACTGGCTATCCCACATATGCTCTCTCTAATTCTCTCTTTCTTTCTCTCTCTCGGAGGACCTGAGCCCTAGGACCATGCCCCAGGAATACCTGACATGATGACTCCTTGCTGTCCCCAGTCCACCTGACTGTGCTGCTGCTCCAGTTTCAACTATTCTGCCTTATTATTATTCGACCATGCTGGTCATTTATGAACATTTGAACATCTTGACCATGTTTTGTTATAATCTCCACCCGGCACAGCCAGAAGAGGACTGGCCACCCCACATAGCCTGGTTCCTCTCTAGGTTTCTTCCTAGGTTTTGGCCTTTCTAGGGAGTTTTTCCTAGCCACCGTGCTTCTTCACCTGCATTGCTTGCTGTTTGGGGTTTTAGGCTGGGTTTCTGTACAGCACTTTGAGATATCAGCTGATGTACGAAGGGCTATATAAAATAAATTTGATTGATTTGATTGATTGAATTGGAATCATGTACAAAGAAAAATAACACAATTCAACCATTGATGGATGGTGACAAAAATAATGACATTGCCAGTAGTCATGTTAAGGTTTTCAATGTTTTTATTGACAGAGTTGTATGGATTTGCATATGACTGCATTATATGATGCCGTAATAGGGAAGAGGATCAGATCACGCCTATTGGTATTCTTCATCCAAAAAGACAGACACCTGTTATGGGGTTAATTCCACATCTGTTTGCATTGCTTGGTAGAGTATGAGTTTGGTATGAGACACAAAAAATAATATAATTAAAGTATAAAATAAACAGTATTATCCTAAACTGAGAGATGTATAAAAAAAAATGTGTTATCACATCAACCTCAAAATCTTTCAGAATGTACATGTTTTCAGTATAGAATGACATGTATACAGATTATATTACAACTTTTTGTGTTTTGTCTTAGTGATTGTTCTTTAGTAAATAGGGAACTCAACAGTGTGTTAGTCCGAGAAACATTCATTAGATAGTTGTTTTATGTTTGTGAAACCTTGAAATGTACACAATGAGAAGTGATATTTTAACACCAGTTTTTAACGGGGTATTTGTATCAAATATATATCTTTGCATGTTTGAAATAGAGCTCCTTTTTTTCGAGACAACCTGTGTGCTAATGATCCAATATTGTTTCAAGCACAATTGAAGAGACGCACACACAACCCACACACACGTAACCCCATCCACAGGGTAAACCGTGTGTTTTGAGAGGCTTATATGTAGATGACCCCTAATATTGAATTGTTTCATGCACAATTGAAGACATACGCATAGACACACACCTGAAAATAACAATGTTTTGAAACACTCCCGCACACACACGTCTTTCCTGAAAGCCTTTCTCTGAGACAGACTGGGAGAGAGAAAAGACAGATTCCTTTCGTTAGAAGGTGAGATACAATTTTAAAACCCTTTATTTAATTCTAAATATTTAGTACAGACCTTTTTAAACATGTTATAATTAGTTAAGCAATTGTACTATGGTGATTACTTGGAACTAATAAACCCAACCCAAGGAAAACCTTTACAGTACCCTTCATTTCGCGACATACCATTTTGTCCTATCTCGTATATCTCAGTTTTGGATCAGACTGACTTTATGACCAAATTATCGTATTTACACTTTGTGGTCAATTTTGACACCTGAATAAAAGTTTGATTCATATCGACGCCACATAAGCCGTTTTCAAAACGAAAAGGTATCTCAGAAAGGTATCTCAGAAATGGCTTTTCACGCACAACAGTGTCTAGGGTTTACTGAGAATGTTGCGACAAACAAAAAAACATCCAGTCAGCGGCAGTCCTGTGGGCGGAAACAGCTAGTTGATGAGATGTCGAAGGAGAATGGCAAGAATCGTGGAAGGGGTTAACCAGCACTGTCGTTTTTTGTTTGGAACACAGCCCTGCGTCCCCACATCACACATTTTACTGTTGTTTATGCAATCCAAAAACGTTCCATTCTAAATCGCAATCTGTGTAAGGTGTTCATCATTTGAAAACATATTCTATTGCCAACATGGCTAGCTAAGTTATAAAATACGATCCAACAGTGTTAGTCTTTCAAAAGGCACTTGAAGAAAAAAATATTTTAATTTCCTCACGCATTAAATCAATCCTAGAGCAGAGATTTTTGTTCGTCTGAAGAAATACTTACTACATGTCAAGACTCAGAAATTACTGCTCTCACAAATATGCCAATGAACATAGCCAGTAGCAGTCTACTGAAACACAATTGGTCAGGTTTTCGGACCAATCACAGCTTGACTGCTCTCTAACATTTTTTTTAGTATAGTGATGAAAGGGGACTGTGAAAGATGAGCAATGGCTGACAAAAAGAGGTAAGTTCGATAGATGTTATTAAGTAGAGAAACTAGCTAGCTACTCAACTATGATTTTAATATTGAAAATGAAGTAGATAGTTATTTTGTCTACTGTTGTTAAAGCAGGCTATTGATGAGGCAAGCTAGGTGAACGTCGCAAGCTAGGAAGCTAACTAATGTTAAGCCATGTGGTTTAACCACATGGTCTATCGAATGTATGTGATAGTCATTGCTAAACAATATCAAGTAGTGTAGGTAAGGGATGAAGTGAACCCGTCGGAGAATAGCTCCCACACTAGGTGGGTTGGGCATGAACTGATAGCATGCTGTTCAATACTGAGCTATGATGACTGAAAAGTTGTGTGGGGTGCCCTACAGCTCGACTCAGTCCAATATCACTTATTTGGCTAAATTATTAACCATAGTTTCTTCTTTTGATACAGCGGTCTTAAAATTGACTGTTACCTTGAATGCAACATTAAGATGTTGAAACATTTGAACTCTGTCCGTGACATTTCCTGGCATCTTATTTTCATTTCTCTCTCACTTCAGTTGTTCTCAGGAGAGAGGTCAGTGTGTGTAGAGAAAACACATTTGACCAGGTAGAGTCAGGCTTCTACTTCATCGCCCTTGACCACTACACCAAAGAGGACCAGTGAGTCACCAACTCATCTTATGCCTTAGAGAACTCAGCAAGTTTTGGGTCAGTTAAAAATGTCCTTGTTTTTGAAAGAAAAGCACATTTTTTTGTACATTAAAATAACATAAAATTGATCAGAAATACAGTGAAGACATTGTTAATGTTGTAAATGACTATTGTGGCTGGAAACAGCAGATTTAAAAAAAAAAATGGAATATCTACCGTACTGAGGCCCATTATCAGTAACCATCACTCCTGTGTTCCAATGGCACGTTGTGTTAGCTAATCCAAGTTCATAATTTTAAAAGGCTAATTGATCATTAGAAAACCCCTTTTGCAATTATGTTAGCACAGCTGAAAACTGTTGTCCTGATTAAAGAAGCAATAAAACTGGCCTTCTTTAGACTTGTTGAGTATCTGGAGCATCAGCATTTGCGGGTTTGATTACAGGCTCAAAATGGCCAGAAACAAATAACTTTCTTCTGAAACTCATCAGTCTATTCTTGTTCTGAGAAATTAAGGATATTCCATGTGAGAAATTGCCAAGAAACTGCCAAGATCTCGGACAATGCTGTGTACTACTCTTTCACAGAACAGCGCAAACTGGCTCTAACCAGAATAGAAAGAGTTGGAGGCCCCGGTGCACAACTGAGCAAGAGGACAAGTACATTAGTGTCTAGTTTGAGAGACTCCTCACAAGTCCTCAACTGGCAGTTTCATTAAATAGTACCGCAAATCACCAGTCTCGACATCAACAGTGAAGAGGCGACTTCCTCAGTCCAGTGTCTGTGTTCTTTTGCCCATCTTAATATTTTCTTGTTATTGGCCAGTCTGAGATGTGGCTTTTCCTTTGCAACTCTGCCTAGAAGGCCAGCATCCACAGAGTCACCTATTCACTGTTGATGTTGAGACTGGTGTTTTATGGGTACTACTTAATGAAGCTGCCAGTTGATGACTTGTGAGGTGTCTGTTTCTCAAATTAGACCCTCTGGAAATCTAAATTGGTTCTGAGGGAGGTGTCGTGGCCATAAACAGTACCTGGGACAGCTTCCAGCGCTACCGATGTCTGGAGGACAGCCAGAGGGTGGTCAAGGACATCTGTCACAACTTTATCTTTAGTGTGTCAGCTCTGCTGCAGCTGGGAGCTAAAGGTATTGCACTGCACTCCCAACATATGCTTAAACATACTTATGTTCATTTATGTGTTTCTTTAAGCGACAATCAGCAGTTGAAACAATAACAAAGCATTCTCCTCCCCTGTTTCTTAAAAAGCTGAGGGATATGGCTGGAGAAATGTAACCACTCTCAAATTCATAGCGCTATGGATGCAAGGACCGACCATCACGCCTCCTTCTAAAACCCCATTGGAGGAGACAACCCAAGGTTCCTTGCCCCTCCAATGGGTTTTAAGAAGGATGCGAGTATAGGGGAAGTGAGGAGTTGAGCAGAGCGCTCATGTCATTGTTTTAGGTAAAATCTTATGTTGAATGATGCACTTCTTTGTTCTACTTGTGCTCTTTCCACAGATTGCTGATAGCATCTGATCTGATGAGACTCCCTATGCGATTTGACTCCCTATTACTGATTATTCAATAAAACGTCCCATGTCAAATATAAATCATTTGGTATTTTGTAATTGATAGACGATGGTAGTTCCCATTCAGAAAATTACAAAATATGATTTCCTCAGTGCAATGTTTGGTGAATGCATGGTGGTGTTTTGTCCTCAGTCCTCCTTTGAGTGTTGTGTACTAATTCAGTTCTAAATGACCATCAGAGTCCCTCCTCACTTCCTCCATCACTGAAACGGATCGTCCGGTCTGCTGAGAGGGTCAGTGGCTGCCACCTGCCCTCCATCGAGGTCCTGCACAACTCCATCGCAAGGAAGAGTGCAGGAAAGATCATCCCCGACCCCCTCTTTCAAAGACTGCCCTTTGGCAAACGATTCAGGTCAATCACGACGTGAACGGTTTCTCCCCTGTGACGTGGCCCTCGCCAACTGTCCACCTGGTCCACTCAAGCATGGACTCTGCGTCCACAGACTATGCACCCTGCACTATCACTATTTTTTAAAACATTTTAATCAATTAGCAGATTATCTTATCCAGGACCAATTAGGGTAAAGTGCGAATAAAGCTGATTCTGACATGTTAATCAGAGTTTAGCTGGTTTATCATACTGTATGTCCGTTTTCATTCTATTATTTGGGACTGGTTATGCACTGAATGAACTGTAGCAGGTAGCAGATCCTCCCCTTTGTGTCTTCATATAATTCAAAATTCCCATGAGCTGTGTGTGTGTCCTTGGGCTTAATACCCTTAAATAATGGCTCCTGCGTGCAATTAATGGACTTGTTTTATGGTGTTTGCTAGAGATGACCGTCTGCTTTTTGTTTTTACAGACAAAAGTTAGCTAACTTTAGCAAGTAGATTCCACTCAACTGAAGGTATAGTAAACCTATTAGAATGTATTTCTCAATTTGCTTAGTTATCAAACTGCTGGGTTTCCCAAGTTGTTCAGCACTTACTGATCAAACCGGCTAGCTAACTAAACAGATGGCTCTGCAGCGCGTTGCAAACAGAAGGCTCGTAATAGCCAATCACAACACTGGACTGGCCATTGGCAATAGTTTGTTAGTTTGTCCATCATTCCAGTGAAAGTGATCAATCTAAGGTCTCTAGACTGACACCTGCCTTAATCCCCCCCCCCCCCTGGCGGGAAAGCCTGAGCGGCATTTCTCAGAGCGGGCTTGACTGATTGCTTGCACAATAAGTCAGAGGGAAAAAGGCCACAGTGAAGGGCGAAAGACAGATTGTCCTAGAAAGATTTATACTGTTATCAAAACGTCACACCAGGGTAAGCCTACAGGAAACACAGCCCTTAAGTGTTTCTATGGAAAAAAATGAATGATGGAAAAACGATTGGAACAATTTCCTTGTTTGACCGCTATTATGACTATGCCTGCAGTACTGCGTTCAGCCTTGAACCTGTGAGGCTATGGGTAAGCTATAGCTAGCACAGTGCTAGCCAAACTTTCCTGGTTAAATAAAATAAAAATGGGAACAGTGTGGTGCATTTGAATTTGAGCTGAAAATCTCCCACAACCGTAATGCCATGAGGCTAAACTGGTCAGTCTAGTCAACACAAACAAGAAGGGAGCTAGCAACGCTACCATCTTAGCAGGTAGGGAACTAATGTCCAAGTTATCTAGCCATGCTTATGCAACCGTATGTGCTAGTGTGTAGAGCTTGCTTTCCAGCAAGCTAGCCACCATAAGCTAGCTAGTTAGAAGCCTCACTGCTAATGTTAGATAGTTGAGCATAGTAATGTGCTAAAAAATTTGCAGCTACCTTGATGTGAAAGTGTGCCATTTCAAGCTCTGTGCTGGCTGAAGGAAACCACGTCGGGAGAGTTAATGTATTCCGCGACCGAAAGAGCTGAGAGATGTTTTAACTAACGAGAGACGGGAGCTAGCAATGCTACAGTGTTACAATCGGGGTATGCTAATAAGGTTAACTGGCCTCAAAGTGAGCTAGCCAAGTTAGCTTTGCAGCGCGGGCTACAGGAAACAGAGGCTGAGCACGCCCCCATTCACATCGACAGGTCTGTAGTGAAGACGATCCAGAGATTCAAATTTCTCGATGTCCAAATACACCAACACAGTTGTGAAGAGGACATGACAATGCCTCTTCCCTCTCAAATCCTCAAAATGTTATACAGCTGCACCATTGAGAGCATCTTGACTGGCTGCATCACTGCTTGGCATCCGACCGCAAGGCACTACAGAGGGTAGTGCGTACTGCCCAGTACATCACTGGGGCCGAGGTCCCTGTCACCCAGGACGGCTATACCAGACAGTGTCAGAGGAAGGCCCTAAAAATGGTCAATGACTCCAGACACCCAAGTTGGTCTGTTCTCTCTGCTGCTACCACACAGCAAGTGGAACGGGAGCGCCAAGTCTGGGACCAAAAGAGCTTGGCCTGGGCACTGTCCTCCTGTAGGGGTAGGAGGGCCAAGAGACCAGAGGTGGCAGAAAGGAGTACTCTGGTTGGGGTGTAGGGTTTGAGCATTGCCTGAAGGTAGGTAGATGCAGTTCCTCTTGCTGCTCTGCAGACAAGTACCATGGTCTTCTTCTGAATGCGAGCTTCGACTGGAAGCCAGTGGGCTGCAGCGTTCTGGATAAGTTGCAGGGGTTTGATGTCACAAGCAGGGAGCCCAGCCAACAGCGAGTTTCAGTAGTCCAGACAGGAGATGACAAGTGCCTGGATTAGGACACTAGCGCCACTTCCTGTGTGAGCTAGGGTCGTCCTTGTGCATAGAGTTCTATGGTTTATTTAACTTTGAAATCAAATGGTTCTCATTTAGATATTTTACAAATAGGGGATTCGCTAGGATCACCTACTCTTGGAAGAACATATCCTACTGTGTAAATTGTTCAAAGTAGTCATTGTGAATCGAGTTGCGGTTTTTGTTTGGCATACATTTGAAAGTGAAAAATCGGAGTCTCTGCATAATTCCGTTAATGCAAATTGCCCTGCAGTAATTGGTTAAACCTACCCATATTTACTCTAACGTCTTACCCTCAAGTCAGCAAAAGCTGACATTCTATAGAACCTTCTCTTATCAGAGTGCTTATTAAATTCCACGGGAATTGTCAATTCTTTCAGTTCTTCCAAAATGTCTGTAAGAGGTCAATTTTTAAAGCAGATCTAACAAAACACGAGACGGTTTTATGGAGTTTTAGAACTAAGGGCTGAATTCAATCATGTTAAAAAGCAGCTTTTCTGTGTTGGAATGGTGTGTGTGTGTGTACCCCAACAGAATGGTGTAGGCGTAAACCGGTCATTAAAAATATTCATGCCAGGAGACCACTGATTGGCCAGCTCAGCCAATGAGCCAATACATCATGTTCTCTGAGGAAATAGCAAGCATTTTTTAGATGTTTTTTCTCCAATTTGTGTTGGCCAAAAATGTCAGCTTCTCCTTGTACATAGACGCTTTCAAGGTAAGGAAACATATCTAATTTCCCTATTTAACACATAGGGAGGAAAAAAAGACAAACTATCATTAAGGTTAGCAACTTCCATTTATTTGAAAGACTGCAATATTGTTATATACAACCAACATACCTGAATTAAGCTGATTGATGTATGCAAGTGAAAAAAAGATTGTTTGGGTGTGTGATGCTATTACAGTGCAATACAGTTTAGTGAGTAAATGCATGTAGAGGTCTGACCTCAGAGGCTTTGTTTGAACTAATGAAACATGAGATTGTATCAGCAAAAATGTCTAGGTTTACCGTACCATTCATCATCTGCTTAGTAAGGCATCAACAGAATGGCAGGAGAGCTACTTGTCTGTACAGATTACAGAACTTCAGAGTGCGAATCAGGAATCCTTGGGAGAAGGGAAGCATAGACTGTCTAAAAATGTTACTAGCGTTCAAATCCTTGCTGCCTCCATCCTTGTTTCCTCAACTACCTCTTTACCTTTCAAGGTGTTTTGGAGAAGATCCTAGGTCCCACCCTCAGACCTCCCCAATGAGCTTTGAGAAAGAGTACAAGGAATTGATGAAACAAGAATGGAAGAAGCATGCATTTAACAGCTATTCAACTTTTCAGAAACAGCCTTGGTGTAAAATCTATCCGGTCTTTTCCACTTAACTGGGAAGACTCCTGATATGTTTGAGGCCTCTTTCAGAGTATTAAAACATTTCTGGGCTAAATTCACCTCTGAGATCTTTAGAGAAAATCACATATGCAAGTGTTGAAATGGACATTTAAAAACTGCATGGATGGGTATTTGCTGTTAAATTAGTGACTTGGTCTAAGTACACTGCTGAACCGAATGTCACTGTAAAACATAGCTGAGTCAAGTCTTGCTTTGACTCCCAAGCTGATAACCAATTGCTCACTCTCATTCACATTGTGCAAACTTCCCAAATTCAAATCCTGTAAAAAAATTTAAAAAACATTTACCTGGTCTATACTTCAATACCGCAATTCACAAGAAATATTCAAGTGAATCCTGTAGGGTAAATGGCAGCAGGATTTAGTGTTGCACGTGGCAGGATTTAGTGTTGCACGGTATACCGGTACCACGGTAATAAAGGTACCAAAACGGATGATCTTTATAATACCAACATTTTAGAACACCATTGTACCATTTCACGATACTACTGACTTGTTCAGCCCTGCCGGTCTAAAGAGCCTGCTGGCGCCTGTTGTTTAAGGTCAATTTTGTTAATAAATTCAGTTGAATTTAAGCCACTAGTCTCTTGTATGCGCAGGTCCAATGATATCCACTTGTCATTCCTTGCCATCTCCTCATTGGTTATACCCACATGGGTGATTGAAAGACTAAATGTTTTGCCGGTTGTGTGGTAAGTGTAGGTGGCAATCACCATATAAGTTCAAAGAGGAAAAAGCCTGGAAGGAGGAGAGATGACTAGAAACTATTTGGTTGGCCGTTCTAACTAGCCATACATGTTTAATGCTTTTCGACCCGTTTGATATTTTAACCTGCATGTCGTGATCACGTTTGGTGTGGGGGGACAAAATACATTTATGCACGATAGCGCACGCGCGCAGCCGGTTTGGGTTCCGTGTAGCCGGTGGCGAGCGAGAACGCAGATTCATTGAATAACATGGATTTCTACATTTATTTTGCGGCATACGGTCTGGTCGGCATGTCAGAGGTGAAATGGAGCACCCTTTCGCCACAGGCATGCTTTACAGCAACAACAAAAAACGTCTAGACTTGAGTTGGCCTAAACATTCAAAAAATATTACCCATATTAACAGAATGTCTTCTTTCCCTTTCTATCAGGATTCGCGCGCATTTAATATAATTTCACAAACCATTTCACGGGCCGTTTTAAACTAATCCCGGGTTGCTAATTATTAGTTTGATTACAAACAACGTTCAATCATGTTATCTAGCTAGCCAACAACCTGGTAATTGACAGTAGACGTAGGCACATTTGATTGGCACAGGAAGAAAGGAAAAGGGTCTGCTACTCATGACATGAGGAAGTGTCTTAACTGAAGAGTAAAGGTTTCAAGCAGCGTTTTCCCCTTACTGACAATGACATGCAGATCATTTTGCATGTACATTCCTCCAGCCAAATATGACCAAATCAGCCATTCTATAATACACTAAACAGTGTGAAGTTAAATGTGTTGTATTGAGTAGAAGTGTGAATTTAAGTGACAGGTTTTTGGAGAAAGTTTAGGAAACAAGCTTCCGAGGGACAGGGCGAACAGGATACTCGGCCACTTATTATTTTTCCAACGTGGCGGCATGATACTTGGCCTGATGTAAAAATGGTTTGTAAAATGTTGGTATCGTGACAAGCCTAGTAAGTTTAGAAATACATTGTATGCGGTTGGTTATAGTATGGAGAGTACGAAAGATAATAAAAATATATATACAATTACAACATTCATTATCTCATTGCAATGTGCCTGGTAATAATGAAATTCTAGTTTGATTTGTCACACCTAGGTGAATATTCAAATCAAAGGAAAAGGCACAACTTAATGTCAAGTTGACTTTTAAGAAAAGCATTATCAAACAATGGATTTACATTGAATATGGTACAAATCTGATGCACCAAACCACTTTGAACATTTCAACATAAAACTCTCATGGGGATGGTAGTTGACAGTCTAGGAAAAACGTAGGACACACTATGCCAAAGTCATATATGTACTTTCTTGTAACGAAGTATTGTGTTAAGGCAACTTCCCGCCTCGTAACTGCTTGAAGAACCTTGTCCGAAGTTTAAAAGTTCTGATACATGGTAATACAGGGGAAATGTCTATAGCTGTAGAGCCTGACTTGTTTTGCAATGTTTTTGTAAAATTGTCACAGTCTAATGGTTGTAGACCATGCAGTTTTTCGAGAGTTCGGTCTTCATTCAGCCACCGTCCTGTCCCGGTCCTTGTATTTCCTTCAAAGACCCATGCCAGGGTTGGAACTAACACCAACTGCTTCCTTGGCCCTCTGAACTGGGCCTTTCTTCCCCTTGTATTCATAGCAGCGTTTCGGTGCGTCTTATGGTTGGTGACAGCATGTCACATGATGCGTGTGAGAGCATGTGTCGAGAAAAAAAAGAAAAGGGAAAACAACTTTGGCCCATGCATTATCTAACTTGATGTTGGGTTTCGAAAGTCAGAGCACCCTGTTTACATGGCAATTGACAATCTAGCTCTCGTAGGTTTCGCTGATAGCTTTCTTTATCGGTTTTCTTTCCACAGAACCAAGTGAATGCTATGGTCAGGCATGCTCGTGGCGAACACGAGACCAGAGTCATTTCGCCCATCCAGCCCATTGAGCCAGGAGGTGACTCCCGGCAGGAAGCTGGAACCTCGTTTGGACTTCCTGTAGGCAGGCAGAGGCCAACGACCCGTTATCCTTTCTGTCCTCAGGTCCATGACATACAAGAAGTCGGTGTCGAAGAGGAGCGAGAACACCTCGCCGAAGCTGAGCAGGGAAAGGTTGGCGGGGTCCTGCGTTTTGATGACCCTGGAAAGAAGGAGATTCAGCAACTGATTGTTGGCAGGTATGAAGGGCTCCGTTACATTCCATGTATGAACACCCACACAACTCCTTTTGTTCACTACCATGGATATTGTGAGTCATATACTCCAAAGTTCTGAGGATTGTGTGGCTTATTCACAGCAAGTCTAGCAAGGAATCAAGTTGTTTACAACCTGGTCGTTTTGAGGGTTAAGGTTCTGTTTCCTGATAGAAACAAGGCCTTGGGCAGTTTACCTGAGGATATCGAAGCTGGCAAAGTCCCACTGGTAGATCCCCAGGTCCGAGCTACAAACGACATAGCGGCCGTCAAACTGCAGGCGAGGCTGCAGACACACACTACGGTCCTCTGACACAGACAAGGTCTTCAAGCACTTACAGTTGATTTCCCTGCCTATAGGCCAAACCTGCGAAATAACCAATGATACACGCACATTCATTTGTTTATATGCGTGTGAATATATGCATCTCTGTAAAGAAAACAGCACTGTGGTCAAACTGTGCGGAGGGGGACACTGTATGGAGCCATCTTAAGTATTACAGTGACAAAAGACAAAAAGCACAGGGTTAAATTATTGCATGAAAGTTGAATGGCAGCAGATGCAAAGAAGATCAAATTAATTAAACCATATTACCTTTATTTCATATTTGTCAGCACTCAACAGAATGTAGTCGCCAGGACAGTGCACCATGGATTCTACTTCACTCTTCTGAAGAATCACCTACGCAGGGGAAATGGTTTGATAGTCTTAATATGTGAGACGAGTTTGGGTCCTTCATCTAGTATTCTTATTGAACACTGGGTAGCTTGCAGTTTGTAAACAAAATGTACCAGCAACAAAACAAAAACTTCTGTGAATGTGCTAGATAGGGCTTTGCTATAGATTGCAACACTGCAAAACCTTCTCCTTTCATCCATTTCACAGGCATTTGCACAAGACAATGGGCACAATCACCGTTCTACAAATCACCTTGCATCCCAGATATCTACTCAAGATTAGCAAAAAATGTTGTGAAATTCTGCCCCAGGTCCTCAACGGATACCCATAAACATGCCGATTCAATTTTCCAACAATCCTTAACATAACCAAGTACAGGAGGTTGATAGGCAGGTTTACCTTGGTGACCCACTCAGTATGTCCCGTGAGGGTGTTGAGGCAGGCGCCTGCTGACAGGGACCACACCTTCACAGAGAAGTCGGCCGAGCCGCTCACCAGCGTGTCCAGATCATCCTCGTAGTCCACGCTGAACACTGCCAGAGGCAAGGAGAGAGACATGGCTTTAGTACACCAACACACATGGCTCTGCCATTTGTGACCATCATTCGTAGCCTTAAGAATTTGTTGTTGTTGTAAAATAGAGCTATTTAGACACTGATAAGGTCTCTATGGAGGCTACTTGGAGTGGTAGCTCCCACGCATAAAATCAGAGTTCATATCTGCCTGTCAATCAAAGACCCACAGATCAGCACAGTCCAGCTGTCTCTAGGAAACAATGCCTAACTCACAAGTTATTTCCTAAAACCCAAATGAACAATGGACGTAACACCCCTAAGTCAGCAACTGGGAAAGGTAGGGACCCCAGCGGTACACTGACCTGCACCCGTGTGCCCACGGAACTGCTGGATCTTGGCACCTGTGCTCCACTCCCAGCAGGCGATAGTGTTGTCAAAGGACCCAGTCACCAGCTTCTGCTCATCAAACTTCACTGTGGCGCAGGTGTGCGTCTGAATGCCGTAGATGCACTGCCCGGTGCGGACGTCCCACAGTTTGGCAGAAAGGTCATCAGAGCCTACAAGATAATTTGTACATTTTACAACGAGGATAGCCTGATGAAGACAGCTTGGCTGTCGAAACGTTGGTGAATTAAATTATTGCATCGGAGCTCGAGGTTGCAACTTTAAGATTTTATTTGAAAGAAAGGTCATCAGAGCCTACGAAATAATGTGAGTTTTACAATGAGGAATTAAACAATTACATGTCTGAATGTAACGACAACATTTTAAGACTACAAAAGACCTCCAGCAAACTAGCGATTGTTACAGATACTACATTTTGCACAAAAGTGCCAATTGAAGCATTGTTCACAGATGCTAACACCTAAACCTTAAATTCAACCTAACAGGCAAAAGAGTAAAAAGGCCACCTGGCCAAATGGATGGTAGGAGAACACTGAAGACCACTCCACCACACCCCAGAATGACCATACGCATATAACCCACCTGTGCAGAGAAGGCCGTCCTTGTAGTAGAGGGCGTAGACGCGCGCACTGTGCCCGATGAGCGACGAGGTCTCAAAGGCCTCCTGGTCCTTCAACTGCATCATGCGCAGCTTGGCCTTGAGGTAGATACCCTTCCAGTGGGACGCGTCCTGGATGGAGTCATCGATGCGCCAGCCCAGGTCCCGGCACACACCCTGCCACACCTCTGTGCACGCACTTATCACCTACGGGAGTTATCAAAAGGATTATATAGTTCAACCGGAACCGAGGACAAAGCAACCCAAAGAAACGTCAAATCTTACTAACTGAGGCAAATCTTAGGAGGAAAGGTTCAAAGTTAACCTCAATAACACACATTAAAATCGGTCCTTACTTGCACCACTAGTACATTTCTCAATCCAAAATATTATCAGTAACCACATTTCCATCCAGTTATGCGAGTAAAGTCATAAAAAAATAATAACAGCGGTGATGGAAACAGGAAGTTTCAGTTCAATTTTATAAATATATATACACATCTTTGTGCCCGTAAAATTAATTATGCAAGAAATGGTGACAGAAACGCCTTTATGCTCAAATATTGATATCAAAGTCAACTTATGATATGATGATCCATGATGATATGGATGTGTGGTACTACCACTCAAACAATACAGTTTATTAGGCTACAGATGAAATAAGTTCAACTTCACAGGGTGGTGAAGTGCACGGTGATCTTGATGTGCCTTTCCAATAAATAGAGGGTCTTATTCTGGTGGCATGATGATCGACGCTTGACAAATAAAAATATTCTCAACCATTATAACATCATGTAGACTAGTCTACCTGCACTGTAGCTGCCAGCTGTTGGCTAGAGCACACGTGTCAAGACCAGAGTAGGCACATTTGCCATTTTCACAACAGTTTGTGACCAAACTATCAGTACAGTTGAAAAGGAGAACTTGAAAACTTCTGCAAAAAGAAAATTCTGTGTCCTCTTGTCATCCACAACAGGTATGTTTGGTGGAAACACACCACTGGTGGGAGAATGCACATTTTCTTTATGCTGATTCTAAGATATTCCCATAAAAATCTGGTCACCAATTGGATGGAAACCTAGCTAGTGTCACATGTGGGAAACCCTGGCCTTATTCAATTGCATGCACACCAGCTACTAACAAATACCCCTTCAAACATACTGAGTTGTACTGTGCTGGCCTGGTTATGCATCCACCAATAGTTGACAGAACCACACTCGAAAGGTGAAAGAAAAAAGAACCAAGCCAGCACAATATGGTTCAGGTCAGCACAATGGTGTGAAAAGGGTATAACATGAAGCCTGGGCCACATTCAGTTTCCAAACATTGCAGATAGAAATGACATGAATAGAGCCATTCCTTGTTCATGTGTGTCCTACATAACATGTTTTTCTACCTGAACGTTCCAAAATGTTGTGTCCTGCTGAATGCGCCACAGACCTTTGTCGTACTGCTTATACACCACCAGAGATCCAACCACCATGACAGAGAAAGCCTGACCTTATTCCACCCCTTGCACACCAGGCAGCAGGTGAGCAGGGTCTGCGGGTCGAGCCAGTGCAGCAAATAGAAGGTGAGCTCCAGGGGCAGCAGTAGCAGGAAGTCCCGCTTGAGCAGCGCCTCCAGTCCGTTGGACAGGTGCCGCAGCTGGACTGCACCGCTCAGCGAGATGAGTTGGTCCAGGGACTGGTTGCGCTGCTGGTCGCTCAGTGTGAGGAAAGAGGCGGAGACCGACTCCAGCCACCCCTCAAAGGCCGCCTTCTCCATGGACACATGAGAACGTCGACCTGCGGTTACAGGGTTCAATGACGATGATTAGTTAACGTTACATACCATTATTATGTATTTAAAGGTAGACTCAGCGACATAGCGTAGATGCAGAAAGTAAACAAACAACTTAGTTGGTACATTTCTGCAACAGCTAAGAGTGTTGAAGCGCGAGACTAAACTTCTCGGTTGTTTTGGTCCCGTGGCTACCAAACTAACAGCGAGAAGCGAATCCGTGCACATGGGTAGATAATGTGTTGTATATCGCTAATGTCAATAACTGCAGTGCTGCTCTTGGCAACGTCATTTCGCTGAGTTTACCTTTAAAGCGTAGTTAAAATACATTCTCAAAGATCACCTTTGACTGTTTACAACACTTCATTAACTCTACCAGCAAATGTCTAACTCAATCGTTTACTTGGGCCTAGCTAGCTAACGTTACATACTTCACACGTTTAAGTCAACATGAGTCCTTAGCTAACTAGCGTAGACAACACTGCCTGTTGTACTGAGTAGAACATCTACTGTTCTGACTAGCTAGCTTTGCCCCTTTCATTTAAAGTTATAGCTCAGGGTTAACGTTGCTAAGCTAGCTAGCGTTTCAGCAGTAAGGTGCATCGTACACGAACGTGTAGCTGTAGAAACGGTAGAACGACGTACCATTTCCCGTAGAACCCGTATCTGTGGGCGGTATTGTGCTAGCTAGCCAGGCGGACAGGAACACCTGGTAGTCTTTGCGTTCTACAAACAAAACAACGCTACTTAACTATCAGAATATTCCTTTTGCGAGATGCCAGAAGGTCATTAGTTTATCAGCTTAGAAAATAAACGTTACGTTAGCTTTTCTGGCTGGCTAGCTAGCTGGAATGAGGGACTCTGCTTCTTTCCGAAGTTAACGGATAGGTAATGTTACACGCACCAATACAGTCACGTTTTACCTAAACGTAGATGAATACATTTACTACCGTTAGCTAGCTAAATCCAATCTAGCTTGATGGATGCACCCACTGAGGTAATGGCTGGAACCATAGAGATACATAGAGAACTCGTGTCTGTGACAGAATAGACCGCGCCATTGAGGCAATCTCCGTTTTGAAGTGGTCCATTTTCTTTTTCGCGTTTGCCTTAGCCCTCATGACCCGGTTGGACATGACTCCAATAGGGTCACCAGGACGGATCAGCCAATGAAGTCGGAAGTCCCACCAAGTTGACTACATTAAAATGGTGGAAGCCCTCAATTGCGCTGCCTATACTATAATGTTATTTTGGCCACTAGAGGCCTCTATCATTCTCTATGGATGCATGCCTTATGTTGCAAACGTTCTTCCGGCTACTTAGAGATGGTTTTCCGGGTCAAGCTCACTTTTTTTCAAAGTAAAAGCCAGCTTTATGATTTTGGATTCACAGGACGCAATGACTGTTCTGCCAGGTTAGTGAAGGACGAACGAAGTAGATAAACAGTGGTGTGTATTCCTAGTTGCCTAGTGAAGTCAGGCTTCCCCCAAAAATGTACCAAGAAAAACACATACAAAAATGTATCTTTCTTCTCTTTGTGTTTCATAATTTAACTTCAATTCGCAAGAATGAACCTTTATTTAACTAGGCAAATCAGTTAAGAACAAATTCTTATTTACAATGACGGCCTACCAAAAGGGACACCAACTAACTTTGTTAGTTACTTTTGATGTTGAGTCGTTATAGACAAATATTCCACACGAGGGCGGTATTGAAGCTATGGAACATTTTCTTCTGCAACGTGACCCTAATGAACTACCTTCCAGTGCATGCATTGTAACATTGGCTGAAATAGTACTCACACATAACTATTTCGTGTTTCTAAATTATTTCTTTATTCAGACGAAGGGTACTGCTATGGGATCCCTCATGGCCCGTAACGATGCTAATTTGTATGTGGGTTACATGGCGAAACAGTCCATTTTCAAACCTCAAAAATGTTTTCTTGCCTAACATCATTATTTGGAAACGGTATGTTGATGATATTTTTGTTCTATGGAGGGGTGATGCAAAACAGCTCCAGGCGTTCCATGCTTTTCTTAACTCCTGTTCTGATCATCTGAGATTTACTATGCAATCTGATACACGTCAAATCAGTTTTCTTGATCTTCTGATCTTGTGTTCTATACAAATCAAATCAAATTTTATTTGTCACATACACATGGTTAGCAGATGTTAATGCGAGTGTAGCGAAATGCTTGTGCTTCTAGTTCTGACAATGCAGTAATAACCAACAAGTAATCTAACTAACAATTCCAAAACTACTGTCTTATACACAGTGTAAGGGGATAAAGAATATGTACATAAAGATACATGGATGAGTGATGGTACAGAGCAGCATAGGCAAGATACAGTAGATGGTATCGAGTACAGTATATACATATGAGATGAGTATGTAAACAAAGTGGCATAGTTAAAGTGGCTAGTGATACATGTATTACATAAGGATGCAGTAGATGATATAGAGTACAGTATATACGTATACATATGAGATGAATAATGTAGGGTATGTAAACATTATATTAGGTAGCATTGTTTAAAGTGGCTAGTGATATATTTTACATCATTTCCCATCAATTCCCATTATTAAAGTGGCTGGAGTTGAGTCAGTGTGTTGGCAGCAGCCACTCAATGTTAGTGGTGGCAGTTTAACAGTCTGATGGCCTTGAGATAGAAGCTGTTTTTCAGTCTCTCGGTCCCAGCTTTGATGCACCTGTACTGACCTCGCCTTCTGGATGATAGCGGGGTGACCAGGCAGTGGCTCGGGTGGTTGTTGTCCTTGATGATCTTTATGGCCTTCCTGTAACATCGGGTGGTGTAGGTGTCCTGGAGGGCAGGTAGTTTGCCCCCGGTGATGCGTTGTGCAGACCTCACTACCCTCTGGAGAGCCTTACGGTTGTGGGCGGAGCAGTTGCCGTACCAGGCGGTGATACAGCCCGCCAGGATGCTCTCGATTGTGCATCTGTAGAAGTTTGTGAGTGCTTTTGGTGACAAACTGAATTTCTTCAGCCTCCTGAGGTTGAAGAGGCGCTGCTGCGCCTTCTTCACGATGCTGTCTGTGTGAGTGGACCAATTCGGTTTGTCTGTGATGTGTATGCCGAGGAACTTAAAACTTTCTACCCTCTCCACTACTGTTCCATCGATGTGGATAGGGGGGTGTTTCCTCTGCTGTTTCCTGAAGTCCACAATCATCTCCTTAGTTTTGTTGACGTTGAGTGTGAGGTTATTTTCCTGACACCACACTCCGAGGGCCCTCACCTCCTCCCTGTAGGCCGTCTCGTCGTTGTTGGTAATCAAGCCTACCACTGTTGTGTCGTCCGCAAACTTGATGATTGAGTTGGAGGCGTGCGTGGCCATGCAGTCGTGGGTGAACAGGGAGTACAGGAGAGGGCTCAGAACGCACCCTTGTGGGGCCCCAGTGTTGAGGATCAGCGGGGTGGAGATGTTGTTGCCTACCCTCCCCACCTGGGGGCGGCCCGTCAGGAAGTCCAGTACTGGGGATGCAGTTAACACGTTTAAATGTTTTACTCACCTCGGCTGCAGTGAAGGAGAGTCCGCATGTTTTCGTTGCAGGCTGTGTCAGTGGCACTGTATTGTCCTCAAAGCGGGCAAAAAAGTTATTTAGTCTGCCTGGGAGCAAGACATCGTGGTCCGTGACTGGGCTGGTTTTCTTCTTGTAGTCCGTGATTGACTGTAGACCCTGCCACATACCTCGTGTCTGAGCCGTTGAATTGAGATTCTACTTTGTCTCTATACTGACGCTTAGCTTGTTTGATAGCCTTGCGGAGGGAATAGCTGCACTGTTTGTATTCGGTCATGTTACCAGTCACCTTGCCCTGATTAAGAGCAGTGGTTCGCGCTTTCAGTTTCACGCGAATGCTGCCATCAATCCACAGTTTCTGTTTTGGGAATGTTTTAATCGTTGCTATGGGAACGACATCTTCAACGCACGTTCTAATGAACTCGCACACCGAATCAGCGTATTCGTCAATGTTGTTATCTGACGCAATACGAAACATATCCCAGTCCACGTGATGGAAGCAGTCTTAGAGTGTGGAATCAGCTTGGTCGGACCAGCGTTGGACAGACCTCAGCGTGGGAGCTTCTTGTTTTAGTTTCTGTCTGTAGGCAGGGATCAGCAAAATGGAGTCGTGGTCAGCTTTTCCGAAAGGAGGGCGGGGCAGGGCCTTATATGCGTCGCGGAAGTTAGAATAACAATGATCCAAGGTTTTTTCAGCCCTGCTTGCGCAATCGATATGCTGATACACTGACCTTTACAGGAAACCTACTGATCATAACAGTTTGTTGAGGGCTGATAGTTGAAAAATAGTTTGCCCTACAGCCAATTCTGTTGAATCAAAAGAATTTGCAAAAAACAATCCGATTTTGACAGAAATATGGCTGAGACACAAAGAAAATTAAAGGAGAGGGGTTGCAAAAATGGTCAGATAAATACTGGCATTGAAAAAAATGGAAAAAAACAAGACATGACCTTTTTCAAGGTAAGTCTCGCAAAAAAAACATTCTTGCATTCTAACTACCCGCTATTCAAAGTGCTCTGAATAAATTAAGGGAATTGTTCATAAACATTGGCACATTCTAAGATCCGATGATAGTATCGGTAATGTATTTTCGGACCTTCCCTCGGTCGTATTCTCGCGAGGCAGAAATCTCAGAGATCAATTGGTAAACTCTGATTTACCACTCCACAACGTCTTTTTGCGCCCCTACTGGATAGAAACTACAAGTGCAATGTCTGTGCTCAATGCAATGGCACTTATACATGTAGATCCTTCAAACACCCCAAAACAGGGAAACAGATTCCAATCAAAGCTGTTATCACGTGCTCCACTAAGGCAGTTATTTATCTTATAACTTGTCCTTGTGGTAAAAATTATGTGGGTAAAACAAAGTGCGAATTAAAAGTACGAATTTCGGAGCATCGTAGCACCATTAGGTGCTAAAACTCGATTTACCCAGTTTCGACCCACTTTTCGGAAGCATCGAAGCATCTCCCTAGGAGAGAGGGTGACCTCGATCATTTATTGTTAAAACGAGAGGCTGCCCGGGTCTTTAATTTAAAGACCCTTGCTCCCTCCGGTCTCAACGTAGACTTTGAAGCCATTCTTGTGATTGTTGTGATTTTGCTGTTGTAAATGTTTGTAGGCTTATGTAGCCAAATTGAATCTATGATCGTATGCTATCCATTCATGTTTTTTGTATGCTATTTTAATATATGAGAATTAACCAATGATATCAGGCCACACCCGGCCATGATTACAGACACCTGTCTGTGTCTTTTGACACGTTATAAACGAGTCACCCCACATTGTTTGTCATTATACCCTGATGAAGACAGCTTGTCTGTTGAAACGTTGGACATGCATTTTTTTTTGCATCTGAATTCCTAGGGTATGCGGCTCTCCTTTATTTTTCAAGTGTTCCACTCCGCAAGCCAGCACCTCGCCTAAATAGGTTTGCATTTCTTTCACCTCTAGTAATTTTTCCAACAATTGTTTACAGACAGATTATTTCACTTATAATTCACTGTATCACAATTCCAGTGGGTCAGAAGTTTACTTACACTAAGTTGACTGTGCCTTAAAACAGCTTGGAAAATTCCAGAAAATGATGTCATGGCTTTAGAAGCTTCTGATAGGCTACTTGACATAATTTGAGTCAATTGGAGGTGTGCCTGTGGATGTATTTCAAGGCCTACCTTCAAACGCAGTGCCTCTTTGCTTGACATCATGGGAAAATCAAACGAAATCAGCCAAGACGTCAGAAAAACAATTGGAGACCTCCACAAGTGTGGTTCATCCTTGGGAGCAATTTCCAAACGCCTGAAGGTACCACGTTCATCTGTACAAACAATAGTATGCAAGTATAAACACCATTGGACCACGCAGCCGTCACACCACTCAGGAAGGAGACGCGTTCTGTCTCCTAGAGATGAACATACTTTGGTGCGAAAAGTGCAAATCAATACCAGAACAACAGCAAAGGACCTTCTGGAGGAAACAGGTACAAAAGTATCTTTATCCACAGTAAAATGAGTCCTATATCGACATAACCTGAAAGGCCACTAAGCAAAACCAGCATAAACAAGCCAGACTACGGTTTGCAACTGCACATGGGGACAAATATCATACTTTTTGGAGAAATATCCTCTGGTCTTATGATACAAAAATAGAACTGTTTGGCCATAATGGCCATCGTTATGTTTAGAGGAAAAAGGGGTAGGCTTGCAAGCCGAAGAACACCATCCCAACTGTGAAGCACAGGGGTGGCAGCATCATGTTGTGGGGGTGCTTTGCATCAGGAGGAACTGGTGCACTTCACAAAATAGATGGCATCATGCGGTAGGAAGATTATGTGGATATATTGGAGCAACATCTCAAGACATCAGTCAGAAAGTCAAAGCTTGGTCGCAAATGGGTCTTCCAAATGGACAATGACCCCAGCATACTTCCAAAGATGTGGAAAAATGGCTTAAGGACAACGAAGTCAATGTATTGGAGTGGCCATCACAAAGCTCTGACCTCAAGCCTATAGAAAATGTGTGTGCTGAACTGAAAAAGCATGTGCGAGCAAGGAGACCTTACAAACCTGACTCAGTTACACCAGCTCTGTCAGGAGGAATGGGCCAAATTCACCCAACTTATTATGGGAAGCTTGTGGAAGTCTACCCGATACGTTTGACTCAAGTTAAACCATTTAAAGGCAATGCTACCAAATACCAATTGAGTGTATGTAAACTTCTGACCCACTGGGAATGTGATGAAATAACTTAAATTCAAAAAGTACTTTAACAACTGTTACATAGGCTTGTACACAATCGCCCAACCTTAACAAACACACATACACATCAATGGCTTTAGGAACAGCAGTAACATTAGGCAGGATTTAGGCTGCCAACTGCCTAACCAGTTGTAGCTCAATCTTGGGTGCAATGATCACGTTCCCGCACTGACTGACTGTGTGGAGGCTCATTGATTTAATGTTATGTTAGCCAACATGCAAACACTGGCAAAGTTATGAATGATATAGCTGTCGGCTGTATCAGCCGACTTACCGTTCTTTGTGCAGCTTCAAATGTCGAACAAAGTTGGAAGTTGTTGCGCCTCCATCTGTAATTTTCTTCCCGTATTTTTTGCAAGTTGCAATCTGTTTTTTGTTGATACAGCGTAGTCTTTATATCTGAAAATAATAACTTTTGGTATCATCTTTCCAAGGGCTCCATCTGAATTCACTCGCCGGCGTTCCTCTGCACTGCCACGTGCAACTTTTTCTCAGCTGCCACAATTTGATTGGCTGCTGTCCGATTCAAACTGTAATCCGTTAAAATTAAGAGTTGATGCACTGCACACTTTTTTTTTAAAACATCATTTTTAATATTTGGGCTTGGAGGGTATCAAGTCAGTTCGAGTCAAAAGGCTCAAGTCCAAGTTAAGTCACGAGTCATTGGTGTTAATGTCAAAGTCGAGTTGCAAGTCATCATATTTGTGACTCGAGTCAAAGTCATGTGACTCGAGTCCACACCTCTGATCCTTAGCTTAGTGAGCACTATGGTGTTGAACATTGAGCTGTCGTCAATGAACAGAATTCTCACATAGTTGTTCCTTTTGTCCAGGTGGGAAATGGCAGTGTGGAGTGCGATTGAGATGGCAACATTTGTGAATCTGTTGGGGCAGTATGCGAATTGGAGTGGGTCTAGGGTTTCCGGGATGATGGTGTTGATGTGAGCCTTGACCAGTCTTTCAAAGCACTTTATGGCTAACGACATGAGTGCTACGGAGCGGTAGTCATTTAGGCAGGTTACCTTCGCTTTGTTGGGCATAGGGTCTATGGTGGCCTGCTTGAAACGTAGGTATTACAGACTCGGTCAGGGAGAGGTTGAAAATGTAATTGAAGACACTTGCCAGTTGGTCCGCGCATGCTCTGAGTACACGTCCTGGTAATCCATCTGGCCCCACAGCTTTGTGAATGTTGACCCGTTTAAAGGTCTTGCTTACATCGGCTATAGAGAACATGATCACACAATCATCTGGAACAGCTGGTGCTCTCATGCATGCTTCAGTGTTGCTTGCCTCATGTCACTGGCCAGCTCGCGGCTGGGTTGACCTTTTTAGTCTATAATAGTTTGTAAGCCCTGCCACATCCGACGAGGGTCAGAGCCGGTGTAGAAGGGCTCAATCTTAGTCCTCAATGCCATTGGATGAATCGCGGAACATATTCCAGTCTGTGCTATCAAAACAGTCCTGTAGTGTAGCATCTGCATCATCTGACCACTTCCGAATTGAGCGAGTCACTGGTACTTCCTGCTTTAGTTTTTGCTTGTAAGCAGGAATCAGGAGGAAAAATTATGGTCAGATTTTCCAAATGGAGGGCGAGGGAGAGCTTTGTACGCATCTCTGTGTGTGAAGTAAAGGTGGTCTAGAGTTTGTTTTTTCCCCCTCTGGTTGCACATGTGACATGCTGGTAGAAGTTTGCCGGCATTAAACTCCAGGTCCACTAGGAGCACCGCTTCTGGATGAGCATTTTCTTGTTTGCTTATGACCTGATACAGCTCGTTGAGTGCGGTCTTAGTGCCAGTGTCGGTTTGTGGTGGTAAATAGACTGCTACGAAAAATATAGATGAAAACTCTCTTGGTAGATAGTGTGGTCTACAGCTTATCATGAGGTACTCTACCTCAGATGAGCAATACCTCGAGGCTACTTTAATATTAGACATCGCACACCAGCTGTTATTGACAAATAGACACACACCCCCCACCCCTCGTCTTACTGGACTTAGCTGTTCTGTCCTGCGAATGCACGGAAACTCATCCAGTTTATTCTCCTGTGGATAACCATTCGTTAATGAATTCTCACAAGGCAGCCTGATCTCCACCCTCTGAATTTCCTTATTTTCTTCATGTGAATGATGGGGATTTGGACCTTGTCTGGGAGCAGCATTATATCCTTTGCGCCAGACTCATTAAATAAAAATGTTTTGTCCAGTTCCAGGTGAGTAATCGCTGTTCTGCTATCCAGAAGCTTTTTTCGGTCATAAGAGACGGTAGCATCAACATTATGTAGAAAATAAGTTACAAACAATGCGAAAAAACACAAAATAGCACAATTGGTTAGAAGCCCGTAAAATGTCAGCCATCCCCTCCAGCGCCATTCTTCATACCTTTGTCTTTATACGATTATATTAGTCTAATGGGCCTCTCTTTTGTACCTGCATTTACAGATAAACCATTCGATACGAAAGTAGATCTGTTTAAATTCCTTCGCAAGATTAAACTTAAGCATGTGTTTTCGCATGTGTTGTTAAATTAAATACATTTTTGCTCCATGAAGTAATCCAACATTGTGTACACCGCCATCTTGTCTATTTCAAATCTTATCTATTTGATCGAGACAGATAAGTGTTATCATGACATGCGGGACTTTGGGGTGGACACCCACCCATTACTTCATGGACCAAAACATTTATTCAATTTAATAACGAAGCTAAATTCTAACAAACCCCCTGCAACTAGACATGGGCGTTTTAGAAGAAATTGGTTGTCTTCCAAGTCGGGAATTGAGGAAGTATCGTTAAGGTTGGTTGAAAATGTTTGTGCTACGCCAAACAGAACCAATCTAAAAATGCCTATCAACCAGCTGAAAGAGAGTAATGGTCTGACTAGGCAATATTTTCAATAGCTAGTCACACTGTAGAAATCAGGAAAAATACCTACTGGTGTATTTTAATGCCAAGATACATAATAAAGTGGCCTTTTCTTAAATTCTTATCATAGTTTTGCACCATTCAGTCAGGAGATATGATGCTCAATGTCAGCAAGCTGTCCTAGGTGTCTGATGGAGAAAATGCAAAGTCCTTGTTCTGATTTTTTTCAAATACATTTGGCATTTAATGATTTTTACACATAATAAACATTATATCAAACTGAGTAAACAATTCAGCACATTAACCAGGTTTCCTTCCAAACATTTCATGAATTACCTGACTCATGAAAATAATCACTGATGGAAACAGGAAAGGCCGGTACAATTTTATACATATCCACGGATAATTTGCTCGTTCGATATGGTGGGATCTTTTAGTTGTTAAAATGCGATAAATGGTGGTGGAAACACCTTTACAGTGCCTTCCAAAAGTATTCATCTCCCTTGGATTTCATGTAATGGACATACACATAGTCAAAATTGGTGAAGTGAAATGAAAAATATAACTTCTTAAAAAAAATTATAAAACATTTAAAACAGAAAAGTGGTGCGTGCATACAGTGGGGCATTTAGTCAGCCACTAATTGTGCAAGTTCTCCCACTTAAAAAGATGAGAGGCCTGTAATTTTCATCATATGTACACTTCAACTATGACAGACAAAATGAGAAAAAAAATCCTGAAAATCACATTGTAGGATTTTTAATGCATTTATTTGCAAATTACGGTGGAAAATAAGTATTTGGTCACCTACAAACAAGCAAGCTTTCTGGCTCTCACAGACCTGTAACTTCTTCTTTAAGAGGCTCCTCTGTCCTCCACTCGTTACCTGTATTAATGGCACCTGTTTGAACTTGTTATCAGTATAAAAGACACCTGTCCACAACCTCAAACAGTCACACTCCAAACTCCACTATGGCCAAGACCAAAGAGCTGTCAAAGGACACCAGAAACAAAATTGTAGACCTGCACCAGGCTGGGAAGACTGAATCTGCAATAGGTAAGCAGTGTGGTTTGAAGAAATCAACTGTGGGAGCAATTATTAGGAAATGGAAGACATACAAGACCACTGATAATTTCCCTCGGTCTGGGGCTCCACGCAAGATCTCACCCCGTGAGGTCAAAATGATCACAAGAACGGTGAGCAAAAATCCCAGAACCACACGGGGGGACCTAGTGAATGACCTGCAGAGAGTTGGGACCAAAGTAACAAAGCCTACCATCAGCAAGGGCATTGAAGATGAAACGTGGCTGGGTCTTTCAGCATGACAATGATCCCAAAGACACCACCCGGGCAACGAAGGAGTGGCTTCGTAAGAAGCATTTCAAGGTCCTGGAGTGGCCTAGCCAGTCTCCAGATCTCAACCCCATAGAAAATCTTTGGAGGGAGTTGAAAGTCCGTGTTGCCCAGCAACAGCCCCAAAACATCACTGCTCTAAAGGATATCTGCATGGAGGAATGGGCCAAAATACCAGCAACAGTGTGTGAAAACCTTGTGAAGACTTACAGAAAACGTTTGACCTCTGTCATTGCCAACAAAGGGTATGTAACAAAGTATTGAGATAAACTTGTTATTGACCAAATACTTATTTTCCACCATATTTTGCAAATTAATTCATTAAAAATCCTACAATGTGATTTTCTGGATTTTTTTTCCTAATTTTGTTTGTCATAGTTGAAGTGTACTTATGATGAAAATTACAGGCCTCATCTTTTTAAGTGGGAGAACTTGCACAATTGGTGGCTGACTAAATACTTTTTTGCCCCACTGTATATATTCACCCCCTTTGCTATGAACCCCTAAATAAGATCTGGTGCAACCAATTACATCCTGAAGTCAGATAATTAGTAAAATAAAGTCCACCTGTGTGCAATCTAAGTGTCACATGATCTGTCACGTTTTTAGTATACAGTGGGCTCCAAAATTACTGGCACCCCTGACTGGCAATGCACAAACAATACTTAAACAAATATAAACAATATAATTATAGAGACAAACTCAAAATACCAACATGTGAAAAATACTGTACTTTATTAATGTTTCAATGGAACCCACCAAAATCATACAATTATTTAATACAAAAGACATTTAACCAAAATCAAGGTTTCATAATTATTGGCACTCCTCATTTAGTACTTAGTGCCACCACCTCTGGTAAGGATAACAGCATGGTCTTTTCCTGTAATGTTTGACAAGGTTAAGGAACACATTTGGAGGGATTTTGGACCATTCCTCTATGCAGATCCTTTCAAGATCCTTCCCATTCTTGGGTTTGCTCTTATCAACTGCCCTCTTCAACTCAACCCATAGGTTTTCGATTGGATTGAGGTCCGGCGACTGAGATGGCCATGGCAGAACATAGATTTTTTTGTCACAGCACCATTTCTGTGTGGATCTTGAGGTATGTTTTGGGTCGTTGTCTTGTTTCTTGTATTCACCCCATTTGCTATAACGCCCCTAAATAAGTTATGGTACAACCAATTACCTTCAGAAGTCACATAATTAGTTAAGTAAAGTGTACCTGTGTGCAATCTAAGTGTCACATGATCTGTCACATGATGTCAATATATACACCTGTTCTGAAAGGCCCCAGAGCCAGGGGCACCAACAAGCAAGCGACCCCATGAAGACCAAGGAGCTTTCCAAACAGATCAGGGAGAAATTTGTGGAGGAGTACAGATCAGGGTTGGGTTATAAAATAATATGGGAAACTTTGAACATCCCACAGAGCACCATTAAATCCATTATTAAAAAATTGAAAGAATATGGCACCACAACAAACCTGCCAAGAGAGGGCTGCCCACCAAAACTCACGGACCAGGATAGGAGGGCATTAACCAGAGAAGCAGCAAAGAGACCAAAGATAACCCTGAAGGAGCTGCAAAAGCTCCACAGCGGAGATTGAAGTATCCATAAGACCACTTTAAGCCATACACTCCACAGAGCTGGGCTTTACGGAAGAGTGTCCAGAAAAAAAGCCATTGCTTCAAGAAAAAAATAAGCAAACACAATTGGTGTTTGCCAAAAGGCATGTGGGAGACACCCCCCAAACAGAAGAAGGTACTCTGGTCAGATGAGACTAAAATTTAGCTTTTTGGCCATCAAGGAAAAAGCTACGTCTGGCGCAAACCCAACACCTCTCATCATCCCGAAAATACCATCCCCACAGTGAAGCATGGTGGTGGCAGCATGCCGTGGGGATGTTTTTATCGGCAGGGACTGGAAAACTGATCAGAATTGAAGCAAGATAAAGCAAGATAAAGCAAAGCAGTTCGACACATACAACGACACACAGAGTAAAACAAACATACAGTCAATAATACAGTATAAACAAGTCTATATACGACGTGAGCAAATGAGGTGAGATAAGGGAGGTAAAGGCAAAAAAAGGCCATGGTGGCAAAGTAAATACAATATAGCATGTAAAACACTGGAATGGTAGATTTGCAGTGGAAGAATGTGCAAAGTAGAAATAAAAAGAATGGGGTGCAAAGGAGCAAAATAAATACATAAAATAAATGCAGTAGGGAAAGAGGTAGTTGTTTGGGCTAAATTATAGGTGGGATATGTACAGGTGCAGTAATCTGTGAGCTGCTCTGACAGTTGGTGCTTAAAGCTAGTGAGGGAGATAAGTGTTTCCAGATTCAGAGATTTTTGTAGTTCGTTCCAGTCATTGGCAGCAGAGAACTGGAAGGAGAGGTGGCCAAAGAAAGAATTGGTTTTGGGGGTGACTAGAGAGATATACCTGCTGGAGCATGTGATACAGGTGGGTGATGCTATGGTTACTTTACCTAGCAGGGTATTGTAGATGACCCACATGAGCCAGTGGGTTTGGCGACGAGTATGAAGCGAGGGCCAGCCAACGAGAGCGTACAGGTCGCAATGGTGGGTAGTATATGGGGCTTTGGTGACAAAACGGATTGCACTGTGATAGACTGCATCCAATTTGTTGAGTAGGGTATTGGAGGCTATTTTGTAAATGACATCGCCGAAGTCGAGGATTGGTAGGATGGTCAGTTTTACAAAGGTATGTTTGGCAGCATGAGTGAAGGATGCTTTGTTGCGAAATAGGAAGCCAATTCTAGATTTAACTTTGGATTGGAGATGTTTGATATAGGTCTGGAAGGAGAGTTTACAGTCTAACCAGACACCTAGGTATTTGTAGTTGTCCACGTATTCTAAGTCAGAGCCCATAGCTCAACCCCATAGAAAATCTTTGGAGGGAGTTGAAAGTCCGTGTTGCCCAGCAACAGCCCCAAAACATCACTGCTCTAGAGGAGATCTGCATGGAGGAATGGGCCAAAATACCAGCAACAGTGTGTGAAAACCTTGTGAAGACTTACAGAAAACGTTTGACCTCTGTCATTGCCAACAAAGGGTATATAACAAAGTATTAAATAAATGCAAATAAATTCATTAAAAATTCTACAATGTGATTTTCTGGATTTTTTTCCCTCATTTTGTCTGTCATAGTTGAAGTGTACCTATGATGAAAATTACAGGCCTCTCTCATCTTTTTAAGCGGGATAACTTGCACAATTGGTGGCTGACTAAATACTTTTTTGCCCCACTTTACAAGTGTGCACACACACAAGGAGACCAGGAAGTTGGCACCCCTGCTGAGAAGGAAGGGGTGAGGTATGGGTCAAAGGGTGAGCACAGTCAGTTCAGCAGGCTTAGTGTGCTATTATGAGTACTGGGGATGGACATCCAGAGAGCCATAGAGGTTTGTTGGCAAGAAGGGACAGCCGGGGTCAAAAGGGTGTAAATTGGAGAGACATCCATTTTGTGGGGTTTGTTCTTGGATCTCTTCACCTTCTCAACTATGGTTGAATTTCAACTTGAGATAAAGATGCGCAAGTCGATCTTTGGTGCAAATCTTCCGTTGACAGTGATGTATAATTTTCATGAAAGTTCAAGTTATGAGCACAGACATCAAGTTTTGGTTAGGCCCCTAATTCTAATCCCTAAATATAACTGGCCAAACTCTCTATCCACCCCTGCACATCTGGTCTTCAAGAGTCTAGTGTATCCTCCCCAGGGGCCTCATTTATAAATGTTGCTTAGTAAGAATTCAACACCTTTGTTTTTTAAAGCTTAAATATGGAGTAAACATTAGCTTAATAAGTTACATGATAAGTTGCATGGACTCACTCTGTGTGCAATACCAGTGTTTAACATGATTTTTGAATGACTACCTCATCTCTGTACCCCACACATACAATTATCTGTAAGGTCCCTCAGTCGAGCAGTGCTTTTTAAACACAGATTCAACCACAAAGTCCAGGGAGGATTTCCAATGCCTCGCAAAGATGAGCACCTATTGGTAGAAAAAAAAGCAGACATTGAATATCCCTTTGAGCATGGTGAAGTTATTAATTCAACTTTGGATGTGTATCAATACACCCAGTCACTACGAAGATACAGGAATCTAAATCAGTTGCAGGAGAGGAAGGATTATAATATGTATTGACTCAAGGGGTTCAAAATTTGTCTTTGCATTGTTTTACAAATGTTTGAATTTTTCTTCCACTTTGACATCACAGAGTATTTTGTGTGGATCGTTGACAAAAAATAACGATTAAATAAATGTTAATCCCACTTTGTAACAACAACATTTGAAAAAAGAAAAATACTTTGAAGGCACTGTACAGTATATCATTGAAGAATACATTCCTCAACCTTTTCTAGCCATGATTAGATCATATTCCCGAAGTAGCCATTCAAATATTACCATGCACATTTCTCGTTAATTTAGGCCTAATTACATATTCTGTTTTTGCTCTATGCATCAGAAAGGGAGTGTGGCCTATAACATACTGTCACAACACCTGGAGTGGTGGGTGCAGAGTCAAACGCAGAGAGCAGAGGATACTGGGGATACCGGACCTTATTTCGGTTTCCAATGCTAACGCCCCAAAACAACAGCCGAAATAATCACAAAAAAATGTCCAACCCAACACAGGGTACAAACGGACAGGAACACTACACGCACAACCTCGACTAACAGAAAACAAGCCCGCACAAAACAGGCGGGCCTAACAGGCTTAAATAGCCCTGAATCAAAAACAAAATAAGAGACAGGTGCAACCACTAAGACAAAACAAGCAGAAAAGGAAAAGGGGATCGGTGGCGGCTAGTAGACCGGCGACACCGAGCGCTGCCAGAACAGGGAGAGGAGTTACCTTCGGTAGAAGTTGTCGTCCGAACAGGCAGGGGAGTCGTGACACATACAGTGTAATTTAACAGGTGAACAGACAGTTTATCTTTTGCACATAAGTGTGTAGGCTACCACTGTAAGGAGGCTTACTATAGTGTTCATTTTTTTCAGAGTAGACAAATGTTTCAGAATTTGCGGGCAGTGCAGCATATTTATGAAACGATTCAAATGATCAAATTCAATCTATCTGTTTAGAGGTCCACAACAATTTACAATTGTTTTTGTCTTTCAGAAATGATCAGATACTACAATGTCTTCTACTGTACATCTGCATTGCTTGCTCTTTGGGGTTTTAGGCTGGGTTTCTGTATAAGTGCTCTGTGACATCTGTTGATGTAAAATGGGCTTTATAAATAAATGATTGATTTGGTTGAAAAGAAAACATTCTGTCATCAAGTCAAACACCTCCAAAGACATTTGATTGCAAGTGCTATGTCCTTTAGATATTGTCTTGGCCTAATTCCAATACTTCCAAAGAATAAAGCAAAATAAGGGCGTTATTGTCACTATAAAATGTGAATGATGGGCATCATCCATGCAGAGTTATAATGCTCGTTGATGCACACATTTTTATGACAGTTATGACAATGTTCGGAGGCCAAATCGAGCTACATACGGTAGGTGGGGGCGGTACATCCTGTATAAGCAGAAACTCACTTCCTTGACAACAAACAAGGAGAACTTTGACAAACCGATATCAGAACAAGTTCACAAATAAAATACATCTTTATGATACCTCGTGTAGGGATTTCAAAGACCCAAAAATGAGTTTGAACTCCTGGAAAGAGATCAGGGAGGTATTGGGGATAGATGTGGTAAAGAGGTCAATGGGGGATAGAAGGATGCTGGTTGGACACATTCAACAAATCTGATCTAATAAAGTGGATATTTGTCAAATCCATCATGATTGATGTTTTGTAACGGGCCCGCAGTGTGGTTACTAAAATCAGATTTGGATATATTTGGCTGTTTTCACTGCATAACATTTAGAAGTTGTCCTTTTTCAGGTTTAGAAAAAGTGACTGCTAAATTCTAACTCCCTTTTGTATAAGCTGGTAGCATAATGTAGCTATCATTCAGAAATCGGTGGTGGTAATCAGTCGTTTTAACTGTAATGCAGTTGATTGAGGATGATATGAACAAGTATTTGGGTTGACATCCATACAAGCATTATACTCCGATTTTTACCTCAACATAGTGTTAAATACACATATTAACAATAGCCTAAATGTAGGTACATTTTGCTGGGGGCAATGGGGAGAATTAGGATGGAGATGCAGGTGGGAAACGTTGCAGCCTTTTTACTTCATGCCATCTTGGCTCCTATGTCAAGCATCGGGAAACAGACTCCAATATCTTAGAAGAGGTAAGGTATTTTTGTTTAACCAGTTTCTCGTAATTAGCTGGATGGCTATACAGATTAGCACTGAATCACTATGAGTGGTGCGGTGCAGTGCCATTTATTGGATGCATACTGGCAACTCCCCAAATCTAAAGAATTATGATTGCTCAGACTTCTGAGGAGGCCGCATTCCTGTAAATGCTGCATGGCCACTGCAGAGGACGGATTCACCATAAGTCGGCTTTAAGCAGTCGCTTATAAAACAAATATACCGTAATTTCCGAACTATAAGCCGCTACTTTATTCCCACGCTTTGAACCTCGCGGTTTATACAATGACGCGGCTAATTTATGGATTTTTCCCGCTTTCACAAGATTCATGCCGCCAAAAAACTGAGCACCGTCACATAATATGACGGAAATCCTGACAGCGTGGAGCATTGTCAAAAAATCCACTATCATCAACGGGTTTCGAAAGGCTGGACTGCTGTGTGTTGAAGGGGCAGCATGAGCTCAGCGGGGTATTTGCCTCCGGATGAAAGTGACGAGAGCGACAATGAAAACGATCCAACATCGGATGAAGCAATTCTGAGGCTATTCAACTCCGACACCGAAGGAGATGACTTCAGTGGTTTCAGTGCACAGGAGGAGGAAGATAGTGACCAAGTTCATTTGTTTCAATGTACCGGTAGACACCTGTGGCTTATAGACATGTGAAGCTTATTTATGAACAAAATACATATTTTTTAATAATTCAGTGGGTGCGGTTTATATTCAGGTGCACTTAATAGTCCAGCAATTATGGTATACAAAAATATATACTATACAGTACCAGTCAACAGTTTGGACGCACCTACTCATTCAAAGGTTTTTCTTTATTTTAACTATTGAAACATTTTATGGCTCTGTTTTGAATAGACTTAGCTGTTTTGGCTTCTTTACAACCCTAGATTCCAGCAGTGTAGTTCAATAATTGACACACTCACACATTAATTATAGAGCCATGAATATGTAAAATAGCCAAGGTCTTTACAGATGTTCTATTTACTACCAACAGACCCCAACACTCTACTTGCAGAAGGGACTTTATACCCTCCTCAAAGGTCATATATTCATCAAAAAGGATATCTTAGGGGTATTGCTCCAAAGAAAACAAATTCATATTTCCTACACTACCCTTTTTTCTGAAGTGCATCATCTGGGTTTTAACTTGGTTGATCATTAATATCTACTTTGTACAACAGAGATTGACAGTGTTCAACATACATTGCAAATCGTGCTCAGTCTCTGCAAGAAATTGAAAACAACGGACACTAGTATCCCCAGAGTTGTGTCATGTGCTTTAACCCATAAATTAGCATGTTTGATTTGCTGGGCCAAGTAATTTACTAAAAGGGCAAAACAACTTTGGGGAAAGCACATCACCTTGTTTGACTGCAAACAGAGTGAGAAACCATCCAGTCCTCATGTCATTTACCTGTACACAGGTGACTTCAAAACTTCATTAGATAAGTCATTGATTCCTATGGCTTTCTTTGGTTTTGCCAGCTCAACCACCATTATGTCCTCTAGGATTGGAATTCAGAGAGTGGTTATGGCTGTAAGAATCCTTAATGTCCTCCTCTAACTCAACCTTACAAGAGCATGTTTCTTTCAAAAACTCATCAAACATAGAAGTGCTAACTTATTTATCTGAAGTCTAAAACGGTTGTGGGTTATTGGTCTGTAACCGTTCCAACTATAATGCCTGCCTAAATCTACGCTTAAATCTACGCTTTATAGATTGTAATCTTTTCAAAAAATTATATTGACAAGCTTTAAATGAATGTCTTAGCTCTTCCTTCTTTTTATTTCCGTTTCACATTAGAAACCTTTCTTCACACAACCTAATCTATGACCACAATGCATCTGTTTACTTAGTCCAGAAGAGTTTACTTATTATTTATTTTTTCTGGATGTATTTACAGATTTACCCTTAAAACTTCTTAGGCGTCCCATCAACGTGACAGTTGTAAATCATGCAGCGCCTTATGTCAAGATCGCAGATTTTAGAGAAACAACAAATGTCGGTACATATAAATGTCTTATATCAGCTGACAGTTTAAATAGTTGTTAATATAACTGCACTCTCTTATTTACAGTAGCTATTACTGCGAAAAAATGCCATGCTATTGTTTGAGGAGAGCTCCTAAATGTAGCTACTAACCTTTTGCGACAGCATGCCTTTTCCTTTTGGACAAAAATTATAAGAATATTCAGAGTTATGAAGTTATGAAAACTGGTTGTTTTGCAAATGTTGAACTTATAATATCGCTACTAATACTGGATACAATACAATACAATACAATACAAAGTCCAAGTACACAGATTTGACGATATTCTTGCAGAAAAAATTTAATATGAATGCAACTTCTCCTTCACGGTTTGCCAAATGGTTCTGGGTGACTTCACACTAAATGTCATGGACAACGCTCATACTTCAAGTTATCCGTCTGAAACTTTGCACATACACTGATGCCATCTTGTGGACACTATCGGAATTACAACCAGAGTGATTACTAGAACTGGGACCTTTCTCTTGCATTTCAAATATGCTGGTAGAAAAAACAAATCTTAGAATTTTCTTCTACCAGATCTATTGTGTAATATTAGCCTACATTCAATTCACAGTTCCACAAACTTCAAAGTGTTTCCTTTCAAATGGTTCCAAGAATATGCATATCAATCAAATCAATCAATCAAATTTATTTTATATAGCCCTTCGTACATCAGCTGATATCTCAAAGTGCTGTACAGAAACCCAGCCTAAAACCCCAAACAGCAAGCAATGCAGGTGAAGAAGCACGGTGGCTAGGAAAAACTCCCTAGAAAGGCCAAAACCTAGGAAGAAACCTAGAGAGGAACCAGGCTATGTGGGGTGGCCAGTCCTCTTCTGGCTGTGCCGGGTGGAGATTATAACAAAACATGGTCAAGATGTTCAAATGTTCATAAATGACCAGCATGGTCGAATAATAATAAGGCAGAATAGTTGAAACTGGAGCAGCAGCACAGTCAGGTGGACTGGGGACAGCAAGGAGTCATCATGTCAGGTATTCCTGGGGCATGGTCCTAGGGCTCAGGTCCTCCGAGAGAGAGAAAGAAAGAAAGAATTAGAGAGAGCATATGTGGGATAGCCAGTCCTCTTCTGGCTGTGCCGGGTGGAGATTATAACAGAACATGGCCAAGATGTTCAAATGTTCATAAATGATCAGCATGGTCGAATAATAATAAGGCAGAACAGTTGAAACTGGAGCAGCAGCACAGCCAGGTGGACTGGGGACAGCAAGGAGTCATCATGTCAGGTAGTCCTGGGGCATGGTCCTAGGGCTCAGGTCCTCCGAGAGAGAGAAAGAGAGAAGGAGAGAATTAGAGAACGCACACTTAGATTCACACAGGACACCGAATAGGACAGGAGAAGTACTCCAGATATAACAAACTGACCCTAGCCCCCCGACACATAAACTACTGCAGCATAAATACTGGAGGCTGAGACAGGAGGGGTCAGGAGACACTGTGGCCCACTCCGAGGACACCCCCGGACAGGGCCAAACAGGAAGGATATAACCCCACCCACTTTGCCAAAGCACAGCCCCCACACCACTAGAGGGATATCTTCAACCACCAACTTACCATCCTGAGACAAGGCTGAGTATAGCCCACAAAGACCTCCGCCACGGCACAACTTAAGGGGGGGGGGGGGGGCGCCAACCCAGACAGGATGACCACATCAGTGACTCAACCCACTCAGGTGACGCACCTCCTCCAGGGACGGCATGAGAGAGCCCCAGTAAAGCCAGTGACTCAGCCCCTGTAATAGGGTTAGAGGCAGAGAATCCCAGTGGAAAGAGGGGAACCGGCCAGGCAGAGACAGCAAGGGTGGTTCGTTGCTCCAGAGCCTTTCCGTTCACCCTCCCACTCCTGGGCCAGACTACACTCAATCATATGACCCACTGAAGAGATGAGTCTTCAGTAGAGACTTAAAGGTTGAGACCGAGTTTGCGTCTCTGACATGGGTAGGCAGACCGTTCCATAAAAATGGAGCTCTATAGGAGAAAGCCCTGCCTCCAGCTGTTTGCTTAAAAATTCTAGGGACAATTAGGAGGCCTGCGTCTTGTGACCGTAGCGTACGTGTAGGTATGTACGGCAGGACCAAATCAGAGAGATAGATAGGAGCAAGCCCATGTAATGCTTTGTAGGTTAGCAGTAAAACCTTGAAATCAGCCCTTGCTTTGACAGGAAGCCAGTGTAGAGAGGCTAGCACTGGAGTAATATGATCAAATTTTTTGGTTCTAGTCAGGATTCTAGCAGCCGTATTTAGCACTAACTGAAGTTTATTTAGTGCTTTATCCGGGTAGCCGGAAAGTAGAGCATTGCAGTAGTCTAACCTGGAAGTGACAAAAGCATGGATTAATTTTTCTGCATCATTTTTGGACAGAAAGTTCCTGATTTTTGCAATGTTACGTAGATGAAAAAAAGCTGTCCTTGAAATGGTCTTGATATGTTCTTCAAAAGAGAGATCAGGGTCCAGAGTAACGCCGAGGTCCTTCACAGTTTTATTTGAGACGACTGTACAACCATTAAGATTAATTGTCAGATTCAACAGAAGATCTCTTTGTTTCTTGGGACCTAGAACAAGCATCTCTGTTTTGTCCGAGTTTAAAAGTAGAAAGTTTGCAGCCATCCACTTCCTTATGTCTGAAACACATTCTTCTAGCAAGGGCAATTTTGGGGCTTCACCATGTTTAATTGAAATGTACAGCTGTGTGTCATCTGCATAGCAGTGAAAGTTAACATTATGTTTTCGAATAACATCCCCAAGAGGTAAAATATATAGTGAAAACAATAGTGGTCCTAAAACGGAACCTTGAGGAACACCGAAATTTACAGTTGATTTGTCAGAGGACAGACCATTCACAGAGACAAACTGATATCTTTCCGACAGATAAGATCTAAACCAGGCCAGAACTTGTCCGTGTAGACCAATTTGGGTTTCCAATCTCTCCAAAAGAATGTGGTGATCGATGGTATCAAAAGCAGCACTAAGGTCTAGGAGCACGAGGACAGATGCAGAGCCTCGGTCCGATGCCATTAAAATGTAATTTACCACCTTCACAAGTGCCGTCTCAGTGCTATGATGGGGTCTAAAACCAGACTGAAGCATTTCGTATACATTGTTTGTCTTCAGGAAGGCAGTGAGTTGTTGCGCAACAGCCTTTTCTAAAATTTTTGAGAGGAATGGAAGATTCGATATAGGCCGATAGTTTTTTATATTTTCTGGGTCAAGGTTTGGCTTTTTCAAGAGAGGCTTTATTACTGCCACTTTTAGTGAGTTTGGTACACATCCGGTGGATAGAGAGCCGTTTATTATGTTCAACATAGGAGGGCCAAGCACAGGAAGCAGCTCTTTCAGTAGTTTAGTTGGAATAGGGTCCAGTATGCAGCTTGAAGGTTTAGAGGCCATGATTATTTTCATCATTGTGTCAAGAGATATAGTACTAAAACACTTGAGTGTCTCTCTTGATCCTAGGTCCTGGCAGAGTTGTGCAGACTCAGGACAACTGAGCTTTGAAGGAATACGCAGATTTAAGGAAGAGTCCGTAATTTGCTTTCTAATAATCATAATCTTTTCCTCAAAGAAGTTCATGAATGTATCACTGCTAAAGTGAAAGTCATCCTCTCTTGGGGAATGCTGCTTTTTAGTTAGCTTTGCGACAGTATCAAAAAGGAATTTCGGATTGTTCTTATTTTCCTCAATTAAGTTAGAAAAATAGGATGATCGAGCAGCAGTAAGGGCTCTTCGGTACTGCACAGTACTGTCTTTCCAAGCTAGTCGGAAGACTTCCAGTTTGGTGTGGCGCCATTTCCGTTCCAATTTTCTGGAAGCTTGCTTCAGAGCTCGGGTATTTTCTGTGTACCAGGGAGCTAGTTTCTTATGAGAAATGTTTTTAGTTTTTAGGGGTGCAACTGCATCTAGGGTATTGCGCAAGGTTAAGTTGAGTTCCTCAGTTAGGTGGTTAACTGATTTTTGTCCTCTGGCGTCCTTGGGTAGGCAGAAGGAGTCTGGAAGGACATCAAGGAATCTTTGTGTTGTCTGTGAATTTATAGCACGACTTTTGATGATCCTTGGTTGGGGTCTGAGCAGATTATTTGTTGCAATTGCAAACGTAATAAAATGGTGGTCCGATAGTCCAGGATTATGAGGAAAAACATTAAGATCCACAACATTTATTCCATGGGACAAAACTAGGTCCAGCGTATGACTGTGACAGTGAGTGGGTCCAGAGACATGTTGGACAAAACCCACTGAGTCGATGATGGCTCCGAAAGCCTTTTGGAGTGGGTCTGTGGACTTTTCCATGTGAATATTAAAGTCACCAAAGATTAGAATATTATCCGCTATGACTACAAGGTCCGATAGGAATTCAGGGAACTCAGTGAGGAACGCTGTATATGGCCCAGGAGGCCTGTAAACAGTAGCTATAAAAAGTGATTGAGTAGGCTGCATAGATTTCATGACTAGAAGCTCAAAAGACGAAAACGTCATTTTTTTTTTGTAAATTGAAATTTGCTATCGTAAATGTTAGCAACACCTCCGCCTTTGCGGGATGCACGGGGGATATGGTCACTAGTGTAGCCAGGAGGTGAGGCCTCATTTAACACAGTAAATTCATCAGGCTTAAGCCATGTTTCAGTCAGGCCAATCACATCAAGATTATGATCAGTGATTAGTTCATTGACTATAATTGCCTTTGAAGTAAGGGATCTAACATTAAGTAGCCCTATTTTGAGATGTGAGGTATCATGATCTCTTTCAATAATGACAGGAATGGAGGTGGTCTTTATCCTAGTGAGATTGCTAAGGCGAACACCGCCATGTTTAGTTTTGCCCAACCTAGGTCGAGGCACAGACACGGTCTCAATGGTGATAGCTGAGCTGACTACACTGACTGTGCTAGTGGCAGACTCCACTATGCTGGCAGGCTGGCTAACAGCCTGCTGCCTGGCCTGCACCCTATTTCATTGTGGAGCTAGAGGAGTTAGAGCCCTGTCTATGTTGGTAGATAAAATGAGAGCACCCCTCCAGCTAGGATGGAGTCCGTCACTCCTCAGCAGGTCAGGCTTGGTCCTGTTTGTGGGCGAGTCCCAGAAAGAGGGCCAATTATCTGCAAATTCTATCTTTTGGGAGGGGCAGAAAACAGTTTTCAACCAGCGATTGAGTTGTGAGACTCTGCTGTAGAGCTCATCACTCCCCCTAACTGGGAGGGGGCCAGAGACAATTACTCGATGCCGACACATCTTTCTAGCTGATTTACACGCAGAAGCTATGTTGCGCTTGGTGATCTCTGACTGTTTCATCCTAACATCGTTGGTGCCGACGTGGATAACAATATCTCTATACTCTCTACACTCGCCAGTTTTAGCTTTAGCCAGCACCATCTTCAGATTAGCCTTAACGTCGGTAGCCCTGCCCCCCGGTAAACAGTGTATGATCGCTGGATGATTCTCAAGTCTAATACTGCGGGTAATGGAGTCGCCAATGACTAGAGTTTTCAATTTGTCAGAGCTAATGGTGGGAAGCTTCGGCGTCTCAGACCCCGTAACGGGAGGAGTAGAGACCAGAGAAGACTCGGCCTCTGACTCCGACCCGCTGCTTAATGGGGAAAACCGGTTGAAAGTTTCTGTCGGCTGAATGAGCGACACCGGTTGAGCGTTCCTACAGCATTTCCTTCCAGAAACCGTGAGAAAGTTGTCCGGCTGCGGGGACTGTGCCAGGGGATTTATACTACTATCTGTACTTACTGGTGGCACAGACGCTGTTTCATCCTTTCCTACACTGAAATTACCCTTGCCTAGCGATTGCGTCTGAAGCTGGGCTTGTAGCACAGCTATCCTCGCCGTAAGGCGAGTACAGCGACTACAATTAGAAGGCATCATGTTAATGTTACTACTTAGCTTCGGCTGTTGGAGGTCCTGACGAATCGTGTCCAGATAAAGCGTCCGGAGTGAAAAAGTTGAGTAGGAAAAAACAAAAATATAAACGGTAATTAAAAAGTAAAAACCGTAAATTTGTCAGGTAGCAAAACAGGTTGGCAACAAAACGCACAGCAACTCAAAAACAAGTCTGCAAGTCGTGACCGGAAATGACGTAATCAATGGAAACAGGATGCACCGGAGCTCAACTTAGAGTCTCGTATCCTTGCTTCAGGGCCTGAGCTACAGGCAGTTTGTAACGATTGTCGTTGGAATGAGGTGAGGACCAAAGCGCATGATGATATTTATTTATTTAAACTCAGAACACTAAACAAAATAACAAAGAGAAAGAAACAAAACCGGAACAGTTCTGTAAGGTGACAAAACACACTAGACAGAAAATAAACACCCACGAAACACAGGTGGAAAAAGGCTACATAAGTATGATTCTCAATCAGAGACAATTAACGACACAATGCCTCTGATTGAGAACCATACCAGGCCAAACTCAAAAACCAACATAGAAAAACTAACATAGACAACCCACCCAACTCATGTTTACCAGTCAACAGTTTGGACACACCTACTCATTCAAAGGTTTTTCTTTATTTTAACTATTTTCTACATTGTAGAATAATAGTGAAGACATCACAGCTATGATATAACACATATGGAATCATGTAGTAACCAAAAAACTGTTAAACAAATCAAAATATGTTTTAGATTTTAGATCCTTCAAAGTAGCCACCCCTTTGCCTTGATGACAGCGTTGCACACTCTTGGCATTCTCTCAACCAGCTTCACCTGGAATGCTTTTCCAACAGCTTTGAAGAAGTTCCCACATATGCTGAGCACTTGTTGGCTGCTTTTCCTTCACTCTGCGGTCCAACTCATCCCAAACCATCTCAATTAGGTGATTGTGGAGGCCAGGCCGTGTAAGGTCATCTGATGCAGTATTCCATCACTTTCCTTCTTGGTCAAATAGCCCTTACACAGCCTGGAGGTGTGTTGGGTCATTGTCCTGTTGAAAAACAAATGATAGTGGGACTAAGCGCAAACCAGATGGGATGGTGTATCGCTGCAGAATGCTGTGGTAGCCATGCTGTTTAAGTGTTCCTTAAATTCTAAGCTAAATCACAGACAGTGTCACTAGCAAAGCACCCCCACACCATCACACTTCCTCCTCCATGATTCACGGCGGGAACCACACATGTGGACATCATCCGTTCATCTACTCTGCATCTCACTACTCTGCGTCTCACAAAGACATGGAGGTTGGAACCAAAAATATGAAATTTGGACTCATCAGACCAAAGGTCAGATTTCCACCGGTCTAATGTCCATTGCTCGTGTTTCTTGGCCCAAGCAAGTCTCTTCTTCTTATTGGTGCCCTTTAGTCGTGGTTTCTTTGCAGCAATTTGACCATGATGGACTGATTCACGCAGTCTCTTCTGAGCAGATGATGTTGAGATGTGTCTGTTAATTGAACTCTGTGAACTCTGCACGTTGACTCTGTACCGGTACCCCCAGTATAAAGCCTCGGTATTGTTATTTTACTGCTGCTCTTTAATTATTTGTTTTTTTAATGAAACTTTTTTTTAAAACTGCATTGTTGGTTAAGGGCTTGTAAGTATGTTTTTGTTTGTTTGCATTTCACTAAGGTCTACTGCGCATGTGACAAATAACATTTGATTTGAACTATGGCTAATTTACAGTCACGTCAAACAGTGCAGACAGAATAACAACAGTAGCTGTATTTGTTTAAACTCTTTTCTAGTGACATTTTTTGGGATACATCCATAACAATGAGCTAATGAGGCACGATTTTGCCTGGCATAGAAAATGTGCTCTCTCGTCAGGGCACTGTTGATCAGAGGAGCTAACCAACAACACAGCTAACACAATCACTTCAAACTAAAGCTGGTAAGACTGCAATCTAGCTGCACTTCGTTTGACCTTTTTTCTATTGACATTTCTTTGTATATATCCATAAAATTATGCCAGCTGATTCATGATTTCGGCTGGCTGAGAAACGCTGCCTGCCTCTCTCTCTCGTCCCGACTCCCGACACATTCAATACTATGGGACAGTTGGAGATCGAATTTGAATATTGAAACAATGTTGCAAATGTCGGAGAGACACAGTAAGTTTTATACAAATCTCCTGCTGTTGGAATTTTAGTCTAAAAGAAATGTGAGATAATGTCTAGATTATTTTTTATAGTGGAGATCAAGTTTATAACTTCCCTGCCTGGGTTGATGAGACAATGGATTCAGATGGAGAAACAGAGTAAATAGGCATATTAACATCATAGATTTAACTTGTGGAATAGACACCGTCTGGAATGCGCTTTTAACCAATCAGCATTCAGGATTAGACCCACCCATTGTATAATGTATTAATTATGTTTCAGGTTATGTCCCAAATGACACCCTATTCCTTATTAAGTACACTACTTTTGCCCAGAGCCCTGACAAAAGTAGTGCACTATATAAGGAATAGGGTGCTATTTGGGAGACTACATTATTGTCGATCTGCCATAGGCTTGGAGCTAACCAACTGGAAAGAATACCCCTTGCAGTCCATGGTTGTGTGTGCTAAACAAAAAATAGCTGACGCTGAGTTGAAGGGAACATTTCATTACCCTACACTGTACGGTGTACACATCAGTGTGAAGACTACCTTGCACTGAATAATGGGAACTGCCTTGCACTGAATCATCCCTCATGGATTATGGCGCACACATACTGTACATGCGCACACACACACAACACACACACACACACACACACACCCCTGGTCGACAGCATGATGTAATGCGTTAGATTGGGGCTATATGACTTTAGTGCTGTCTGACATGTTTCCCTCAAATTAAAACGCTTCACTTTTAAATAACCAATGACGATCTATAGCCTACATAAATAACAAAGGCACAAATGCAACGACTAGAAAAATGGGCAGTGACTCATACTGTTAGGCTCATGCCTTCATTGCCTTGTGTAATGAACAATGTGTGATGGCCCAAAGGAGTGATTGTGTTGTGCGTACTGTGTGGCATTGAGTATGGCTCAGTGGAAATGTAATTTTCAGAGTTGCACTAGAAGACCGTAAAGGTTGAGGTAAAGTGCATCTCAGAGATTTAAAAAAGTTAGGGTTTGAACATTAATGACTGTGATAAGATATGATCTGGTAAGAGGTTTATATTCCTTCTTAGAAGTTTCTCTATGACAAGGCACATCAAAGCAAACCACCCGACCCACTACCTGTTCATCCCGCTTCCACCCAGAAGGCGAGTTCAATACAGGTGCATCAGAGCTGCCTACCTACAGACCAGATATCATTGGCCACTTAATAAATGCAACACTAGTCACTTTAATGTTACATTCTGGATCATATCTGTTTTGGATTTGGTTATACGTTCTGAGTTTTGGCTTTAGCCATATATATCAGTTTACCATTTTTCTTTGTAACTACAGTAAGTGTTAACTTGTGTTTGATAATTTTGAGATTGCATCTTAATTTGGGGCAAGTGTATACACTCCAAGGAAACATTTTATGGCTCTGTTTTGAATAGACTTAGCTGTTTTGGCTTCTTTACAACCCTAGATTCCAGCAGTGTAGTTCAATAATTGACACACTCACACATTAATTATAAAGCCATGAATATGTAAAATAGCCAAGGTCTTTACAGATGTTCTATTTACTACCAACAGACCCCAACACTCTACTTGCAGAAGGGACTTTATACCCTCCTCAAAGGTCATATATTCATCAAAAAGGATATCTTAGGGGTATTGCTCCAAAGAAAACAAATTCATATTTCCTACACTACCCTTTTTTCTGAAGTGCATCATCTGGGTTTTAACTTGGTTGATCATTAATATCTACTTTGTACAACAGAGATTGACAGTGTTCAACATACATTGCAAATCGTGCTCAGTCTCTGCAAGAAATTGAAAACAACGGACACTAGTATCCCCAGAGTTGTGTCATGTGCTTTAACCCATAAATTAGCATGTTTGATTTGCTGGGCCAAGTAATTTACTAAAAGGGCAAAACAACTTTGGGGAAAGCACATCACCTTGTTTGACTGCAAACAGAGTGAGAAACCATCCAGTCCTCATGTCATTTACCTGTACACAGGTGACTTCAAAACTTCATTAGATAAGTCATTGATTCCTATGGCTTTCTTTGGTTTTGCCAGCTCAACCACCATTATGTCCTCTAGGATTGGAATTCAGAGAGTGGTTATGGCTGTAAGAATCCTTAATGTCCTCCTCTAACTCAACCTTACAAGAGCATGTTTCTTTCAAAAACTCATCAAACATAGAAGTGCTAACTTATTTATCTGAAGTCTAAAACGGTTGTGGGTTATTGGTCTGTAACCGTTCCAACTGTAATGCCTGCCTAAATCTACGCTTAAATCTACGCTTTATAGATTGTAATCTTTTCAAAAAATTATATTGACAAGCTTTAAATGAATGTCTTAGCTCTTCCTTCTTTTTATTTCCGTTTCACATTAGAAACCTTTCTTCACACAACCTAATCTATGACCACAATGCATCTGTTTACTTAGTCCAGAAGAGTTTACTTATTATTTATTTTTTCTGGATGTATTTACAGATTTACCCTTAAAACTTCTTAGGCGTCCCATCAACGTGACAGTTGTAAATCATGCAGCGCCTTATGTCAAGATCGCAGATTTTAGAGAAACAACAAATGTCGGTACATATAAATGTCTTATATCAGCTGACAGTTTAAATAGTTGTTAATATAACTGCACTCTCTTATTTACAGTAGCTATTACTGCGAAAAAATGCCATGCTATTGTTTGAGGAGAGCTCCTAAATGTAGCTACTAACCTTTTGCGACAGCATGCCTTTTCCTTTTGGACAAAAATTATAAGAATATTCAGAGTTATGAAGTTATGAAAACTGGTTGTTTTGCAAATGTTGAACTTATAATATCGCTACTAATACTGGATACAATACAATACAATACAATACAAAGTCCAAGTACACAGATTTGACGATATTCTTGCAGAAAAAATTTAATATGAATGCAACTTCTCCTTCACGGTTTGCCAAATGGTTCTGGGTGACTTCACACTAAATGTCATGGACAACGCTCATACTTCAAGTTATCCGTCTGAAACTTTGCACATACACTGATGCCATCTTGTGGACACTATCGGAATTACAACCAGAGTGATTACTAGAACTGGGACCTTTCTCTTGCATTTCAAATATGCTGGTAGAAAAAACAAATCTTAGAATTTTCTTCTACCAGATCTATTGTGTAATATTAGCCTACATTCAATTCACAGTTCCACAAACTTCAAAGTGTTTCCTTTCAAATGGTTCCAAGAATATGCATATCCTTGCTTCAGGGCCTGAGCTACAGGCAGTTTGTAACGATTGTCGTTGGAATGAGGTGAGGACCAAAGCGCATGATGATATTTATTTATTTAAACTCAGAACACTAAACAAAATAACAAAGAGAAAGAAACAAAACCGGAACAGTTCTGTAAGGTGACAAAACACACTAGACAGAAAATAAACACCCACGAAACACAGGTGGAAAAAGGCTACATAAGTATGATTCTCAATCAGAGACAATTAACGACACAATGCCTCTGATTGAGAACCATACCAGGCCAAACTCAAAAACCAACATAGAAAAACTAACATAGACAACCCACCCAACTCATGCCCTGACAATACTAAAACAAAGACCTAAATAAAAGAACTAAGGTCAGAACGTGACACAGTTAGATTTGGTATGTCATTTTAGTCGAAAATTGAAAAAAAGGGGACTCAACACAGTTATCCAATTCATTATATAACACATCCCAGAGTATGTCATACCAGTGACTATTTTTTAACAAACCTACACAATAGTAAATCTAAATGCTGGTGTTAGCGCTATAGGTCCGGGGGTGTGTCAGAAATATTTGTTGCTATTTTCACAGCTGGAACTATGAACAGAGTCTGGCGGTTGTGCGAAAGGGCTGGGTTTTGATGAATAAACAAGTTCTAGGTGTGAGGAGGGCTTTCCACTCATTGGCCATTCAATGCCTTCCATGTCTTAATACTGTCAACATTGTTGTAATTGGCTTCAACGAGCCTAGCCTAAATGTCTTTACACATCGCACTTCTCCTAAAATACAAGGCTCCCGTAAATGTTATTGTTTTTGTGAGGCACGTTCTCAATAAGCAAAATATAGCCTAGGCCTGCCGTGATACTACATGAATCAATCAATCAATCAATCAAATGTATTTATAAAGCCCTTCATACATCAGCTGATGTCACAAAGTGCTGTACAGAAAACCAGCCTAAAACCCCAAAGAGCAAGCAATGCAGATGTGGAAGCACGATGGCTAGGAAAAACTCCCTAGAAAGGCAGGAACCTAGAAGAAACCTAGAGAGGAACCAGGCTCTGAGGGGTGGCCAGTCCTCTTCTGGCTGTGCCAGGTGGAGATTAAAATAGTACATGGGCATTAAGGTCAGATAGTTCTTCAAGATGTTCCAACGTTCATAGATGACCTGCAGGGTCAAATAATATGTAGTATCACAGTGGTTGTAGAGGGTGTAACAGGTCAGCACCTCAGGAGTAAATGTGACCGACCGGCTCAAATCGATCTAACGTAGCAAAATTTGAAATTGTGTTTTTTAAATTGGATAAAAGTAGAGACTCAGAACTACAAAATGGTATATCATACACTGCATTTTTGAGGAGCAATGGGGAAGTAATTCCGCTTTGAATGATGATAAACTTGTAAACTCACTTTTGAGAAAATGGCCTTTGAATGTTTTGGTACCTAGTGAAGAGCTCTTCTTTGTCTACACCCATTCAGCTTTGTTCACACCCGCTCAAGCTTTAGCCCCACCCATATCGCTTCGTTCTCGGAGCGTTCAGAGTGCATACTTGACTCTCTGGCCGATGATTTGTTTACGTCTGGATAACATGAAAATAGCCTAACCAGCTCTGCTGGCAACAATTTAATTGATATTTTTTGCCGACGTTTACTGACAACACCCATTCATCAGTTATTCTGCGCTCTGGCATACTCAGACTGAATTTATGAATGCACCTGGAATGGTTACTTGCATAGTGGAGTCTTTTGTTAAGATATGTAGCAAGCTAGCTAGGTAGACAATGTGAAAGATCATACACGTCACATAACGTTGGCTAGCGAGCCAGCCAGCTAAAGTTAGCTAGTTAAACAACCATGAACATAGCGCCAAATCATGTTGTTACTACCCTGCATGAATCTGCTGGGAGCTAACCAACCAGGTTCAATGTCAGCTAGCTAACATTAGGCTCTAACTAGCCAAGCAAACAGCTCTGGGATACGAATAATAACATCATACACGTAACGTTAGCTAGGATGCCAGTCAGCTAAAGTTATCTAGCTAGCTAACAGTACACTTTAGCTTAAGACATGTAGCTAGCTAGTTAGGTAAACAATTAACCTAGCTAGGTAAACAATGTGTAAGATCATACACATCACGTAACATTAGCTAGCGAGCCAGCCAGCTAACATTAGCTAGTTAAACAACAATGAACATAGTGCCAACTCATGATGTTACTATGCCTTGCATGACTCTCCTGGTAGTGGTAGCTAACCAACCAGGTTGGATATGAATAATAACATCATACACGTAACGTTAGCTAAGGAGCCAGCCAGCTAACATCAGCTAGCTAGCTAACAGTACACTTTAGCTTGAAATTAAACCACTTTCTGTCAAAATTAGAAATGTGTAATATCTGAAAATGTAGCTAGCTAGACTATCTTACATAATCATGCATGATGGACACATCTCCCTGTCACAGATGAAATGCCATGGTTGCCCTTAGTTTGAAGATGTAATATGGAGACAGGTGTTTTCTCCATCTCTTTAGCCATCATACTGTAATTCCACTGATTTCAAACTCGATCCTCCAGAGAGTGGAGTTTATTCACACTTATTCAGCTCCACTACTAGATACATTAATAAAAGCAGCGTTTGACTATTACCAACACAAACGGACCAGCTCAAATAGACAGAAGCCTTCTATATGGCATACCAATCTGAACTCGCCACTCGGCATGTCCAGCCCATTCATTATCTAATGGCTAGTGGGAAGGTTGCTGACTTTTTCTGTGGCTTAACCAACTAGGCTCGTAATTTAACCATTTTATTTGTATTTACAGATGGCATACAAGTTTGTTATTAAGGCAAATCAAGCTGAATTGTCAGATCAAAGAGCAGATCTCTTTGTTTCTTAGAATCTAGAACTAGAATAGAACTAGAATGGTGGTCCGACAATAGTGGTCCGAAAATGGAACCTTGAGGAACACCAAAACGTCTAATTCATTTGTCAGAGGACAAACCATCCACAGAGGCGACAAATCATCCACAGAGACGAACTGATATCTTTCCGACAGATAAGATCTAAAATCAGGCAAGAACTTGTCCGTGTCGACCAATTAGGGTTTCCAATCTCTCCAAAAGAATGTGGTGATCGATGGTGTCAAAAGAGACACTAAGGTCTAGGAGCACAAAGACAGATGTACTGTAGAGCCTTGGACTGACACCATTAAAAGGTAATTTACCACCTTCACGAGTGCAGTCTCAGTACTACGAGGTGGTCTAAAACCAGACTGAAGCGTTTTGTATACATTATTTGTCTTCAGCTTTTTTTTATTGAGAGGAATGGGAGATTCAATATGGATGGATAGTTTTTCACATTTTACAGATCAACGTTTGGCTTTTTCATGAGAGGCTTTATTACTGCCACTTTTAGTGAGTTTGGTAAACATACAGAGGATAGGTAGCCATTTATTATGTTAACAGGAAGTAACTTTTTCAGTAGTTTAGTTGGAATAGGGTCCATTATACAGCTGGAAGGTTTAGAGGCCATGACTATTTTCATGAATGTGTCAAGTGTCTCCATTGATCCTAGGCACTGGCAGTTCTGTGAAGACTCAGGACAACTGCAAAAATTGCAAAAATCTCTGAAGCTGGAGACTCACATCTCCCTCACTAGCTTTAAGCACCGGCTGTCAGAGCAGCTTACAGATCACTGCACCTGTACATAGCCCATCTGAACACAGCCCATCTATCTACCTACCTCATCCCCATACTGGTATTTATTTATTTTGCTCCTTTGCACCCCAGTATCTCTACCTGCACATTCATCTTCTGCCAATCTACCATTCCAGTGTTTAATTGCTATATTGTAATTACTGGCCTATTTATTTCCTTAACTTACCTAATTTGCACTCACTGTATATAGACTTTTTGTTTTCTTTTGTTCTACTGTATTACTGACTGTATGTTTTGTTTATTCCATGTGTAACTCTTGTGTTGTTGTTTGTGTCGAATTGTTACGCTTTATCTTGGCCAGGCTAGCCTACATGATTAAATAAAGGTGAAATAAAAAGATTAAAACTGAGCTGGAGAAATACGCAGATTCAAAGAGGAGACCTTAATTTGCTTTCTAATCATCATAATCTTTTTGTCGAAGAAGTTCATGAATTCATCACTGCTGAAGTGAAAGCCATTCTCTTCGGGAATGCTGCTTTTTTGTTAGCTTTGTGACAGTAACAAAAATAATTGTTGGATTGTCCTCAATTATGATGGAAAAACGTGCAGCAACGATATTGCACGGTATTGTCTTTCCAAGCTAGTCGGAAGATTTCCAGTTTGGTGGAACGCCATTTCTGTTCCAATTTTCTGGAAGCTTGCTTTAGGGCTTAGGTATTTTCTGTATACAAGATAACTAATTTCTTGTGGCAAATGTTTTTTGATTTTTGGGGTGCGATTACATCTAAGGTATTACGCAAGGTTACATTTAGATCCCCAGTTAGGTGGTTTACAGATTTAACAGCGGCTTTGATACTCCTTGGTTGGGGTCTGAGCAGATTATTACAATATATATATATTTTTTTCCCCCTTTTTCTCCCTAATTTTAATCTTGTCTCATCGCTGCACTTCTCCAACGGATTCGGGAGAGGCGAAGGTCGAATCATGCGTCCTCCAAAACATGATCCGCCAAAACTGCGCTTCTTAACACCGGCCCAACCGCACCAATGTGTCGGAGGAAACACCGTTCAACTGACGCCCGACATCAGCCTGTAGAGGCATGGCCTGCCACAAGGAGTCATTAAAGTGCAATGAGCCTAGTAGCTGCTGCCAAGGCAGCTACTCTTCCTGGGGTCCAGTACAAAATACATATGTACATGTGTGTATAGTGCGTGTGATATTCTGTGTGTGTGTGTGTATATGTATGTGTCTGTGCCTATGTTTGTGTTGCATCACAGTCCCCGCTGTTCCATAAGGTGTTTTTTCTGTTTTTTAAATCTAATTGTACTGCTTGCATGAGTTACTTGATGTAGAATAGAGTTCCATGTAGTCATGGCTCTAATTAGTACTGTGCGCCTTCCATGGTCTGTTCTGGGGACTGTGAAGAGACCTCTTGTGGCATGTCTTGTGGGGTATGCATGGGTGTCCGAGCTGTGTGCCAGTAGTTCAAACAGACAGCTCGGTGCATTCAACATTCAATACCTCTCATAAACACAAGTAGTGATGAAGTCAATCTCTGCTCCACTTTGAGCCAGGTGAGATTGACATGCATATTATTAATATTAGCTCTCTGTGTACATCCAAGGGCCAGCCATGCTGCCCTGTTCTTAACCAAATTGCAATTTTCCTAAGTCCTTTTTTGTGGTACCTGACCACACAACTGAACAGTAGTCTAGGGGCGACAAAACTAGAGCCTGTAGGACCTGCCTTGTTGACAGTGCTGTCAAGAAGGTAGAGCAGCGCATCATCATGGACATACTTCACCCCATCTTATCAATGTATCAATATGTTTTGACTATGACAGTTTACAATCCAGGGTTTAATCCAATCCAAGCAGTTTAGTCACCCCAACTTGCTCAATTCCCACATTGTTTATTACAAGATTTAGTTGATGTTTAGGGTTTAGTGAATGATTTGTCCCACATACAATGCTTTAGTTTTAGAAATATTTAGGACTAACTCATTCATCTTTGTTAAGTCTTGCAGTCATTTCAGTCTCTGTAGTAGCTGACATGTATAGTGTATGAGTCATCTGCATACATAGACACCCTGGCTTTCCTCAAAGCCAGTGGCAATTCATTAGTAAAGATTGAAAAAAGTAAAGGGCCTGCCTTGGGGAATTCCTTATTCTACCTGGATTATGTTGGAGAGGCTTCCATTAAAGAACACCCTCTGTGTTCTGTTAGACAGGTAACTCTTTATACACAATTTAGCAGGGGGTGTAAAGCCATAACACATATGTGTTGCCAGCAGCAGACTATGATTGATAATGTCAAAGGCCACACTGAAGTCTAACTAAACAGCCCCCACAATCTTTTTATCATCAATTTATCTCAGCCAATCATCAGTCATTTGTGTAAGTGATGTGCTTGTTGAATGTCCTTCTTTATAATCATGCTGAAAGTCTGTTGTCAATTTGTTTACTGTACAATAGCATTATATCT